>NC_080187.1:205365630-205677852 GCF_030028045.1 Hippopotamus amphibius kiboko | reverse complement strand
GGAGTATTTTTATTTAAATATCCAAGGCAGGGATTATATATAATTCAGCTTCATCTTCCCCTAGATGTGCTTTCAAAGAGAAATTGTGGTAAGAAAATGCTATCATATATGAATATCATCTTTAAAATATTAAATGGTCTTAGCCCTGGTTTACTCTGAAAACCTAAGAATGAAAAAATTCTGTCTAAATCTGATCACAATTTCTCTTCTTGGGTTTCAGGAACCAATAAAATCACGTGCTCCACAGCTTCATTTAGAGTACAGGTTTTATAAACAGCTCGGCAGTGCAGGTAAGTCACTGTTTTCTCCGTTTATTTAGCATATAGCTTAGTTGGAAGCCCTAACATATGTAAATTTTCTTGTCTACCCTTTTTGCCAGACAATATATCTCCCCTGGTTGCTGGATAGGTAAATACACATAGTCAACTAAAAAACTACTTACTCTCTGGCATCTGGAAGGGGAGTTGAGTTGATCTGGGGGGGTCTGTGCTGCCACGATTGCTCACAGAATGCTTTCATCCACCTGAAATACACATGGTATGCAGTTTTGCTTTTTTGGTAGTCTATTCATTCTCTTTTCATTCCTTTGTGTATGTAGAAAGAAAGGAGGAGGTGTTGGTAATTTTCCAGCTCTTTTCACCACATTGAGACTATATATCCATTTTAAAGACATACTACTAAAATATATCTTCTGAAATACCTTAACACTGTCACTTTATCTCTTGTTCTCATTAATTTGGAAGACCTATCTATATGGTTGTAATAACCTATGACCTTTGAGGATTTTAAGAAATGAAGTTTATAATTTTTAAAAACATTTCGGTTTTGTATCAGAGAGCTTAAATTTCTGAAATACTTTACTGACTTGCATAAAAATATGTTGACTGAACAAATGTTACCAACCCTAAGGAGGTTGAACCCATAGGATACCTGTTCAGTGCTAGTTTCATTATTTGACATTAATAGACATTCCTGTGTTTTATGCTTCTTCAATGTGACAGTTTTTGTGAATGACTGTAACAGTTTCTATTTCAAGTACCATTATTGAAGGTACTATTGAAAGACTTTGAGTTTCACCTCCTAAGATACATAGAATTATGTAAGAGCCACTGGGTGTTATTCAAGTCATCTTATACTCTGACCATGGCAGTAATCAGCCATAGTCATAACTTAGGGAGACCAGGATGAGCATTTGTCTTTCATTGAACCTAACGTGAGTTCTTGCAGACAGCTCAAAGCATTCATCTCGACTATTATATGCTGTCCCTCCACTGCTCACCTGCAGGTCTTCTTTTAAGCTGTGTGTCTTCAAATCCTTCAGTTTTTCGCATTATGTGATTTACAGATACTTCACTGTCATTGCTTCACTAACAAGCATGAATGTACACATGCACACACTCCTAGTTTTGTGATTTTCCTCTTAAATAAGCCTCAAACAACAGCACCAGTAACTCTGGATTTGGAGGCAGTGGGATTATTATCTTCCTTGACCTGGACACAGTACTTCTATTAATTTAGATTAGCTATTTTAACAGCCATTTTACATAGTGGACTTTTATGCATTTATGGAGTTCTACTCAGTTGAAACCTTTATATCTTTTTTGTTTAAGCTGCCATCATCCAAGGCTTTCTGTATTTTTTATGGTTATATAATTGATTTTGATCATCTAAACCTCCTAAGGATCATCTTATTTTATCCCATTATTACTAAGTATTGGAATGCTTTTCAATCCTGGTTCTGTTACTGATGATTACATATTGACTGTTTTTTAATTATAACTGCGTATCCTCCCCTATCCCCCTTCCATAAGACTGCTATAAACTCCTTAAGAACAGGCTTGTGCCTTCTTCACCCTGATGTCTCTAATGTATCTCAAGGCTCAGCATAGTTCTTTCACATAATAGGAAGCTGGGATGAATTTTGGTGACAGAAGGAAGTCAGGCAGATTTGATAAGCATGCATTTTAGATTTTTGCCAAGTTATTAAGAGACATATTCCCGGGGATGGCCAAAAAAAAAAAAAAAGGAAATTCATTCATTCATTCATTCCTTCATTCATGATAGGTAAGAAGTGGATTTATCTAGAGAGATACACATTCTGTAGACAAACTGTGGTCCATCTCAAAAGGCGAGAACGGCCCTGCGAGAAACATACTCTACAGAGTGTGAGCCATCTCAGAAGGCGAGAGGCCAGGAAATTTATTTTGAAAGTAGATCAGTTGACAAAGTAGACACGGTTTCACCATGTCTCCCTATAAATGTGAGCATGAACACTAGAGCTTGTTCCTAATTTATAGGCACGAGCATTTCTCTTCCTATTTTTCTGGAGTGAAGTTTCCAGCTGCAAATGTGATTCATCAGTAGTTAATGTGTGAGGAGCTAGAGCACATATGCTACTCTCTTCAGAACCAAGGTGATGTTGCGGCATTGTAAATAAAAAACCTTTCATGTCAGACGCACACAACCCCAAATAATTCAATCATTGTTTTTACTCACTGGTGCTTTGTCTGTCATTATTCAGCATAGGCCAAAGATTTGCAAAATATTTGGGTTTCATGACAAGGAATACTTAAAAAAAAAAAAAAAGCCCATTGTGACTTAGGTTTGTTCAAGGAATTAATTAGTACTTATGAAATAAATGGATGTAATCTGGGGGGAGAAGTAAATGATTATGAATTTAAAGGACGCTGGTATAACTATTGTGACCAGAGCTTGAGACTTTAAATTCCTAAAATAAGAGCTTTTGTGTTGGCTTGAGAATATGACCATTTTCTCCTTAAGCACACAAGTCTCATTCATTACCTTGGTTTTTGACCCCCACATTGCCCTGACCATATGATCTGGAAATTCATACCAGTTCTCTACTCGTGTGTAGACACAATGAAAATGGTTGGATGATTGTGAACATGTTTTAAGGTGGAGCTCTTCCTCATTGTCCCTTCTTTTCTTTGTCTGGTCTCTAACTTCTTCCCTTCCATACCATTGTGTTCTCTAGTGAACAGTCACACCTTAAGCTTTGTTTGCTGATTGTAACTTTGCCATCAAGAATTTCAAGACCTGATTATTTACTGTGAAGGCTGATATCTCTAAGATAATTAGGGAAGAAAGAGGGCCTAGAGAGCCTTGAGACAGAATGGGGATTTTGGTCTTCCTAAAAGCTGTCATTTTTTTCCTTTTTTCATTTATTGTAGAAACCAAATTATGAAGTATTAAAGGGTATTTTGAAAGGAAATCATGGTCCATATTCTTACCACCCTAACTCAGCCACATTTCATTTGACCGTTTCTTTTTCATATGCAGACATATTTCATAGTTAATCTCAGTTCACATGCAATTGCATGTCTTCATTCACTGAATATTTTAACATTTGTCTTGATGCTGCATTAGATACATATTTCTAATCATTGTATAATATCCTGTCAGCTTCATAGACTATAACTTAGGCACACATTTTGTGTTGTCAGCCCTTTAGCTTGTTTTTATTTGAAAGAAGCACTTTCCCTATTGATTTCTGATACCTGAATATATAACTCAAAATTTTCTTTCATATGTTCTGCCATTTACTCCCCATATGATATGATGGTGATTTTCAAATGTTTAAAGATCTGTTAAATGATAGAACAAAGATCTATTAAATTCCAGAACAAAAATTATTGAAAGAAATTTCCGTTCGATAAGTTTGACTTTGTATAACAATTAAAAGTGTGAAAGTAATGTAGGGACTTCCCTGGTGGTCCATTGGGTAAGAACTCTGTGCTCCCAATGCAGGGGGCCTGGGTTCCATCCCAGGTTGGGGAACTAGATCCCATGTACATGCCAAAACTAAGGGTTCACATGCCGCAACTAAGAAGTCTGCATACCGCAATGACGATCCCATGTGCTGCAACTAAGACCTGGCACAGCCTAAATAAATAAATAAATAAATACCTCTCTCCCCTCCCCCCTTTAAAAAAAAAGGAAGTAATCTGAATGTCATCAATATGGATCTGGATAAGTAAATGGTGATATATTTATACCGATGGTGATATATTTATAGTAAAAAGAAAGTAGAGCCCTGTGTACTAACATGGAAAGATGCCCCAATATATTCTTGAAGTAAAAAGTTTTGCAAAATAGTATAGCATGATTATATTTCTATAATACAAGAAAAATATATATAATACTGCTGCGTCCATGAGCACAGAAAATATCTGTATGGACGTATTAAAAAGTTAATGATTATCTTTGAAGAGAATGATTAGAAATGGGAAGCAGTCTTTAAGTTTACACTTTAATCCTTTTGTATTAGTGTGGTTTTTGCCCTGATCATGTACTATTGTTTTTAGTGTTGTTGTTGTAATAACTAATTTTTTGAAAGACTGCAGCAGTGGATTTATGGTCTCTCTTACCTCTTCCATCACAATAAAGTGGTGCAATACCGTGTTTCCTTTCTTTCCAAACACCTTCTTGTATGAAGGGAAAAAAAACAAATTGTGAGCTGGAATAAGCTGTCTTATGCAATAGGATTTCCTATCTCTTAGGGGGAGGGCAGTTTTCAGGCAGAAGTTGAACAGTTACACATTCTGGATATCCTAAGGGAGATTTGTGCACTGGGTGAAAAGTTAGAATACGTGACTTTTTAAGACCTACTTGAACACTGAGATTGTATTAAAAACTCTTAAAGACCATGTTACCATGCAAAAAAAATCCTGGTGCAGATATTTATACTTGATATCTTAGTTTCAGAAGACATAAACATATTTTTTCCTAAGTTAATTACATCATAAATATAGAACTAGCAAAGTGGACACCCAGTAGTCAGTGAATCCAAATGGGAACATTATCTACTGTTTTCACATACTTGGATGTGTGGGGGTTGGGTAGATTTTTATTTGCCAGTTATGGTTCAGTTATTGAGCCTGATATTGCTGGAGAATTTCCAAATTTATTACAAAGAAAAACAATATTTTTAAAGTGTAAACTCTGCAGTTATATGTAATGACTATGAAAAATTATTGTATTATTCTTTCCTCTCTGTTGGAACATCAAAGTTTTAGGTTTTCTCCTGTGACTAAACCAAGTACATTCTTCAGTTTTGTCTTATTTTTGCTTCATTCTTTCTTATATCGCTGTTTTGATTTTTTACAGTACAAAGGGCTTTGGCATTGAGCACAATTATGCTTTTCTTTTCAGATGTAACTTTCTATAGGTTGTTCTGAGTACACAAGATTAGAACTAAGGGACTTAAAGATCGATTCTGGGTTCCCTGGGACTTGCCCTCCTGGTAGCTTCAGTATTTGTTTGGTACAATGGGCCAGCTTCACAAGAAAGAACAGCAGCATTTAATCATGGTAATTAAAGAGTGTAAGCCTTGCATTCAGCAGATGAAAACACCCAGCAAATTTTAACCATCTTTCTTATTTTCTTATTTTTTTCAGTGATCATTGTTGGGTTAATTGTATTATAGTCATCATGAGTAAGTTCTAAACTTATTTTCCTGTTATGGGAATGTTTTTTAGGTTTCCCTATTCTCTGAGTGTCCTTTTTCTTAGGAGAGTATATACATTGTCAGTTTTTAAATTTCCCAGCCCACAGATCTTTTATCCAGTACACCTTCCACTTTAGCTTATATCCTAACACACAGGAGTAAGACATGGTGGATGACAGATTTGGAGCAGAGATAGACAAAACCAGTAGCCTCAACAGAGAGGCTAAACATAAGAAAGGGACAATATGAGCTTGAAGGTTCATAGTTCGATAGGGACTGGTCACATAATAGGGGTCAGTGTATGTTTGGGAATTAACTAAAAGATGAATAAGCCAGAACCACGTATGCAGCCGAAGTGGCAGCAGGGAGGGAGGAAGGGAGAGGGGATTAGTCAACAAGAGCAGGAGCAAATGAAAGAAGATGGGGGGAGGGGTAACTCTGCAAATGACAAGAAAACAGGACTCTAGATACAGAAATGAGAATGCAAGTGATAAAACCGGCTGGAGGCCTCTGACTTAGCCAGAAGGAGCAATAAAATTGCCTTTTGTTGCTGTTCTGAGTTAGCTGTTTCTTAGGAACAGTGATTTTGAACAATAGCTTTGACATTTTTAGTAAAAGTACTAGGGTGGGTTATGGTAAATTCCTGTCACTTGACTTGGCATTTGGAAAGGCTTAATTTATACTATAAACAGATAGTACAATGATCTCTTTGCTTCTGGAACCCTCTTAATTGTATTGAGAGATCCTAAAGGTAGTAGAAGAACTCATCTTGCTCTGGTTAAACATTTAATTCCACTTCCACCCAGAAACCTGCCTGGGAAGAATTCTCAGGGGCTCTAGAAATAAATATATCATAGCTGATCTAAGCCTGAGCTGCCATGTCCTAGCTTTCCAGCAGCTATTCTAATCTGCTAATGACAATTCTGCTTTGGGTGTCTTGTAAAGGAGTTGCTAATCCTCAAATTAAGACAGCAAGAGGGAATTCCCTGGCGGTCCAGTGGTTAGGACTCCAAGCCTCCACCCACTGCAGGGGAAAACGGGTTTGATCCCTGATTGGGGAATTCCTGCAGCAAGATAAATAAATGAATGAATAAATTAACTAACTAACTTACTTACTTACTGAAATTTCACAGTGTAACAAAGTCCAGGCAAAGTCTCATTGGGAAGAGAAAGTAAGTGAACTTAAGTGCCCACTAGGTACTTTATATCGTTATTTCATTTTTTTCCATTTGGAGCACAGGGAAGTGTAGTAACTTAGTTACCCAGGGTTACGCAGTAGGAAAACCTGAGCTAAGATGTGTTTGTCCCATGTTTTGGTACAGATTTTTGTCTTGTGTGTATACTGAGCAGTTGCCTGGCGCCTTCTACCCATTATCCCTTGCCTAATTGTGACAGAATAGTGGAAGATACTTGCAAAAGTGTTACTTGAAGCAAAGCCCCCCTGGACTTTCCGCCAGTGAAAGCATAGGATTTCCTGTTTCATATGGTGCCCCCAAATTTCATACGTTTGTTACCTCCAAAATCTTTTATGGCCTTGGGTGATCTACATTTTGAAACATTTCTTTCTAAAGTAAATTAATTATTTGTGTTGAATACTTGTGCCATGTGTGCAGCTGAGGAGTTTAGAGCTACCCCACCCAAGCCACTTTCACCCACTGAAACCTTTATGCTATGAGTAAAGAAAGATTCATATTCTGTAATAAGCTATATGGGAAAAGAATCTGAAAAAAGAATGAATATATGTGTATATGTATAATTGAATCACTCTGCTATACACGTGAAACTAATACAACATTGTAAATCAACTATACACCAATCAATTTGTTTTTAAAAAGTATTCATAGAGCTGATTGGCTTTGCAATTTTGAAGTTTCTGGAAGGGAATGGTTTTATATGTCATCCAAAAAGATAGGAGGGGGACTTCCTTGGCGGCGCAGTGGTTAAGAATCCTCCTGCCAATGCAGGGGACACAGGTTCAAGCCCTGGTCTGGGTAGATTCCACATGCCGCAGAGCAACTAAACCCGTGTACCACGACTACTGAGTCCGTGCATTAGAACCCGCAAGCCACAGCTACTGAAGCCTGTGCACCTAGAGCCCATGCTCCATAACAAGAGAAGCCACCACAATGAGAAGCCCGAGCACTGCCGTGGAGCGTAGCCCCCACTCGCCGCAACTAGAGAAAGCCTGCATGCAGCAATGAAGACCCAACACAGACATAAATAAATAAGTAAATTTATCTTAAAAAAAAAAAACAATAGGAGGTATTGGTTGGTACCAGAAAAAGAGCTTTAAACCTAGGCAACTGTTAAATTAATAGGAACATGGTTCTACTTCAACAGAGGAATAAACCATAGATCTGAAGAAAATCATGAGAAAGTGTGAGATTGTCAAAACCCTCCTATAGTGTTGTAAACTTCCTTAGGAGTACATTATAAACAAGCTGGGCAAACACAGGAAGCAGTACACAGGAAAATAAAAAATGAGAACATCTGAAGGGACGCTGAAAAGATGGGAATTTTACTGAAAGTAGAAGTGAATCATAACGAGTGGTTACGAGCAAGTAACATGCGTCAACTTAGATGTTCAATAGTTAGGAGTGCTTTAAGGAATTGAGAAGAAACTTTTTGGTCTCCAGTTGGGCAGAAAGTTTTCATAACAAGACGAAAGGATGAAATAGTGAACTTGGTAAAAGAAAGTGAAATCTGGATTCTTTCTTGCCATATGTAAGTATTTCAGAAGTCTCTCTGCCAGAGATATTATAGAGAGAGGAGACATAGATCACCAATTCAGGGAAAACGGATCTTAATTAGTATAAATGGACAGCCTTGAAATTACATTTTGAGGACTGGAGATTTAGACACTTGCCATTTCTAATTATAGGCAGTGTGCATGAGTGGAGACAGCCAAGAATGGGAGCAAGGAGAAAAGTTTAGCCCACGTTTTCCCACTGTTTTTCTGTGACTTACTGTTAACCATTTGCCCCTGCTATGCCTCAGTTTCCTTATTCACACAACAAGGAAACCTCCTCTTTCTTATCGAGTTTGCAGACCTTCTAGGGTTGAATGAGGTAATGTCTGTAAAGGCCTTGAATCCTTAAGGGAAAAGTGCTATATAAACACAAGGCAGTATTGTTTTACATTGAAACCTAAAATCTAACTTTCCTGTAGAAATGGAAATATCCTATTTACATTTCTCATAGCTTTGAAAACTATCTGAATGAAGAGATAGCAGTTTCATTTTTGAAGAATTTATGATGGATTCTCAAACAGTAGTGGCTTAATTTTTCCCAGTCCTTTCTCTGACTTAATAGAGTAGGATTCTGCTATGGTGAACCCATCACATCTGTGATCTTGAGGGAAATGTTTGTTTCTTTCAGAAGAGCTGAATACGGTCGGGTTGAAATACAGTTATGAGCCTGCTTAGTGAGAATGAATGCTTTTTACTTCCACAGCTCCACAGCCTATCATGCAAGTTTGGAGGGGACACTTGGTCACAGCCATCTTGTACTACCTGGAAAAGAACCCCAGAAAAAAAAATCAAATTGCCGTACCTATTTTTGTTCTGTAAAATGGAATTGAAACTATTTTACAAGGACCAGGCCAAGGGACTCGTTAATATTTGGTTCTTATCATAACTGGATTCATCTATGAATTCTCAAAGGAAGTGGTCTAACTACTGATGAACTGTTGAAACATCACAAGTAAGGTTTATTACAGTGGTCTGTGGGAATGTTACTGAAGGTCATTGCCCCCCAAAATGAAAAATGCAAATGCTTGGGCTGTGTCCTGCCTCCAGTGTGGAAGGTGAGATTTCTTAGGAAACCAGACAGTGTAAAGGAACAAATAATAAATATTTTAGGCTTTGTGGACCACTTGTCTCTGTTGCAGCTGTGCAGTCTTGTTATCTATATTCAGCTCTTGTTGTCCTTGTAGCACAAACATAGCCATAAACAATTTGTAAACAAATGAGATATATTCCAGTAAAGGTTTGTTCATGGACACTGAAACTTGAATTTTATGGAATTTTCACTTACGAAATATTCTCCTTTAAATTTTTAAAAAATATTTTAAAATCTAGAAACCATTCTTAGTTCTCTAATCATGCAAAAGTAGAAGGGCCAGATTTGACCTAAAGGGTATAGTTTGCTGATCTCTGCTCTAGCGTGGCAGTGACCAAAACTTCTTTTTTTTTTTTATCACTCAGTTCAGTTTACATAACATAAGAATTACCTCAGAACTTCCTGGCGGTCCAGTGGTTAAGACTCTGAGCTTCCAGTGCAGGGGATGAGGGTTTGATCCCTGATCGAGAAACTAAGATCCCACATGCCATGTGGTGCAGCCAAAAAAAAAGGGGGGGGGGGAATTACCTCAAAGAATACTTCTTTATTTCTTATATACATTCCACCCTTGAGGTGCTGTAATGAGAACTTGTAGAGAGAGAGCCGTATCCCTCACTCTGTGGACTTTTCACAGTATAATATGCTGCTGGATTGTGAGCTTCTTTTTCTTTCATTTTACTAAAGTATAGTTGATTTACAGTGTGTGTTAATCTCCACTGTACAGCAAAGTGATTCAATTATACATTCTTTTTCATATTCTTTTCCATTATGGTTTATCACAGGATATTGCATGTAGTTCCCTGTGCTATACAGTAGGACCTTGTTGTTTATCCTATGTATTATAGTTTGCATCTGCTAATCTCAAACTCCCAGTCCATCCCTCCCTCCCTCACCTTCCCAGGCAACCACAAGTATGTTCTCTATGTCTGTGAGCCTATAGATAAGTTAATTTGTGTCATATTTTAGCTTCCTATCGTATGGTATTTGTCTTTCTCTTTCTTAGTTCACTTAGTATGATAATCTCTAGGTCCATTCATGTTGCCGCAAATGGCATTTTTTCATTCTTTTTATGGCTGAGTAATATTCCATTGTATATATGTGCCGCATCTTCTTTATTTATTCATCTGTCGATGGACATTTAGGTTGTTTCCATGTCTTGGTTATTGTAAATAGTGCTGCAGTGAACATTGGGATGCATATATCTTTTCGAATTAAAGTTTTCTACGGATATATACCCAGGAGTGGGATTGCTGGATCATATGGCATCTCTATTTTTAGTTTTTTGAAGAATATCCATATTGATTTCCATGTGGCTGCACCAGTTTACATTCCCACCAACAGTGTAGGAGGGTTCCCAGGGTTGTGAGCATTTTAAGGGCAAGAACTATCTTTTATTCATTATAGTATTATTTGCATATCACTTAATCCAAAGCAATGACTCAACAAATGTCAAATTGATGGAATCTCAGTATATAAACTCTTCCAGCAGTATTTCACCAGCAGTGAGATCACCAACTTAAGTTGCAGCTTCTTTCTTTTATGTATACACTCTCCTCTTCAAGCTCTCAACTTCTTTATTTGGTTATGCTGGCAATTCTTGACTAACTGTATTAAGGAAGCAGATTAGAGATATGAATGAATAATTCAAGATATTAGAATGAAGTCCTCCAAATTTTTTCTGTAGGAATTTGGGTACAGTCAGAGATGTGTACATTCACTATTACCTATAAACTCAGAGCATCCAAGAACTACCTGACAAAAGTTCTGGAATTTAAGCACTTTGAAGGTAGAAATTATGTGTGGTTCTCATCAATATAATTGCACATCTTCATACATAAATGGTCCATCAGCAGCTAGAGAATTATTTGGACACAATCACACTGAACCAGTTGTCATAACTTTTCAACTTTTTGCTTGGCTCCACTCTTTAACAGTTATAGTTCAGAAAAGATAGGACTCTAGATCTCTTATGCTGCTATCTAAAAAAGAGAGTAACTTTTTTTTTTAATATTTATTTATTTGGCTGCACCAGGTCTTAGTTGCAGCACTTGGGATCTTTGTTGCAGCATGTTGCATCTTTACTTAACGGCATGCAGACTCATAGTTGTGGCATTCGAACTCTTAGTTGCAGCATGCATGTGGGATCTGGTTTCCTGACCAGGGATTGAACTCAGGCCCCCTGCGCTGGTAGCGCAGAGTCTTAACTATTGGACCACCAGAGAAGTCCCAAAAGAGAGTAACTTTATTTATTTATTTATTTATTTATTTATTTCCTGCGTTAGGTCTTCGTTGCTGCACACAGGCTTTCTCTGGTTGCGGCAAGCAGGGGCTACTCTTCATTGTGATGTGCAGCCTTCTCATTGTGGTGGCTTCTCTTGTTGTGGAGCGTGGGCTTCAGTAGTTGTGGCGTACAGCTTTAGTTGCTCCTCAGCATGTGGGATCTTCCCGGACCAGGGATTGAACTCGTGTCCCCTGCATGGGCAGGCAGATTCTACCACTGCACCACCAAGGAAGTCCTAAGAGTGTAACTTTAAAGAAGGAATTTACAGCTATCTGTGTGCAGCTTGCCCAAAGGAAAAACTTTTTTTCACGTAAAAAATTATCTTGTAAGTTATAGAGAAAACTAATATTGAAGGTTTAGAAGAATATAAAAGAAATATTTGACCTCTCTACTCACAACTACTATCCTCATGTGTACTTACTTAGTCTTTTTATGTATATATATTCACTGAAATTTTTCTGATTTAAATATAAGATGGGGGTATATTTATCAAATGGAAGGTGTAAGTTTCAAACAGTTGCCAGGATTCTTTTGGCTTTGTTATCTGATATGGATTTGAGAGATGAGATACTAAAGGAATAGAATGAGTTAAGTGTCAAGTTGAATATTATGATTGAAAAACAGTTGAAATATTGGATATACTGAAGACAGTTCTAGGCAGATAATAAAAAGTGTTAGAGAATAAGTTGCTGGGGCCCATCTATGTGCTACTTTGTCATGTTTCCTGTACTGAGGCACCATCCACTGTAGGAGCTTCGTAGCGTAATTTGAGTCTAGAGGTGTTGTTCAGAATCCTAAGATAATTCTCAGAACATCATATTTCCGTTCACTAAGCTGCTGGGATAACCTAATAATCAGTCAATAACTAGACCACCAGCTGTCACAGATCACACCTCACACCTATCTACTAGTTCATAGATATCTTATTTAAAATGCTAGGATTTTAAGGGTGACAGTTTTCCTAAGGAAACCAAGTGTTAAATACAGTGTAGTTACATGTGAGGTTAGGAGCTAAAGTTAGCACACAGGTGCAAATCACACATAATCAAAGTCAGCCTTGAAAAAATCTCTTAAATTGCTGGTGGCGTGTGTAGTCTAACTGGACTTGTGCATGTGATCATGCTCATGTATGTACTGCATGGTATGGTGTTTAGTATGTACAGTGCTGCAGAGTGTATGTAATAAGGTATGCATCTGCAAAATACTTTATGGTAGTTTTTTTATTTCTTAAACTTTTTTTGGCCAAGCATGTGTCATTAAATTTAAGTAAGTGGATGTGATGTTTATGCCATTCCGCATCACACTCTTCTTTCTTTTTGCTAATTTTTATGAAAGACTTGACCTAGTATTATGTTAGCTATTTACCTTTCTGTTTTCTATCTGTAAGCTCCCTAAGGAGAGAGTCTGTGTCTTACTTATCTCTTTTTTTCTTTCCCCACGCTAAAGCATCTAGTGTAGTGTCTTGCACATAGTGTTTAGGAAGTGATGGTTAAAGAAGAGAGAGAGGAACAGTTATGTGTGTGTATTGGTAAACACCATTTGATTACAGATTGGAATCTATTCCAATTAGCTATGATTCTAAAGGAGAATTTACTGAAAAATCATAGGGAAATATCATGCAACCAAGAAAGGAAATATACAGGTCCCACTAGGGATTGGAACAAAGCACTTAGAAAGCCTCTAGGAACCAAAACAAGTACTCTTTGTCCCTGGCTTTCTGTCTGACTCTCTGGACTCTGACATTGTATTTGACCCTCCTTCTGCTTAGGGTCATAAAATCTTTTGCCTTGGTTTCTGTTACCCCTCTTCATTTTCTATGTATTACCAACCTTCTCTGCTTCTCCTTACATTTGATGGGAAAAAACCTTTTATGCAGCTCTTCTCCATTTAAACACCAGCAAAGACTGACTGGAGTCCTGTGTCTCAGTTGCAAGTTCCAGGACTTGTCCAGTGGTTGAGTCCACGCTTCCAGTGCAGGGAGCATAGGTTTAATCCCTGGTCGTGGAACGAACATCTCGCATGCTGCACGTTGCGGCCAAAAAAAAAAGAAAAATGCAAGTTCCTAGAAAACAGACCGGCTGGCTCAACTTGGAATAATTTTCCAGTCCTGGTCCCGGTGCCTTGATAAGGGTACGCAGGATCACATGGACTCCACCATTCAGCATAGAGCATGTTCTCTAAGAATGTGGCTTAAGAACTGGGAGAAACAGTGTGACAGAATTGTGGACTCACAGACCGCACTTTCCTTTCTCTTCATATAACAGTTGTAGAAAGCAAAACATTTTGCCTTAAGACATTTCAACATCTTGAGATTCTCAAAGTGGGGAGTAGAGTCTGAAAACAACCATATGATGTCCTGGCAAAGGGCAGTGGGTACTCCCAGAAAGAGAACTGCCTCTTTGAGAGCTGATTGTGCGTGTGTTTATTGTACTTATCATGCACTTGTTGGAAAAGGATAATCTTAAGAGAAAAACCTGCTTTGGGCCTGTGTTAAGAGAGACAGATCTTCTCATACTTGGAGGGGTCTAGAATGATGAATTTAAAGCCATTTCTGCCAAACTTACACCCTTTGAAGAACCTGCTCCTCTCAGCATGAGTGGCATACTTGAAATAAGTAAACATTAGGACAACAGCAAAAGCCTCATATTAAAACAAACAAAAGAGTTAAGTCCTGTCCACTGGGTTAAGGATGAGGAGGATGCTTGGAAATATCTGAGTATATTAGAATATACTTTGCAGAAGGAGCAGCACCAGTGTCACTGTTGTTCCTCTCAGGGAGAAGAACCTGAATATGAACTTGTGCTTGAGTTGGTGAGTCAGTAGCAAGAGCCCAAGATGGGTATGTGAAAACTATTTCTGTCTCGAGACAGACTCACAGACACAGAGAACAGACTTGTGGCTGCCCAGGGGGTGGGGGTATGGGAGAGGGATGGATTGGGAGTTTGGGATTAGCAGATGAAAACTAGTTTATAAAGGATGGATAAACAACAAGGCCCTACTGTATAGCACAGGGAACTATATTCAACATCCTGTGATAAACCATAATGGAAAAGAATATAAAAAAGAATATATATATATATATGTAACTGAATCACTTTGCTGTACAGCTCTGTCTTACAGTATATGGAGCAAACTTCAGGCACGGCAAAGTATGTTGTGCTTGTCATCTCCTCTTAGAGAGTGTGTGTGCATGTGTGTACATTTCCAGATATGCCTATGTTGTTCAGAAGACATTTTAAAAGGACATTTAAATGCTTCTGTTGATGTTGCAGTGTAAATCTGATCTGTAGCAAATTGTTAATTTTGTGAAGGAAAAATAGGAAGGATTGTTTCATTTACTGGACTTGGAAAGGCATAACTGTCAGGACTTCCCTGGTGGTCCAGTAGTTAAGAATTCACCTGCCAATGCAGGGGACACGGGTTTGATCCCTGATCCGGGAAGATCCCACATGCTATGGAGCAACTAAGCCCATGCACCACAGCTGCTGAGCCCATGTGCCACAACTACTGGAGCCTGTGCTCTACAACAAGAGAAGCCACCGCACTGAGAAGCCCAAGACTGCAACAAAGAGTAGCTCCCACTCTACACAGCTAGAGAAAGCCTGTGTGCAGCAACGAAGACCCAACGCAGCCAAAAAAAATAAAGACACGACGTAGCCAAAAAAATTAATTATTTTTGAAAAGGGATGTAATTTTCATACTCCATACTAGTTTGCTGGTCTTTAATGGAGCTAATTTAGTTGTGATAGTACTATCCATTTCTTTCCATTCTTCCAAGGACAAAACATCATGACTTTAACCTTTATTAACTAGCTACACTAGTTAACCATAAAAAGGAGATATTTCTGAAGCCTACACTCAGTACACTTCTGGACTAGGATAAATTCTATGGTTATGTGTCCTTTGTGTGCATTTTCCATAGCTTAGAGCATGGGGGCATTTCTCATATTATGGCTAACAGTGTACTCTGTAGTATTGTGAAATATAAGCATAAAAGTTCGTGTGTATGAGACTTGCTTATCTGTTAGAGCCAAAACCCTGTGGCCCTTCTCTCCTTAAAACTCTCAAATAGCTCTAAGTCGCATGAGGCATAGAGAATAATTACTGTTAATTATATACATAAAATTTGTCCCTCTATCCCCTGCAAAAGAAAAAAGTGCCACTTCTATTTTAGATATTTTGCTGGTGAAGACTTGTTGGGCCAGTAATTTCTTTAATTGCAAGTAGAGAGTTGTGAGTTTATTATAGAAATTGTGTGGCCTGCATGCATCTCACAGTTACACGAAGTACTGACACCTTTTCAGTGCATTGTTTTGCATATTTGCTCAGTGTGAAGGCAGAATTTGTTATTTGGATTTTGACTTCTTTTAAGGATATTCATGAAAAATAGAAGGCAAAGTTCCAAAAATAGACCGAAGTAACTTATATGTATGTGGCCTGGGCTGGAGTGTGGTGATTAGTTCCAGAAAACTGTTATAGTGCTTACACAGGCAGAGGTTTGCAAAAGGTCAAGCACTGAAGCCTGTCAGAGGAAGCTTGCTTGTAAGGTGGCACAGACCCTAAAGTCTCTGATGTCATTTTCTCCCTTTAATTCTAGGTCATAATTTACTTTTATGTCTTTACTCACAACTCTCTTACTGTGTATCTGCATGTTTCTCTTCCTTCTATATCCTCACAGCCATTCTTCAGACATTAAGAATAGCTTAGTGGCTGCCCTTAGAGAATGTCTTTTGAAGGAGGGCAAAGGCAGAAGTCTCAGTGACCATCATAGGACTGACCACAGCCCTCAGTCTCTCCCCCTCCTTAGCTCATAGTTTGTCAAAGTTAATCATTAAGAAGGAAGGTGACATTTAGCATCCCCAAAGCAGTGGAGTACTGTGAAATGAAAGAGGTGAGTCGCTGAAGTGAATTATTCCTGTGGGTTATGAGAAGGTCAAAGCGTGTATCTACTGCCTTATATTAAAACTCAGTGGGTTTTTTTGCAGTCTCTCAGTGTCATTGTGAGAGAGAATATTTTCCTTAAATTCCAGTAACAGACTACATAAAGATAGATAACGCCACACATCTACTATGAAAATAATAATCCAGTTGCTAGCTAAGCCCTTTGTATTTGTAGAATATAACATATCTATAAGCATACTTAAGACAAAAACCAACAGAGATCAAGTTTTAACATTTGTGGCCAATACTTTCATCTTCTTTCAACAACTCCTAAGTAATTTATATTTCACCCACTTAGGAGTTTGTCAGCTCTGTACACCTCTGCACTCTTGTGCTTTCAGCAGTCTGACACACTTTTAACTTTTCTCTACATTTTCCTTTTTCTTTATACTTCATGTTGCTTTATGTCATCTTTTCTTACCAACTTGTAGGGTCTCATACTAATAATTGCTTTAGTCATAGTGCAAGGAGATGAAGTTTTCACTAACAAGAACTCAGCATCAGCCGTGTCCATAGCCCTGTGGTGAGTAATTCGAGGGACACAGAGTTATAAATAACATGGTCACTGCCCACTGGAAGGAAAATGTAATGTTTATTGAGCTTTCATAATGTTTTTTTGTAAGACGTTGTTGTACTACTCTCAAGGAGCTCACTAAGGTATATAAGTAACTGTAATGCACACAGAATATGCGGAATGTTTTTTTTAAGTTACATATAAAATTATATGGAAGTTCTGAAGGGAAAAATGGTTTCTAATTATGGGAAACAGGGAAGGCTTTTTAAAGAGGGTGCTAGCTATGGGGCTGAACTTTCAAAAAGAGGTGTGATTTATTTGAACATGTTCAAATAGAAGGGTAAAGAAAGCCTTCCAAGAATAAAATAAGCTAAGGCCCAGAGGCAGGTATGTGTCTGTTCATGCATTTATTAAAGAGGTGTTCACTGAGCATCCCACTTGGGTTAAGTACTGGTCTCAGCTAAAGACCTGGGGATACAGTGGTGAATAAGAGTAGGCATTGCCCCTAACTTACATTCTAAAAGGGAGACAGCCTATGACTGGCTCTAGGTAAGCAGAATCAGCAGTTCTGCAGTTTCAGAGAAAGGAGAGTTGTGGGCTGCAGAAAGCTTCTTGGTCGGGATCATACAGATTGCTGAGTACAAAACTTCTTGCCTGCTCCATTGTTGTATGTAAGCCAGCCTCACTTATATCTTTCATAACTCCTTACAGAGCTCAACCACTAGCCACATGTGCCTACTGAGCATCTGAAGTGTGGCTAATCCGAATGTGCTCTAAGTATAAAATACACACTGAATTTCAAAGACTTAGTATCCTAAAAAAGGATGTAAAATATCTCAATAATTTTTTAAAACTTTTTATTGAAGTATAATTGCTTTACAGTGTTGTATTAATTTCTGCTCTACAGCAAAGTGAATCAGTTACACATATCCACATGTCCACTCTTTTTTAGATTTCCTTCCCATTTAGGTCACCACAGAGCATTGAGTAGAGTTCCCTGTGCCATACAGTAGGTTCTCATTAGTTATCTGTTTTATATATAGTAGTATATATACATCAGTCCCAATCTACCAATTCATCCCACCCCACCCCTGCTTTCCTCCTTGGTAACTATAAGTTTGTTTTCTAATCTGTGACTCTATTTCTGCTTTGCGATCTCAGTAATTTTTAAATTGATTACATGTTGAGGTGATGATATTTTAGATATGAGTTAAATAAAATCTGTTATTAAATGTAATTTTATCTGTTTCTTTTTACTTTTAAAATGTGACTTTTTGAAAATTTTAAGTTCATGGATCTCATTCATGGCTCGCATTATATTTCTATTGGTGCTGTTATAAGGTGATGCTAGGGTCCTAGTGTGTACTTAGTTCTGTTATTAAAGATGTAGTAAGGTAATATGGGCGTATAATACTCAGATAAAATCCTTACTTTTCCTTTTCTTTATTCTTTTGATCTTTTTATTTACTCAGATATCTCTGCCTTTTCAACTTTGTTAATGGCCTTTACCATAATTTTTAGAGACATTTGCTTAATCAGTAGGTGGTTCAGAATTAAAAGAAACTCCAGGTGAGAGGAAAAGTCTTAGTTTTTGTATTTGGGGAGAGCTGTTACCCTGCTTTCGCCTTTGTGCTTTTAGCTGCCTCTTTGCTCACTGCCCCCTCAGCCTGCAAGATTCACTCTCCCCACTCCAGCCTGATCAGCTCTTAACCGACCTTCAGCACTCAGCCTGTGACCCCCACTCTCTGTGAAGCCTTCCCCAACCCCTTCAGTCAAGGTTATATGCTTCTCTTTATTGTTTCGTTGGCACTCTGTTCTCACTTGTGATGTTTGATGAATGGACAAACTGACCACCACACATTTTAAAATTAATTGAGTTTGAAACTGGGAGCGGGGACATTGAAGCACTTATTCCTTAGATTAACTGAAAATCAGCAAGATAAATGAGTTCACTTTACTTCCTTAGAAGTCTACATGCCTCCTCAGTGACCAGAATTATAAGGTCATCTTGAATGTCCTACCAGGTCAGATCTTTTCTGACTGGAGAGGTGTTCGGGTGAAGGCTCAAACGAGGAAAGAATGGCAGGCCGTAGCATCTGTTCCATTGACCGGTTCTGTGGCAATCCACTTAACCTCTACTTTCCCATTCAGAAAATGAGAGTGACACTTGGTACTTTACTTTCCCATGGCTATTTTGATGCTTAAGGAAAGGTATTAAGTATTTTTTTAAGAACTTTTATTGAGATATAATTGACATACAATAAACTGCATATATTTAAAGTGTACAATTTGATTTTTTTCTTATTAGTAATGTATACATGGCAATCCCAACCTCCCAGTTCATCCCACCCCAACCGCTCTGCTGCTCCCCCCGCTTTCCTCCCTTGGTGTCCATATGTTTGTTCTCTACATCCGTGTCTCTATTTGTGCCTTGCAAACTGGTTGATCGGTACAGTTTTCTTATATTCTGCATATATGTGTTAATATACGATATTTGTTTTTCTCTTTCTGACTTAAGGAAGGGTATTAAGTATTAAGAGAGTTCAGTAATGCGGGACACTGCTTCTGTGCTATGATTAGACTGTATTCATTAGTGGGTTTGTTTTTTCAATCAGGAGACCTCTGGGAACAATTTGTTAAATGGGTCTAAAGTTAATGAAAACATGTGCTTATCTGCTTTTTATACTTTCTGTATTAATCTAAACGTATGCCAAGTGGCCCTGTGAATTTCTAAATGATGTGTTTAATTTATTAGGTTTAATTTAAAGACTACTTAGTAGTTGTATTAGAAAAATACTACCAATGCACTCCTGATAGAATCTTACCTGTGCTTTTGTAAGGAAAAAGTTATTCTTTATTCCTTGAGTTCATAACCTGTCAACATCATCAGTATCTTGTGACTGTCCCTTAGGTTCATACACAGGCTACGTTTTACTGAATCTTTATAAAGTTGGTTAATCTCTTATCAAAATAATGTGACCGGTAGTCCTTGCTACCACTGTAGATGTCTTTGGACTTTAGGGCACATATAGGTATATGTGGTATAATAAAAGAGCCTGGGAGACCTCCCTGGTGGTCCAGTGGTTAAGACTCTGTGCTTCCAATGCAGGGGGTGAGGGTTCAATCCCTGGTTGAGGAACTAATTTCCCACATGCTGCATAGCACAGCCGGAAAAAAAAAAAGCCTAAAACTTGGAGAGAGAAGTGGAGTTTTAGGTCTTGGCTATACCACTCACTATACGACTTGAGGAAGTCACTTCAGATGAATTTCCTTACCCATAAAATGAGAATAGTAATTTCTATAGGTACTTGTGAGGATTAAATGGGAGGACCTATATAAAAACACTTCATAAACTTTTGTGATATGGGTATGCTTCAAATGGAAACTTCTTATTGTAGTGTTGAACAAACAATGGGGGAGGAAGGATTCTCCCAACTTTGAAATATCAATGATAATTTTGCCAAAAAGCTGGGAGACTCCTCCAAACATGCTGTGGCTACGTGTAAGAGAGAAGATAACCTAGTGCTGGGGCTTTGGGAAGAATGAGTCAAGGTGAATTCTGAAAGCATTTTTAAATACTCCATGGGCCCGGATACTTAAGTGTTAGGATGCTGGGACTAAATGTGAAAAGAGGCCTAGCCCTGGAGACAGACCAGGGACCAAAGAGGATTTAGAACTAGGAATGTGGCAACATATACTAAAATGTTAAATGTGCAGGACCCTTGACTCAGCATTTCCTCTTCAAGGAATCTACGCTGAAGATACATTTGTATTCATGCCCCAGAATGTAGGCACAAGGATTTTTTGCAGTATTGTATGCATGTTTGTCTAGACACTTTCATTGTCAAAGGATAGAGTTCAAGCTCACTTAATTGAGGGAGTGGAGGTGGCAGGTGGGAATTTCTTGGCTCACAGGACTGAGAAGTCCAGGATTCTCACCCCAGGCCAGCCAGATCCAGGACCTGCACTGTCCTTGGTCCCCAGATTTGTGGTATATTTGTCTGTCCGTTTCTCTCAGCTCTGCTTTCTCTTTGTTGGTTTCATTCTCAGATAAGTAGTCTACCTGTTCTCATGGGGTAGTCTCTGGTAGCTTCAGGCTAAGCTCCTTCCAGTTTAGTGATCGAAGGGGACAAAAATTGCTCCTCCTTCTCCATAGTTCCAAAAAGTCTCAGAGTTGACTCTCATTGTACTGATATAGTTCAAGCACCTATCTTTGACCCAGCTCCCCAGAGCAGGAGGATAGAGTCCCCTAATTAACCTGGTTTGAGTCATATCCTTGGGGTGGCAGTGGGAAATGGCTTGGTCCCACTTTAAGCACATGTAGTAACAATGAGAGAGTGGTGCTTTCCTGCTGGAAAGGTGAGACGTTGTCATCATAAGAAGGAAGAAAAGGATGCGTGTCAGGCAAAAGCAATAGCTATTCACTATAATATCTTTTTCTAATACCAAATATATGGATACAACCTAAATGTCCATCAGTAGAGGAGAAATTAAATGTGATACATCATGGGAGATATGATGTAACTTTTTAAATGAATGATGTATATACATGTGTTAACAAGGAAAAATGTCCATTATATAATGTTAAATTAAAAATGAAGTTGCAGAAAAGTATTTTTAATTATGTATATGTGTATCATCTATTATGGCTATGAATACTTTTTATTTGTATGTTTCTGTACTGCTTTGGGTTTGCTATTGTATTTAAAATTAGTATAAAGGACTTCCCTGGTGGCACAGTGGTTAAGAATCTGCCTGCCAATGCAGGGGACACGGATTCAAGCCCTGGTCCAGGAAGATCCCACATTGTGCGGAGCAACTAAACCTGTGCTATAGACGCATGAACCACAACTACTGAGCCCACATGCTGCAACTACTGAAGCCCATGCTCCGCAGCAAGAGTAGCCCATGCTCGCCGCAACTAGAGAAAGCCCATGTGCGGCAACGAAGACCCAACGTAGCCAAAAAAAAAAAATCAATAAATAAAAAATAAAATTAGTATATATCACTTTTTATAATTAAAAAAAATAATGTCCCAGGTGGCCCTCTTTCCAGATAAGGAACTGAAATTAACAAATCAAGAACTATAGAGAGATGGACAAATGATGCAAAAACTGTAAAGCAAAATTCATGTAACTGATATAAAAATATTGGGGACCAAGGAGGTGGATAGGACAAATTAAGCTGCCTGTGTAGTAGGGCGGCGGATTTATATCCTGGAAGAATAATGTTAACCAAAAAGGCATGTGGTTTGGAAGAAGTGAGATAGGGAGCGTGGAGAATAACTTTGGCAACCAAATGAATGAAAGGGAAGAATGGAGGCAGAGAGTGTTGGCAGCTTAGTATAACGCAGTGAGCAGTGAATCTGGAGTTGAGAGGTCTGATTGTGTTGTTTGGGTACCCTGTCAGCTAGGAAAGGTCACACAATGTCTCTCAGGGTCTCTATCTCATATGTAAAATGGAGTCGTTAGTATTTTCCCTTTTTTCTTCATAGGATGACTGTGAGCTTGAAGTGAGGTGGAAAAGGGCTATGTATGTAAAGAAAAGACCATATAATTCCAAGTTAGCCGGGACCAAAATAAAGAATGTGTGTCTATAAATGAAACGGGAGAAAAAGAGGGTAGGAAGATGTCGTCAGACTTCCTTTGCACGTTAGACAACTTAGATGGCTAATTTTGTTGGTCATTTTAATCTATTTGGATGGGCAGGTGGTTTTGTGACAGATAGGAAGACGTTTATGTTTGTTTGTGTGTATGTTTTTCAGTACTGTTCACTAAACTGAATAATTCTACATAGTTCACCTGCATGTGAGAAGAGCAAGACAGAACTGCACGTACCATGTACAAACGTCATGGAAGAAAACACACAGAAGAAAGTCAGTGTAGAAATACTACAACTCTGAATTACATGGAATCTTCATATTGGTGGCTTGCCCAACAGAGCTTCTTAAATATCATTCCCATGAAATTCAAACAAGAACTACTCAGAAATATCAATTATATTAGCCTTCCCACACATTTAAAATCTGATTAATTTGTTTTGCTCTGTATGTGTATTTCAGCATTTTAAGGTTTAAGTATTGTCTGTTCCAAATAGAAAACTCAAGTGCAATTTCACTGAATTATATTTATTTACTTAGTACGTATTCTGCCCTCATCTACCATATACTTGGACCCGTTGCTAGGCGCTGATACACAAACATAATTAACACATAGTAATCACTGCCTTGGAACAACCTTCTCTTAGTTCATAGGGAAGGCAGATACGTGGAGAAAGAAAGTGTAAAGGGAGTGGGGCAGGGTTGTCAGGAAGAGGGTCACGGTACTCTGAGTAGTCGCATTTTTTTCTTCTTATTCCTTCCAAATGCCTGCTAGAACTTCCTTAACTTTTTAGTTTTATTGTTCAGATGTGTGTTAAGAAGAGTTGATCGTATCTCAGCCTTTGTAGCTCAGTAGATACTCTTGTCTATGTAAGTCAATCACAGGGACAAAGTGGTAAATTTTCAGAGACTGATTTTTTGTTTGTTTTGTTTTTTGTTTTTTTATCCCATAAATTTACCAGTTCTGAGCTGAGTTAGTCTTTTGGGGAAGAGAAAGTATCCCCCACCCTTCACTACCACACCCCAATAACACAACACACTTTTAAAATATTTTTTATCTTTGATGCTGTCTGCTACAGAAGAAATCTGTCCTATCTTGGACTTTTTTTCCTGACTCCTTTGAATAAACAGAACTTCGAACCTGCTTTGAGGATTAAGGCCTTTGTAATTGTGTGTGTATGTAATAGAGAAACTGTAAAAGCTCAATTTCTGTGGCTCAGAAATGTGAGATTATTCCTCTGCTCTTGCCTTTCCTCACCTTCTCTTTTCCCACCATACAAATTTGAGCTTGTGTTTGCAGCATATGTCTAGCGATATTCCAGCTCCCAAGAGGCCTGTGAACAAGATGGTTGTAAAACATTTTTCATTATAGGTAAGACAAAGTAATCCTGATTCTTTAATTCTGAGTCTAGCTGTTTTTGTTTTTAAACCAGCAGTTTGAGTAGATTCATGTGTTGAACTGGTTCATATTGTAAAAAGGCATTTTTTTTCAGTCAGAGAAATGAGAGGGATTCTGTTCTTTTTTTAAAAGAGAAACACATGTATTGTCTCATATTTTTACAATACTGCATTGTTTTTATTTTCTGAGTTTTAAAGGCTCTGCTTTCATTTTCCCCTTTCACTTCTTCCTGTGGGATATTATCATGTTTGTCTGCCTATTTTTTCCGCTTTCTTGTTAAGTGCACTTATTTAATATTATTATTATTACCCCTGGTGATAATTCCCCCTATATTAGTAATTCCCTGATCTCTCATAAACACTATAGAACATTCAGTAGCTGTGCTAAAAGCCACTACCATGGATGGGACCAAGGCCAGCTTAACTTTGGAGAAAAACTATATCCTATTTTCTTTAAAAATTAAAAAGCAAACTGTATAAACAAAAGAAGGGAATTGCCAAGGTCATTATGTCCTTAAAGGTTTTTTCCAGCCCTGACTTTAGAAGACAGTCATCATCAACATATACTTATTTTTTCATAGAGATATTAATATAGATGTTTTTTTACATCCAGTTATTAATGTAGGTATGGGACTTATTTGAATTTGCTTCACAGCTAGGTAGTTTTTCAAAAAGAATGAAAGGCTAATTATTAGGCAATAATGTGATCAAATTACCTAAAGCTTCAAGGTGGTTCTATTTCAGTTCTCAGCCTAATGTGTATTTAAAAATATCTCTACTTAGAGAAGTTACTGTTCATAATACATTATGGAATCTTTTTAGGTAACAGCTTGGATGATAATGAAACCATTATCCTTGATTTGGTGTGTTTAACCTAAGTTACATTTATGACAGACTGAAAATTAGCTCTAGTGTTACACACCCTGCTTCCTGTTCTGCGCAACTTGATATATGTGTGGACTGTATGTCCAGTAGGAGTTATAAGAGTATGTTGTTGATGGATGGAGAAGCTGTTTCATAATTCCCTGTGAAAATATGCACTGTAATGTGCAGTGCGTGTATACCCTTGCAGTTTTGGTTTATAAGAGATTTAACCTGCGGGTAGAGGTAATATAATGAAATCCATTGGAAATCCTTCAGAAGAGGAAAATTTGGAGTCTGTGTCTTTAATTTTCAAGCTTTTTTGCAGTTGACCAATTTAGGAGGGAGACCTTATTAAGTGCTTTTATTTTCAGAGCGGATGAGAGGTTATAATACTACCTTAGTTTCTGAAATACCGTGGATCACAGAATTCAGTGCATGTCTGCCTTGCCTACCTGCCCCACTTCATTCCCTTTACCTCAAAATTATTTGCAGGAAGTACCTTGTTTTCCACATGTATTGCGTTTAAGGCTTTGCCCTCATCCCTAGTCTTATTAAAGGATTTCACACCATAATGTTGATTAATTAAAATTTTCTTAAACAATGGATTAGCAGTGGCTTGGCAAAAGTAGAGTGAAACATAATATACAGGATTTCTCATTTAAATATAGCCCAAGTGATAAATCATTACTAGGCAGTAATTTCTGACCAAAGAGGCAGACGTTCCTAGTGGGCCTGTGTCTGTGTCTTTCATCAGCAGCACTGGCCAGTTTGGGGGCAGTCACTCATGAAACTAGACACAGATTGGAACTCGCATCTTTATCTGTACAGATAGTTCTAATGAATTATGGCTGCATCTCCCAAAGAGACTTTTATACTCAGCAGCACATTTTCTGTAATACCTAAGAAACTCTAAATAAACAAGTCTTTCAAATAGCCTTAAAATGATTCCTTTCAAAAGGTGTTGAGTCCAGCTGTCCTGATGTGAAAAACTTCTGAAAGGGATTAGTCTGTCAGTATTTTCTGAGTCTTCATAACAGATAAGTCATAAAGCAAAGTGGTGCCCTCTATTTCTGCCTTCTGGACACTGAGCTTGCCAGTTGAAGTTGCACTTCTCAATTACCTGTGGAACTATGCTTACATCCACCAAACATACTGGTTTGGTAGGTTTGAAGTGAAGTCACTGCATCTGGTTTTTAAAGTTTCAGAAGTGTTTCTAATAGACACATTTTCAGTTGAGTGCCACTACCAGCTTACATTTGAATTTGTACCACACATATTCTGTATAACAAGTTTCATTCATACTGGTACTATGGTTGTACAGAGAGGAAACTAGAAGTTAGCCAGAAGGAAATCCTAGCTATAATCAGAATTTTTGATTTAAAAGAGAACCAGTCTAGGGACTTCCGAGGTGATTCAGTGGTTAAGACTTGGCGCTTCCACTGTAAGGGGCGGAGGTTTGATCCCTGGTCAGAGAACTAAGATCCCGCAAGCCGCACAGTGCGGCCAAAAAATTAAAAAATAAAAGAGAACCAGTCTAAACCCCTCCTCTTTACGGAGGAAAGAGAGCAGAGAGGTGAAAGAATTTTCAGAGTTGGTAGCAGAACCAAATCCATGATTCTGACTTGAGCTCTTTCTACACTAGCATCTTGGACTTAGTCCATCTTTGAGAAAAGCTCCAAGGCCACTCAGTAATCCAGAAGTTGTCTTGAGCATCCCAAAGCCCAACAGGGTATAGTGACGTTCAGAGTATTTAATAAAAGGAGCAATAATGCAGCCAGCAAGAACTCCTCACATCTTTGAAGTTATTAGGCAGGAGTTACGAGTAACATTACTCAGAGTTAGAAATTATAGGCATCACCCAGAAACTTTTGTGACTTCTTTGTAAACGTGGAAATTTCTGACAAGAGATGCCTAGATTTGGTACTGAAGATTGTCAAGAACAAGATGATCATCTGTCTTATTTTTAAACTGATCCTTAAGTATTGGCAGCAAGTCTAGAAAATTATGCCAGTATTATGTTTCTACACAAGCCCGACTTTTAGTTCATACTTCAAAAGGAGGATATTGTGCCTAGGCTGGCAATTTAACCAAGTAAAGGAATAGTATGCTTATTAATTAGGATTAGATTTGGTTGTAAAAAAGAAACTCCAAATAACAGTAGTTTGGTCAAGGTAGAGATTGATTTTTCTTTTTAGATTGAAAAAGTCCAGAGGGAAGGGAAGTCCAACATTAGTGTGGTTGCTTCACAGCTGTCAGGGACAGGTTCTTCTAATTTTGTTCCATCCATCTTGGTACTGTCTTAAATCTTCAAGGTAGCTGATGGTTCTAGATGGCTTATGGAGCTTCAGTCATTTCACAGGGGGCATACCTCCAACTGAGTCAGCTCCCTTGAAAGAAGTTTCCTAGAACCACCCTAACCAACAATTTCTGCTTCCATCTCATTGGTCATTCCTATTATTGAGGGAGACTGGAAAGTTGTAACTGGGTGAGTTGCTATTCACAATAATTAGAAATTTTGTTGTTAAGAAAGGAGGGCAGGCAACCAACAGATCTGCCACACCTGTTTTGAAGAATATACTATTTATATTAGGAAAATCAAATTTTAGTCACATCAGAAACTATTATATAGGATATAAAATTTAAAAGATCTCCAAAATGCAGCCTACCATGTGTCTGATTAATAAAAGCAATAAATCTCTATGATAGTGTTCTGCTTTGGATTTCTCAGCAGGACTCATTGGGAACAGCTGTTTGGTTTTATACATTTTAAATGAACCGAAGGAGTTCTTCAAAACAACAGAGGAAGAAACAAATTGTTTCCTTTTGGAGATAGGGAGAATCAAAACAATCACAAGGACAATTCAGTGAATATTTACGGAGCTAGCAGGAGCAGAGTGTACTATAGTAAATGCTGTGAGACAGGAACGAACCTATTAAAACACTAAGAAAGAAGTTGTTTAGTATTTAGATGGAATGTGATAGACTGACGCAGCACATGAAATAGTTGAACACATAGCGATGAATCCTACCAATTCCAGATTTGTAAGACCTGTGCTGGAGAGAAGGATGGGCACCACTGGGTTAAAGTCTTAAGTATTAGATATTGTCTTGGTCCATTTGGGCTGCTGTAACAAAATACTACAGACTGAGTGGCTTATAAAAACAGAAATTTATTTCTCACAGTTCAAGAGGCTGGAAGTCCAAGATCATGATACCAGCATGGTCAGGTTCTGGTGAAGGCCCTTGTTTGGGGTGCAGACTGCGAACTTCCTGCTGTGTCCTCACATGGCTGAAGGGGCTAGAGAGCTCTGGGGGGTCTCTTTTTTAAGGGCACTGATCCCACTGATGAAGGCCCTGCCCGCATGATCTCACCTCCCAAAGGCTCACGCCTCTTCAGATCATCACACCGGGCATTGGGTTTTCAACATATGAATTTTGGGAAGACACAGACATTCAGTAGATATGTTTACCTCTGCCTGTATCCCACCTGTACAAATAAAAAGAGAATCTGAAGATGGAGAGCATTTTGTTTGTCTAAAAAACTTACAGGCAGGAGCAAGCAGTAATCCGCAGCATGTACAGCTGTAGACCATGGTGTATATAAGTGTATTAAGATCAAGGTGTTTTCACTCTATGAGACCAGGTTTTAAAAAGTTCTGTAGTCTCATTCATACCCACAGTTCACATGGGCACATATTTATTGAGTGCCTCATATTTACAATACACTTTAAGGAGGAAATTCATTCACAAGCTGCCACATAGGTGAGAAAGGCGAGATTTTGGCTTCTTATAACTATGAATTTCAAATCTGGGGAAAACCCAGCCTTGTATTTTTATTCCTTTTCCTTTCATAATTACTTATCAGTAACCAAACCCAGTCTGTTGACTTTGCTCCAACTGATAGAAAACAGGAAACTACAGAGACTCCCTATGAGAAAAGGACCAGGCTGCATCCTCTGTGACCTCACCCCTTCAGTCTGAGTTCTCCTCCGAGCAACAGTTACAAACAGCTCCATCTCCTTGTGGCTTTGGCAGTAAGCATAGGGAGTGCAAATGAAACCAGCTAATGCAACAAGATGTGTTAGCCTAGCCTTGGAGCTCATGAGCCATCTTTTGAACCTTTTATGATAGTGCGCTTTGGGGCATCCTTGGGGGAGAATAGTTGACGCTCCAGTCCGGCAGTGAGTCAGGGACCATTCTCTGCTTACATAACAGTGGAAATGCCTTTCTCACTCTGGTATTAAATAACTGCTTATTTGAACATATTGTGCAATGACTTAGCCTTTCCCACACATTACGAGTTCTCTTTGAAGCTGTCGTGCTCAGTTTAAATTCTCTGGTAGGGACTATGAAAGAAAACGAAAATCTCATGAATTATATTTCCTTTTTATCTACTTAGTGCTGATGCAGCTGTCTCATATTTTGGTTTTTGTGTCCCTCACTCTGCACCCTGTTTTACCTCTGCTTTCAGGTGATGGTCTCCCACAGGTATATTATTTTGGACCGTGTGGGAAATATAATGCCATGGTGCTGGAGCTTCTTGGCCCTAGCTTGGAGGACTTGTTTGACCTCTGTGACCGAACTTTTACTTTGAAGACTGTGTTAATGATAGCCATTCAGTTGGTAAGTTGGCATTGCTGTTTTGCAGAAGGATAGATGGGGTGGGTCTCCCCAGCCACATCTTTGTGTCCCTGATGGTCATTTACCAGCTGTAGTAACACCTAGTGAATGCACACTCACCAGCTTGGTGGCATTCTAGGAAGCTGGCTAGGGCAAAAAGGATTAACCCAGAGAAGTCACACTGCATCTGCTGTTTGCTCTTTTTTAAGAATTTGCACCTTGGAGCACTACTCTGCCCTTAGCTGAAGTGGAAGTATATTAGGGAGAAAGAGGATGATTAGGTGAAATTATACAACAATCTTTGTTGTTTTATTTATAGGTTTCAAACACGTGACTGTAGAGTTTCATCATGTCCTCCCTCTCTCCTTACCATAGCATCCAAAAAAAGATTAGAGCTGTAACCCACAGCCCTAAAATCAGATTCTGAAGTTGTGTGATCAAAAACCTGCCTTAGTTCTCTAGCCTCTAGTTCTCACAGAGACTGACACAGCTGAAGAGGCAGTTCTCTGAGCGCCTACCAAATTACAGACCAGTACCAGTTTAAGGAACAGCTAAGACAGTTCTTTTGAGAAGTTGGTCATCCCCTCAGCAGAAGGATGTAGATACATCTTTATTGGTCTGAATTGGCGATGGTCTCACCCACTTTAAAGACTTGGAAATATTAGAAAGTTGATCTTGACATTTGAGTCAAAAATTCAAATACCCAAGCTTCCCTTTCTATACTAGTGGAAAAGCTTTGAAGATAGAAATGAACTTAATGAAATTTGAATAATTTTATGATTATTATTTTGGGCTGTGTTTACTTTCTCATGAAAGTTATACTGCTACCTCTGCTGTTAGTTAGCTCTATGATATCAGTCCAATATTAACTTCTCTGGGCCTCACTTTCCTTGTTTCTGCAGCAAAGAGAGTATAGGAAAGTGTGGGCAGGAGGTGACTGTGGCAGTGGCACCTGCCTTCAAAGGCCACCAACATATTCTCATTTCCTGCCTGGCAGTCATTCTTGCCTCTCAAATGCTTACTGTCTGAAGTAACACTTCAGAAATAGTGAACTATTTCGGAAGTAGTGAAAAACGCTATTTCTATTCATCATTTGCAAATTGTTACATAATGAGGTAAAACTGTATATTATCATTTTAGCAGAACTGTACTGTCCTTCTCTCTTTTATCTTGATACTTGTCATCTATGTATTTGTATCAGAAAATATATTCTGGTTTGTAAGAGTAAAGTGGCTCTGGGTGGTGAAGAAATGAGTTTTATTTTAATTACAGTAATTAAAACTTTGAGCTGATAAAAGAAAATATTTTGATGTATTTTTACAATGAACTTCTTTAGAGTAGTATCTCTGTCATTGTTTTTCTCTCTTTTAGCTTTCCCGAATGGAATATGTGCACTCAAAGAATCTCATTTACCGAGATGTCAAGCCAGAGAACTTCCTGATTGGCCGACAAGGCAACAAGAAAGAGCATGTTATACACATTATAGACTTTGGACTGGCCAAGGAATACCTTGACCCTGAAACCAAAAAACATATACCTTATAGGGAACACAAAAGTTTAACTGGAACTGCAAGATACATGTCTATCAACACGCATCTTGGCAAAGGTGTGTTTATTTTCAGCTCCATGAAAGGGGCAAGTTGTTAAAATACCTTTTTATCCCCAAAACACTTTTGTACCCATTGTGCATTACTTGTGATTCTTATTGCTTCATAGGGTAAGTGATTTTTATACTTGAGAAATTAAGATGGTAAGTTAGTGACTTTCCTAAGTATCCTGTTGACAACTTAAGGATTTTTCATTCTTCGTTTCCAAATGCTTAGTTTCTCAGTGTGAGTATGTGAATTATTGAATTAAGGTGATAACATTTTAGTAAGGTTAGTGATGAGTTTGATATTTACGTACAGGTGGCCCGGTATATAGCCTGAAAAGGACATCAGGCTGATATCTGCTTTGGGGAAGAGTGCTTCACTAAAACACGGACTAAGCTTCTGTTCTCTGTGCTTAGTTCCGTGATTCGTTTTTCAGGGAAAAAACTATGTGTTAGTCAAGGAAAATATATTTGCTTTTCCATGAGTCTTGAATTTTACTCAGGATAGACAATTTGCATAAATACTGCTAAAAGCTGTCGTCTTACGTGTTAGAGAGACTAGTCCAAGGGAGAGTATTTGCGAGAGAAGCCTAAGGAACAGTGGGAAGGCCCAGTAGGTAGGGCCCTGGGCCCTTACCAATTTCTCCAGGAAAGCTTCCCTTTTAATCTATTTTATATATTGGGCTTTCATGGAAGATTATATTTGAAGAAAAAGTTCTAAGGTGATTGAAAAGATATATTCGAAAATCACCACCCTAGAGAGTAGACATATAAACAGAATATTAGACTCCTAGACATAGCTAATTATGTAAGGTGCTTAAATATTAATGAACTGTCTACACAATAAGTATTTTAAAGACTGTTGTAAATAGCTACAAAGTTGCCTCATTGAGTAAACTGCTCAGATATTCAGGGGAGGATTCTAGTATTAGTGAAGAGTAAAAATGACATTGCAAAGTGGTATGATACAACCCGAGTTGAAATGAATGCTGTCAGGATTTTTTCGGTAACCACGTGGATACTCTCACTTAACCCAACATAATAGTTTAAAATTAGACTGGAAGGTTCTCTGCCACTTATTATTGGTGTCACTTTGGACAAGTTACTTAATCTTCCTGAAACTTACCTGTAAAAATGGAGTAATATTTCACAACGCTGTTTTGCGGGTTAAATGGGTGGTAATATATGTAACGTGGGTCTCCTGCATAGTGCTCAGAATTCCCTTCTTCCTTCCTTTTTACAAGGAGACAGACTGTGTGGTACATAGTAAAGTCACGATTGATTGGTTTAACTGGCAGAGTCTAGAAGTTGTTCTAATGCCTGCTCCCTGGGCTCAGCATTTCTGTTCTGATTTTATTATTCTTGTCAGGAAAGGCAAGAACAAGAGATGCTTATCTGTGTTGTTTGTATAAGGTACAGTGCTAAGAACAAGGGATGTAAATTCTGGCTCTTTCACTTAAACCTATGTGGTCCAATAACCTTCATCCCTCAGCATCAGTTATCTCATCTACCCTGAAAGGTGTATGACAATGGTACCTTTTATCATAGCGTTTTGTGATTTAATGCATATAAACTATATAGTGCTTGATAATAGTAAAGACTCTGTAATGACAGTTATTATTTATTCAACAAAGTATATTTTAAGCATCTACTGTCATCAGACTGGGTTCTGTTATCTCTTGGGGTAGCCATTTCTGCTGGAACTTTTCAGTTTATCTCCACATGTGGACTTCCTGAATTCCAGAGTCTTTTTCAGGTCAGATCCAACCTGTCACCATATTTGTCTGTAATGTCCCTATTACAGACAATACATATAGGTGGTTGTCACACGCCCTTTAAACTCTGGCCATGGTCTCACACCCAGAGAGACTTCTGTAGGAACGCTAATCCTACTGGTTTTCAAATGTATTGCATCTTTTATGTTGTAATGAAGAAAAAGGGAAGTGTATCTTCAAATGACCTGGGGAGAGAATTGCCTATTAATTTTGTGAGGGCAGAAAAGGGAAGCAGCCCCCTAAACCTGACATTTATGACATTAGATTAGCCACCTTCCCGCTGATTAAGCCCGCCCATTTTGTATTACTTAATGTTTGAAGTTAGGGTGAAGACACTGGATCACCTGGCCCATTTCCTTCAACAAAATATATTTGACCTAAAATCAGGGATGTGATGCAAATAAACCAAGCACATCTTTCTGACTGGTTGAAAGCAAGCCTTTATGGTGTGGAAGAATTTGTGTCTTCCTGGTCTCACTAGTATTGAAAGCTTTCTTCTTTGAAAATGAAAATATCCTGCATGAAAAAAACAGGGGAAATACTGAGCTGAACGAATGTGGAGTGTTCAAAGAAATGTGGAAATAAAGCATGGCTCCAGTTTTCACTCATTTTTTTTGAAAGACCTCTATGATTTAAATTATTGTAGATTATTTTAGAATTTTAGAAATGGAAAATTACTTTTCAGAGTATCTAAATCAACCACTTTATTTTCAGATGAAGAAATTGAGGCCCCAAAAAATGACTTGGTCATGCTTAATTTTGCATAGATTAATAAATTAGTAGAACAACATTGTAAAGCAATTATATCCCAATAAAGATGCATTAATTAATTAGTTAATTAATTAATAGAAAGGACAGGCCAAGACTTAGATAACCTGCCTCAGGAACCATTGTTTTCCTGTTACCCCATATTCCACAGCTTTTTTCCCCAGGTTTTCAGTATTTGAAAAGTTAAATTATTACTTATTCCAGTGAGTTTAAGTGTGTTTATTATTATTTTTTGTTTTTGATTTTTTAAAAAAATCTCATTTTATGATGGACTTTGCTGTGAAGAGAAGCTGGGCTTATTTCTGTAGGTCTGATCAATCATTGAAAAATGTGGAGAGTTTCGCCCTCTAGTGCTCAACTATCTAAAGTACAACCATTTGTCCCCTGAATTTTTTATTACCAAGGGGCCTCCTTGCCGGAAGTGGATATAAAAATGGAGAGGCGATGAGTAGGTGTGATATAGTGTGAGAACCTGCAGGGTGTGGTTTCTCTATCTGCCCTGTTTTGTGGGAGGCCTCAACTCACCCTGCTTGTTCTTTCTTTTTTTGTGTATCGTTAGGTTCTGTTAACAAAATCTGTTTTTGTCTGTTAACAAAATCTGTCTCTAAATTCTGTTAACAAAATCTCTTCTTGTTTTCAATTACATATGAAATTTATTGCAAACTTCAAGCAAGCCTTATAGTCAAAAGCTTCTTATGGCCTTGCTGTTTTACCTCTTTCTTTCTTTTTTTTTTTTTTTTATATTTTTGTATTTATTTTTTGGCACACGGGCTTAGTTGCTCCGCGGCATGTGGGATCTTCCTGGAGCAGGGATCGAACTCATGTCCTCTGCATTGGCAGGAAGATTCCCAACCACTGCGCCACCTAGGAAGCCCTACTTCTTTCTTTTTAAGATTATTTTAATGCTGTGTATCACCTCTACTTTCTATTATTTATGTTTCTTGTCAGAGAACTGCCCCTTCCCATTAGTGACCTCATTTCCAAAAACCTCCTTCAAAGTACAATTTAGAAAGTTGCCTTTTCTTTCTTCATCTGCCCTGTAGAGTACTAGCCCTGTAGAGTACTATTCACTCTTTTTCATGCAAATTTCCTGTAATTGGAGGTGGCCGTTAAACGTGTTTGTGCATTTGTATTTTGAGTTACCTGAGTAGTTTTCCATGCCTCCCTGACTCTGTTAGGTTTTACTTTCTGCACAAAGAAGACAAAATCAAGTTTAAGGTAGTCCCTTATTCGTGCATCTGTCATTTCTTTTGATAAAGCCAAGAACTCGATTCTGAAAAATAAACACATAAAATGTCTGAGATAAATTATAATTGGCAAATTAAAAATGGAAAAATGTACTACTTCTATTGTCTGACAGGCAAAAAATGTATAGGATGTTTTCGGAGATGTAGTTCCAGTTTTTTATTAACTATTCTGCAGTTCTTTACCATCCTTATCTTCCCAATTTAAAGAAAAGGAAGAAAAACCCAGCAACTTGTTTTACCTGTTAAACTCTCTGAACGCAGGGATGCTGTTTTATGTGCCCACAAAGGGCACCTTAGTAATAAATTTTAAATTTTTCTTAAGGTGGCTGTGGGACATGGTACGGATGGAATGGAGCTGAGGATTATGCCTGGATGTTTGCTTGCATTAAGCTAAATTTTAAGTGTTAATTGTTATGGTGAATAAAAAGCATTAGGTGTATGTGCTAGGCATTCTGCAGCTTGTATCTCTGCAGGCCTGGCCAGAATGGACTGTTGTAATAGCCTAAGCTGCTCAGGCTGCTGCTCACTTTTCGTGAAATAACATTTTGTTTAAATTATCCTACTTTCAGGAAGGTGACAGCATCAAGTGAGGGGTGGTTACTCACCATTTAGTGATTTGGACTTGATTTTAGTTTAGGATTTGCTCTTTTCGCTTGATATTTACTTGCCAGTAACAGATCTAGGCAGAGGAAGTACATGTTGTTTTTGGTTTTGATCTAAAATACTATCCCTGATTTAGATATACAAAGAATTAGTAAGCAGAGCCTTTCCAGAGCAGACGGGTTTCTGAAGGGATTACTTGGTTTTGAACCCCTTTCTGCTTTAATAACTGCAAACATAATATGTGATCTGTCTTCCTTTATAGAGCAAAGCCGGCGGGATGATTTGGAAGCCCTAGGCCATATGTTCATGTATTTCCTTCGAGGCAGCCTACCCTGGCAAGGACTCAAGGTATCCTTGGAAGTGCTCAGTGGAGGGCTTTGTTTAAATACTCAGTTAACAATGAGGGGTTGCTGACTTGATGTCTGTAAGAAGCACAAAGGGGGAGATTGGCTACAGGGGTGAGAGGCAGGAACTACATTAGTCTATAATATAAATGCTCACCTAGGTTTTGGAAGTTCTGTTTTGCCCATGTTTGTCTTCCTTCCCCTTCTGAATCCATATTCCTTGTTTTCGGGTTTTCTGTAATCTCTTCTCTCCTTCCCTCCCAGCCTTGGCAGCGTTGCTTTTCTCTCTATGTCAGTATTCCTCCTTCACTACCATTATGTAGCAGGAATAGTGTTCCCAGTGTGCTGGGGAATTTCTGGAACAAATTGATGACAGCAGCTGCTACACATTTTACCAGCAAGGCCAGCAGGGCTAGGCGTGCCGCTAAGGGGAACTGGGAAATACTTGTTCATGCTACACAGGCTAAGGACCCACCTGAACTAAAATGAAAATCCAGGTTTAACATTGCTGTTCAAGTGTTTTATTGCATAAAAGGCTATGCATACAATAGCTGTTCCTTATGAAATGTGTAGTTTATTTATTTATTTATTTATTTTTGAAATGTGTAGTTTAAATAGCCTTCCTTGGGTAGGTGGGTTTTTTTGTTTTTTTGTTTTTTTTGGGTAGGTGTTCATACAGCGCATTTGTGTCAAAGTTAACTATTAATTATAGTTACCACCATTGTAATGATTACTCTGTGCCTCTGGCTGCTAGACTAGAAAATAGTGAGCTTCTAACCCATTCTAACTCCACTAGATAGTTAAATGCAAGACATTTTTGAGTTGTAATTTATTTCAATGTGTTAGTGTGAAAGGAAACTTAATCGGTAGCTTTGGGTCCTACTACAGCCCCTCCCTCCCTCCTTCCCAAAGGGCAGAATGATTCATTTTGCTATGCTTTCTTGGACATTGTCCTGAAAAGTGAGGCTTTTATCCCTTCCTTTTGGGAAGATTTTATTTCTTTGCCTTTAAATTCCTTTCCTAACATGTCTTCCATGGTCTTCTCCTAGTTGCATATATCTTCTCATTGATATTGATGGCTGTCAAATAGAGTTTCACATCCTGTTTGCTCATTGTAGAGCCGAACAATGCATTTGTATGTTATTAATTGGTTGAAACTTTCTCATGATCTGTGAATCATTTTAGTGGTAGTTGTAGATTTAAAGCTTCTCCAATATATTGCAAAACGTAATTGCTTAAAGCCGGGTAATTGCTTAAAGCTGGGTGCAGCAGGCTAGGTAGAGCCTCATGAGAATCCCTTGAGACCACACTGTTGGTCCAAGCTCCAGGAGTGCTCTGTCTACAATCTTGAGCAAACCAGGCTTGGCTGCTTTGAGCCCCTGACATACAGCAAACCTGTTAGCCACACCTGTATCATAGCTAACATTTTTCCCTCTGGAAGTACATGGTGGAAAGGTAGGTTTTTTACATCTTGTTCTTTTATCTTTCAGTGTCACAGTAAATATGCTATGGAGCCATCTATCTGTTTGTCCCCATTTGGGTTAGCAGTGTTTCTAATCTTATCTAGAGCTAATCTAACAATGAGAAGGTTGAATCACTTTTGAACCCTAGTGGCCATGGGACATTACTAAACTGTTATAATCTTGAATTTATCTTCTTATCCTAGCCCCTCATCCCATTACATTTGATGGTGTTTATCTGAGACTACTAAATGTAGTTGCAAGTAAAACTTTCCAGAACAGATGTTTTGTACATATCCATATATATCCTCTCTACTACATTTCTCCTTTGTTAGTATTAGAAAAAAATTGAGACTATCCAACAAATCCTGCCAGTTTGAGTGAAACAGTCATTGTGTCCCCAAACATATTAGACCTCCCATACTTAGCACCTCTTTCCAAATAACTTTCTTTATTCTCTACAGGCTGATACATTAAAAGAAAGATATCAGAAAATTGGTGACACCAAAAGGAATACTCCCGTTGAAACTCTCTGTGAAAACTTTCCAGGTAGGATGCTGAAAGGACACTCCAGCCAGTGTGACTGCAGCTGTGAAGGAGGTGGAGACCATCTCTTTGTATCTCTAGATACTCTCCAGAAAATTTACGTTTCCTTTTAATATTATTTAAATCGAGATAGGTTTTATCACTTTGGTCCATAAAGAAAACATCTCTGTCAAATAGTCTTTACAGATAACCCTTGCCTGGCCCAAAGTTTCTCCTCATGAGACGTATTCAGCTAACGAACATGGCCTTTAACCTGTTTCTCAACAGAGGAGATGGCAACCTACCTGCGCTATGTCAGGCGATTAGACTTCTTTGAAAAACCTGACTATGAGTATTTACGGACACTCTTCACAGACCTCTTTGAAAGGAAAGGCTACACCTTTGACTACGCGTATGATTGGGTCGGGAGGCCTATTGTAAGTATCTTCTTTTTACCTCCTCACCTCAGACCAGCACTGTCTCACCCCTTGCCAGACTTTCTGCTTAAATCTATGGGGAAACAAACATTCCTTTGACTGTAGACTTTGCATATGCCAGTCTTTTCAGGGTGATACCATAGGCTGCCCTCACGAGACTAATAAAGGGGTCACTCCTAACTGTGTTTTTAGGATTATGACACTGTGTCCTACGATATCAGAATTTGTCAGTTTTTAAGAAGAAGTTTTCTTTGAGTGATCCAGGAGCTGGCGCTGCATAAGCTGTTAAGGTATTTGACTTCTGTTGGGTGCAGCCCAGCACTAGAGGAAACTTCTGATTTGCTCTTCTGGCCTGGGGTTCACAGGACCTTGAGAGCATGCTAACAGTCATCACTGTAGGATATTTTTCTTTTTGAAGGCAGGCTACTCTCCAGTGAACTAGTAAGGACCAAACTGTCTCCCTTTTACAGATAAGCAAACTGAGAAGGCAAGAAGACTTGAAACTGGCCTTGGTGTAATAGTAATAGCAATAATAATTACTACTATTCTGTTAGATTTAGAATGATGCTGTCCTTTGTGGAGGCATTAGGTTGGACCTATTTTCCCCATTTGACTTTCTGTTATATTTTTCCAGCCTACTCCAGTAGGGTCAGTTCATGTAGATTCCGGTGCATCTGCAATAACTCGAGAAAGCCACACACACAGGGATCGGCCGTCACAGCAGCCTCTACGAAATCAGGTATGTGTTGGACCTACACTGTTTCAGAAATCCCCCTTCTTCATGGCTAACATTAAAATCCAAACTCTTCAGCTTCTTGCTTAAGTGTATATATTGAATTAAAGACAAAGGGCTTACCGTTACTCACCGTTGTGTGGCATTCCAGCATCCCTCAGGGTCGTGTAACGGCACTGAGATGTGGCCAGGTGTCTTACATGAAGCATCCACTCTAGAGAAGCTGGGCCTGTCAGAATCTGTTGGCTGAAAGGGACAGTCTGCCGTAGGCCCAAACACTCTGGATGGACAGGGTAGCCCACTTTGGGTCTCATCTGCAGTCCAGAGTGGAGCTCTCACCCATGCTGGTTTTTCCTTGCTGATTAAGAAGGGTGAGTAATTTGGACTTCCAGCTGACCTAGGCATGAACTGGCACCTCCATCCGACCTCTGCCCCTATATCCAGGTTAATTTTATAGCTAGCTAGGATTTAGACCTGTAGTGAAGACTCAGCTTTGCTTTGGGCCATTCCAGAGAAGACTATGTCATCCATCCTTCAGTGTTCATAGTTTGGGAAACTAGTGGTTTGTATCAGAGGCTTCTCTCAGCCTAAAGACAGAAGAGGCAACCCCCTCCTCCAAAAAAAAAAAAAATCAACAAATTTGACAACATTTAAAGAAAGGGATAACTGATTGGGAAGTAAATGTGACAGTTTTAATCCTTATACCATATATATTGCTAAGAGAAAAATGAGTACCTCAATAGATAAAGAAGCAAAGGATAATAAACAGACACACACAGAATCATTATCACCTATCAAATTAGCTAGTTCCCCTCATCCCTGACCGCACTGTTTTATATTTGCAGACATTTTTACAATAAAATGCAAAAAACCCTTACCTCACAGATGTACATGTGAAAAGAAAGTACATAGGTTAAAAATAGTATATAGAATCCAGGTGCCCCCTCCAAAACAACAAAAAAAACCCAAACAAACAAGTAGTATATTGAGGTACACACACACACACACACACCCCTACAGTGAAGTATGTACACAAATATAGATAGACTCACCAGTAAGTACATAGTTTTGGCAAAATGTGTGGCATGTTGGGTAAAAAAAAAAATGTGTGAAGAAAGGAGAGCAGATAAAAGAGAGAACAGGTAGGCAAAAAGATGGGGTTTAGCAAGCTGTGTCCCCTAATTGGGGCCAGAGTTACATACTTTTTTTTTTTCTTTTTTTCTTTTTTAATTTATTATTTTTTTGGGGGGGTACACCACGTTCAATCATCTGTTTTTATACACATATCCCCATATCAGAGTTACATACTTTAATCAGAGTACTTGGCTAATGATTCTGTTTTGACTGACTTGTGGTTTGACAGCAGGGTACTGTTGACTTCTGCACTTGTTCTCCCCACCTTCTTTTAAAAAAGTGTGGAGTGCGTAGTTCAACTGACATTGTCATGCATTGCTCTTGACTTTGTAAACTGTTATGAATTCTCTAGAAAGTAATTTGATAAAGTTACACGCCTCTCTGATAGAATAATTTTACTTCTTGGAATTAATCATAATAAAACAATCCAAGATACAGATTTACTTATGTGCATTAAACTCTCACAATGCCATTTTTCACAGTTTTAGAAATGATCCACCGATCTAATTATAAGGGAATGGTTATGGATCTGCTCACGTCTTTTATCAAATAAACTGAGTTATAATAAAATAAATTGTAATGCGCTTATTCAGTGGAATATTATCTAGCCACTTAAATCATATTTAGGAATAGGGGGAATATGTGTATAAAAACAGATGATTGAACTTGGTGTACCCCCCCAAAAAATAATAAATAAATAAATAAATAAATAAATAATAATATTTAGGAAAACTTGTAGCAACCTGAAAATGTTTACGGTTGTATAGTAAAGAAATCACAATAGAAAATTAGAAACACCTCATGATTTCCCTTCAGGGGAAAGGAAAATGAGAAAGTCAATGGGAGGAGATAATGCCAAAATATTAACAGAAGATTTAAATAGTAAAGGTATGAAAGAAATAAAAAAATAATTTAAGTAGTCAGTGAAGTCATAACATACCTGCCCGTTCATGTTTTTAGAATATTTGAAAACTGAAATATGTGTTCTCTTTGTCTTTTCTGCTTCAGTGAATTCATAATCAGTATTGCTGTTTTGAATGAATTTTAAAGGTATGGGGAAAAGAGATGGTTAAAAACCTAGATTGCCAGGGTGGAAAATGAGGTCATACCTAGTATCTGAGTAAAAAGTACAGTGAATTTCAGTGTACTTTTAAGTGAAAGGTCATTAACCAGAGTATGTAATTAGGAAATCACATCCATGAGGCACTAAGCTTCTTTTTGAAGAGTTGAGTCTTGAAAGTCTGATTTTTTTTTTTTTTTTTTTCTTTTAGGGTTTTTAGTATCCCATGGCTACTAAGGGATTGAAATTCCCCACATCAGTGCAAATTTTATACTGCCTTTCCAGCAGGATTCTGAATTCTTGCTGGGTAGAATTCTTTCTGCACTGTGCACTGTGGGTAAATAGATTTCTAGTGTCTGTTCAGTCTTTACACTGTGTTGTCTCATTGCTTTTGTTCCATCTTTAGGGTTGTTTCCTTATGGTGTTTTTTTTTTTTTTTTAAAGACTAATTCTTTTCAAGTTTTGAAATCAGCCAAAGAAGAAAGTAAAATCTCTTCTTGAGAGAGATTGAGAGGTATTAACTTTAGGGACAGCCAACCTTTTTTTCAGCAATTTTGACTCAGTACAGCTAGCTGAGGACTTGCTATGTGGAGATTTATCCTGGAGATACGAAGATAAGTAGGGAGTCCTTGTCCTCAAAGAACTAACAAGCAGATAAGCCAAGTAGCCCGATAACTTATAACACAAGGCATAACAGATAAGCATCCCAAGTTGCAGATATCTTCAGGGATTGAAAGAAGGAGACTTTTCATTTAGTCTGAGCGTGACACAGAATTTCATGAAAGAAGCTGCATTTGAAATGCTCTTGGAAGAATTGGGTGGAAATGAAAGAGGCATTCCAAGCAAAAAGGAAATTTGAGCAACGACAAATCATCCAGTTCCATTTTGCTGAAATATATTCTGTGAATAAAGGAGACAAGGCTAGAAAAATAGGTTGGAGCCATTCTATAAAGCTCCCAAAATGCTGGGCTGCTGGAGAGTTAGTACTTAATTTCAGTAGGAATTAAGTACTGAAGGTTTTTGAACAGAGGGGCGATAAGATCAAAACTTTGCTTTAGAAATCTTTTGGCATAGAAGGTGGTAATAGCCTGGCAGCCAGCATGGAGACCAATAAGACAGTTCCCTTGAGAGGTAAAGGGGGCCCATGTGAACTGTAGTAGTGAAAATGACATAAAATTGAAAAACGACACAGGGATATAATCTATTAGACTTGAGAGCTCACATGTATGGCAGGGTTGAGGGAGAGGGATGAGTCAAAGCTATTGCTGTGCATTCCAGCTGAAGATGGCTGGCAGGCAGAGGATGGCTCTCGAAAGAAAACCTGAGAGAGCTTTGGAGATGACACTGATAATAACTCCTGAAGAGCCTGTTTATTCTGAGTAGATCTGCCCGTCAATTGTGTGGTAGAGGAGTGAGCCTGGGATTAACAGTCTTTGTTTAGTTGTGTACTTAGAGTAGGAGGAGAAGGATGAGAAGCCCCGAACTTGGTTTTAGCTTATCCCAAGACTTAGGCTGCAGGACACTTAAGCTTTTGGGGGCATCAGCTTCCGCAGATGTAAGCCTTGTAAGGGCAGAGATTTTTTGTTGTTTTGTTCACTGCTCTATCCCTAACACCCAAAAGAATGTCTGGAATAGTAGGCACTCGGTAAATAATTGTTTGAGTGATAAATGAATGAATCTGTCAAATGAGGAGTTTAGATAAAATCAGATGTTTGTTTAAAATATAGATTTTTATTTAACCTTCCAAGAAAATAAATTTTAAACATTTCTTCCTACTTGTTTCTTCTGTTTCCACAAAGAGCCATCCTGCCTTGCTTGGCAGCCAAAGTAGGGCTAGATTGTCTGCTCAAGGGGAAGGCTTTAAAAAAGCACAGCAGGCTCTTGCTGCAAAGCAAGTTTAGGAGATTGTATTAGTTCTCCTCCATCACTATCGGAGTTTTCAGGGAAATTTTGCTTTGCTGGTCTAGAATGTAGTTATATTGAATTGAATTGAGTATCGTTTGGTTCCTGGATGCAGTAATAGATTCCAAACATGGTGGCCTGAGAACTGTTTAAACTCACCTATATCGAATCTGTCTTTTAAAACCATTTTAATACCAGGTGCTTAAGAACAATTTCTTTGAACATTAATTTACCCAGCTAGAGAACTGTAATTAAATCATGGGTTTGGATAGAATAAATATTCCTAAAAGCTAGATCCATTCAGAAGGATCCCAAAGGGTTAGTTTTTTTTGTCATTTTTACCCTTGGTATTTGTCCTTTCCCAGTTCCAAAGATGGTCAATCTTGCTGTGACTCAGGTTCCTCTTAAAGAACTTTACATTACCATTCCTCAGGAAGACAATGAAAATTTTAATAGTTCTGCCTATTTCTACCTGGCAAAGCTTCCCATGCATTTGCTGATCAGATTCATCAGGAAGTAAGTCCTGCCAGTATCTAGATAGCTCATATTAAAGTGCAGTACTGTTGAAGGTCTTATGCAGTGTGCTTGTTCAACACACTAAATATAGCATATTGCATTGACAAGTGTGTGCATGCAGCAGCACACTTCCTTTCAGAACTTCTAGCTTGTGACAATCCTCACTCAAGTAGATGCTACACAAATATATACTATCCTGGTTCAGCAGTTTTGATAGTTTCCTTTTCCTCCCATAGACCCCTTTTATTTGGTAGATTTTCTGTGGTCATTTGAAGAAGGGGTACTTGGCCTAAAAGGTTAGGGAGAACAGATCTGTTTTGAGGTTGGAAAGAGTCATATTGGCCATAGAGAATTATTAAATTCTATCAGACATTGTGTCCTACCCCTGATAATACTGAATCCTCAAATATTACTTACTCATTTTTATAGGGGCAGCATATGTTTAAGGGAGAGAATGTCATATTGAGTTCTGAAGAAGATACGCCCCAGTGAAAGAGGAGTTCAGATTTGCTCTGTTTGCATCTAGACTCCAAAGGATTAGATTTAAGGGATATATAGCCTTAGAAAAATATGTTGTATAGTGCTGTGGTACTTACTGAATGAAACTTCTTATAAGCATAGCTTTTCCGAAGGGGAGATTAGGCCAGATTGCTAAGTAGATGGTCAGAGATCTTCATAAAATGAATATCTTTATTATTATTTTTTTAAGTCCAGTAGCCTTAAAAGAAAAAAAAAAAGCTGATGAAGTCTCCATTCCCTTCCTTTCACAAAGCACTGCTTGTTTTCAGCAAGGTTCAGAGTTTGCTAGTTTAAGGAGCAGATGAGTTTGCTCAGAGATCACTTGCCTACTTTGGCCCTGTGTAGATTTCCTGACTTGATGCCTGCTGTCTAGCAGGAACTCAGGTGTGGCGATTGCACACTCTCCCTGCCTGCCTTCAGCACAGAGCTCAATGCAGAATGAGCTGTCCTTTCTCATTTCTGGGATGTAACTCCAAGGGAGATAGGGCAACAAACAAGTGCAAAACTGAAATACAGTTTTTTTCTTAGCTTCTCCCATTCTGTGACCTAGTCTTTGCTGTTCACCTCTGCTCTTAATTCTCTATTCCATATTAAAAGTTTTCTTTCGTCCGTATGCATTGTTCGGCACCTCCTTGTAGGAGGATGATTCTGGAGTAATCCTACCTGGGTAAATCATCATTCCATAGGGCAAGTGTCTTATGCCATTTTGAGTAGGAATAGGGCAAGATTTGAGTAGAGAATTTCCAACCTCTAGGATGGTTCCTATAATTTTTTTTCAGAGCTTCACAGAATTGATATTGCTGTCTCTGCGGATCTATATAGTATTGGACTTGGAAATACTCCTTCCAAGTTCTTATCAGTGATTTTCAAATATCTCTGATATTTGATCAGGTTTGTAGAAAACAGGAACTCACTGTTGGTACACCTGACAGATTACATATAACAATTCCTGTCTGGCAGAGGAAAATTGGTTCTATTTCATGAGCTTAATAGAGAAGGTTTTGATTTTGTTAATGTATACACGTTAATAACTTTACCAGCTTTTTTTCATTTCGTACCTAAGGTCTAGTATATAATATAGTACCTTTAATATACTATGTTAGAATTTTGTTGGAAGCGTGGTGAAACAGAATGTAATCTAGTGTATTCACTGCTAACCTTTTGGTAGTATTCAGTCTCTATTCTTGTTACTACAGTTGAAGACTATAATTATATAATGAGGCCTAGAAGACTGACATGAGAGGCCAAATTGTTCTGTATAGACAGCAACTTTTAAAATATTTCGGGAGCCATAAAGTAAAATGGATAAAACCCATCTTATAGATGCAATCAAAATTAATTTTTCAAAATAACTTTACACGAAGAATAAGATTTGGTGAGTCGTTACAACAGGAGGAAGGTATTTGCCTGCCTTCTGCTTCAGAAAAGTAGCTTTATCGCCAATAAAAATTTGAGATAATTTTGAAACCATAGGTGGCGGTGGTCGTCTGAGGTGTTTTCAGACTGTCTCTTTTGCCCTTCCATTAGTGCCACTCTCCCCGCTGTCTGTCTGTGAGTCCCGCCAGATGATGGCTGGGAGAGACTTGCCTCCTTTGCCGTGGGCACAGGTGGCGGTTTTGACTTTTTACACTAGGCTTCTGTGTTTTCCCTTAACTGTTTTTTGTAGCTTTTCCTTTGATTTACGTTCTGCTATGTTGCTACTTTTTTTGTTTCCACACTCACCTACTATATTGTAAACCAAGCATTTCCACGCAGGTAATGCAATCACAGCTGAAGATTTTAAAGCATTACCCCAAGGAATGCCCACTACTTGAGATTCCTGCTCCTGCCTTTGGGGATTTACACACTCCATTTGGACCTTTGCCTTTCAAGTAATGCAGAGAGATTGGTTTTGTTGACTGACTCTTCTATCCATGGACGCTCCTGATTGCTTTTTACATAGACATGTTGCATGAATGATTTTTAAGAATGAAGGGTTTACATGCCGATCTCCTCTGCTGGTTTGCTTGGTATAACTGGCTCCTGTGCTGATTATGCCTAATCATAACTCCTCTGTATACAGCATTGCCTAGAGTACCTTTCAAGAACAGGTAGACTAGCAGAATTCTCTAGTTGTTGACATTCCTTGGTTTCATTTAGCTTCCAGCACTCAGTTGCTTTCTAAAACTGACAAATGAACCCTTCTACTACATCAACCTCTAGATACCAGTCCAGGCACTTAAATTCCAGAAGAGAATAGCCATAGAGTTTAGGATTATGGTGAAAGTAGTTCCCAAAGTAATAAACCAACAACCCCAGGTTCAGGTCTGTCACTTCGTTTTGTTGCTTTCAGTGGGTATAGAAGGCGTTGGAGAGCAGTAGAATGGTGCCATGTGTTCTTCACTGGTCACGATGGAAGCATTTATGAAGCAATCTGGAATGCTAGCATTATTTTTCTCTCCTCAAAAGATAAATAGAACATTGCTTTGAGGATGGAGATGGAGTATAACCTTTAGGCATTTGAAAAAATGTCTTGCTATTTTCATTTAGACAAAAATTTTAATTATTCCAACAAATTACCTGTTTAGCTAGAATGAATATAAGCAAGACACAGCCATGGGAATCAGACAGTAGCATCAAATCAGACTTCTGATATGCATTTCAGTAAAAATAGAAATGATAACTGATCCAGCTGTCCAGGGTTTTGTTAAGCTTAAAAGCATATGAGTGTTTTATATACGTTTCATCTGCCCTAAAAACAAATGGAAAACAGACAGTGTTCATGAGAGAAGTAATTGCATTGAACATGTATGATAGAACTCAAAACAGCACCTAATGACTTATAAATGTCTGGATTTTTTTAAGCATTTAAATTTTTTGAGAACAGACAATTCTTTATAGTAGTTTAGGAGCTTAAATAATTTGCTTAAATATTACAAAAAACTTATAAAGTCCTAGAGAGAACTGAAGAGGTTATCAATAATAGATATTAGTTATAGAATTACTTATAATATTAGAAGAACAGCTATATTTTCAAATCTCCAGTAGTGAGAATAAATGAGATTAAGGGCTCTGAGGATATGGACACTGGTTTATAATATAGTTATGATTATGTTATAAACCACAGTCTTATTTGGGAAAATGAAATATCTGAACTTCTCTTGGCAGAATTAACTGGGGTGGGGAGATATTTTGGGTTGCTTTGATTCTCTTGAATGTGATTAGCAGTATAAAACTAAACTCCTCTTTTGTAAAAGTATATAGCAAACAAGTTAATATAGTTGCCTTCTTACAGAATATGCTCACTCCCTGCGAAATATCCGAAAACGTGGCCAGGATCTTTTATATAGTGCTGTTACTTGGAACCCATTGACTTCATATTCCATTAGTAAAGAAGATGAGTGCATTGTAGCTGGTGTACAACAGTTTTTTGTTTTTGTTTTTTTGATGGGAAAAGACTTTTTGGTGATTTATAGATGAGCTTTAAACAACTCTTGTCAGTGAGTTACAGAAGGGGGTGAGTGAAACGGAACCTCAAACCTACTGCTTCAGTCTTCCTTTTCTTTTTCTATAGAATACAACATTTATAGCTGTGAACATTTCTAATATTTATAGCATCCTTACAGGTTTTCATGCAGAGCAGCAATATCACATCCCAACCCCTGCTGCTGTTTATATCAGCAGCAATTAAAATCTGATTTACTAATCCCTCACTGCTGCCTCTCCAACAGCTCATTTTTCATTTTTGTAGAGCCTTAGGACTGTTACAGCTGAGCATCATGATGTTAACACTTCCTTGGCCATCTGGCACAGGGGAAGAGGCATCTAAACAGATTCTTCAGAACAAATATCACATATGAGCAAGATCAGAATAGTGTGAGATCTAAAAAACAGGTAAAGAAGGAATGAAGAGAGCCTGAATGACAGCAAAGGTGAAAGCAGAACCCAGCGAGGTTTTGAATTGAAAGCCCTCCTTTTGCTGGGAAAATATCTGCGTTTTGCTTTCTAGGAGAAAATAGTTCGTAGTAGTCTTAGATTATCTAAACTTTTTCTCATTCCAGACTAGAGGCTGTTAGTTAGAGGAATCTGGAAAACTTGTAGCCTTCTTTTCCCCCATCTTTTCATATTCTTGGCATGTGAACCTGCCTTTGAAGAGGTACTTTGTTCATCCTTTTAGATAAGAAAGCATATTCCAGCTACTGCTCATTTTATCTTAGTTGAAAGTCTTCTGGAAGTTTATGTTGAGAGTAATGGGCTCCCTGTTCAAGGAAAAGGCTTATTATCTTGGGTCCTAATGCTAGGAATTTTCTGTATTGACTACTGTCTATTTAGATAGATCTTTAATCAGTGAAATGATTTGTAAGTATGAATATTTGTTTGTGCAACAATCCTAACTTTCTGAATTTGGTCTACTTAGTGACTACTGAAATTTTACTAATGTAGAAGCTAAAAGGTGATTCCAGCTTTTGATAGTGTGTATGTTTTTTAACCTCCTCTTTTGGTGATCATTGTTTTTCTGTGTCTGGGCAAGAATGGTATGCTAGAGATAGTTCTGTGTTGGCTCATTAGGCTGAAAGGAATGTAGCTTAGCTATCTTTTTCTCAGTGCTTTGCAGCAGTTCAAAATCCCAAACAAAAACAAAACCCTTAGGGACACTAATGTACTTGATTTTGTTATTGCTTGCTGTTGCTTCACCTTTCCTTCCATATCTTGCTCTCATGCTTCCTAATGCCTGAGCAGACTGCATCGTCAGAGCGCCGAGGAGAGTGGGAAATCCAGCCCAGCCGGCAGACCAATACCTCGTACCTGACGTCTCACTTGGCTGCAGACCGCCATGGGGGATCAGTGCAGGTACTTACTGCCTTTATTGCCTTTTTCTGGCCCTCCCAGCTTGGCTGGTAGAATGTCGGCTGGCTTCTGAAACTCGAGTTCCTTTAGAATGGAATCTTACAGCAAGGTTGAGCTGCTTTTATAGTTAGCTGAGTATCTCTGTGCTGATTTTCTACCTAGTTGGACTTGTTAGAATCACTTGTTGAGATGATTCCTGGTGTTGTCATTGGCTAAGAAATACCTATATGATTTCTCATACTGATTTCTGGTTAAACTAATCCTACAACCTTGATCCACTCGTGATAGACCATAAAATAATGTCAAGGTAGAAGTCTGTTAGTGTCAAGTCTGGAAACTGTAAAGAAATATTTAAAATAAGTATTTTGGGGATAGAGGACTGCATGTGTAGCTCATTCCATGATGGTATACGCCCTAGTACATAAAGTGAGATTGTTCATTGGTCCAACTCCACCATTTATGAGTGGGAACTCAAGAAGTTGGGCTATTTCTTTTTTTTTCTCCCTGGAATAAGTGTGGTCTTAGAGAATTGTTTCCGATTTCATTTGGACTATTTTGAATCTCTATTCTCTCTTGTACTTAAGAGCATCTTGTGTCTCTACACTTTTCGTATGTCATTATTTTAATAATCTTAACCTGAGTATTTTTCTCATATTGGTAGGTGACACCACCAGTTGGGGCACACAGGTGAACCCAGAGCTACCACATGTAAATTCTTACAAAGGGGTAGGCAAGCCTTTTGCACATAGAAATGCATCTTGATAGGCTGATTGTTTAGGATATGCCTTTACATGGAGTGAATCACTGAAGACTGTGTTATTCACAGGAAATTAGGAGACAGCTTTGTCCTGTAAACCAAAAATGATCTCATAGGAACATCTAGGTAAAAAATGATGGATTGAACACACCCACTCCTGAAACAGCACTAAAAGAATGGTAAGGAGATTTTTTAAAAGGTGTAAATCCATGTAAGAGTAGAGAAAACAGAAGAGGAGGCAACAGCAATCAGCTGTTAGAAGCTGGGTAGCAGATGGGCAATTATAAATGACTTAGGAGTCCCAAGAAAACCAAATTCTGAGCCAACAGAGGAGAAAGCTTGAGAACCTATGTACACTGGGGTATCGCCAAAAGGCTCAGAAATTGGCCTTCTGTAAGGTGGAGGTGAGTGTGGTGGGGCATGTGCCAAAATACAGAAGATTGGTTTAAAGTCTTTTTGAGAAGCCAGAGATCCCTAGGTGTTCTCCTCTACACCAGAGATCAAAGGGTTATTCTTTGGAGAGCGCAAAAAAAGAGGGTGTCTGGACTGGGAGATACGAGGCATATTTGGGGGCAGAATACCATGCTGGAAAAGGGGAGATTAAATGAATGTGTGCATACTGACTGCCTGCTTTCCCCATGTAGTACTTCAGAATGCTGATTGTCAGGTATGTACTTTGCAGGCAGGAGACTGAGTCGGCTCTGGGGAATCTAACCAGCCCCCCAAAAAACTTCTGAGCCTGCGGACAACAGGCCATTTCCCTAATGAGATGGCCCAGCCAGATCATTCTGCAGTGAGATCCATACTTAAAAGTCCCACCCCTGTACTCATACTGTCAGTTAACTTTACATTCTCCTGCTTTTAAGTATGAGCAAACACACGGGATTATCAGACTTCTGAGAACAGCCTTTAATAAGATAGAGACAAAAGCAACAACAGCAACAAAAGAAAACCTTGTTATTAAAAACCTCAGAGACAGATGATATTGCAACTGTGAAGCAAGGACAACATACTACTTTTAAAAGGAACCTTCTAAGAGCAAACCAAAAAAAAAAAAAACCTCTCTGAAATGAAAAACATAATAAACAAAAATTTAAAACTCAATAGCTCAATAGTTTGGAAGATACAGTTGTAAGGAAGTCTCTCAGAAAGTGGAACAAAGAGACAGAGATAAAAATAGTAGGAAACAATGTAAGATTTAAGGAGAGTCCGGGAGGTCCAATTTCTAAATAATGGGAGTTCCAGAGAGAGAACAGAGAAGGTGGAGAGAGGGGAGTAACTCATTAATAAAATAATTTCCCGAACTCGTAAAGACTTGTTTCCAAATCAGAAGGGCCCACTAAGTGCCCAGCGTAATGGATGGTGGAACTACACCAAAGTATATCATTGTAAAATTTCAAAACACTGAGGACAGAGAGAAGACCCTTCAAGCTTCCAGAAAGAGAAAACAGTCACATGAAAATAAAGGATCAGGACTTAGCGTAGCTTCTGATTTCTGAGTGGCAATACTGGAAGCTGGAAGGCAATGAACAAGGCCTTCAAAACTTGGGGGGAAAATTATTTCCAACCTAGAATTCTGTACCCATCCAAACCGTCAATCTGGTTGGGATATAGATTAAAGACATTTTAAAAAATCTGTGGTTTCAGGAATTTTACTTCTCGTGCACCCTTATGAAGCTGTAGGAGGATGAAAATGAGTGAATAAACCAAGAAAGAGTAAGTATGGGATCCAGGAAATGAGATACAATGCAGGAAAAAGCAGTATTGATGTAATGGTAAAGATAGGAGGTCCCAGGATGACAGGTGTACTCCAGTAGAAGAGGACAGCCTGTCCCAAACAGAGCTGGTCAGGAGGCCCTGAGAGTAATTTTACCAAAATGATGAAATGACTAGGATACTGACATGTCAGAATATCTTGAAAGTACATAAATGACACAGTTTGGTTGGAATTAGTGATTAGCAAAAAATGTACAAAACCTAAGTAAAAATAAATTTTGAAAGATCATTAACTCCATGGAAAACAAATTATACAGGGAAGGAAAGATGACCATGGTCTACTCCATGACACAGCCGTAATAGCTTTTAATAGTCATAATGTAAACGCTAAGGATTGATCTAGTCCGAATTACAGTATAAACTTTAATGGGAGAATAGAAAGATGGAAAAGGTGAATATACTGCCTAAAAATGACAAATCAAGATGCATGTTATTCAGGGGTATGGAAGCAAAAAATAAAGGAATCAGCTGCAAAGGAAGGGGAAATGGTGGAGTGGAGGAAAGAGATGATTGTTTTTCCTAAAAATCCTTGTAGAAATATTTGATTCTTTACACAATGTGCTTATATAACTGATAAGAATAAAACCTAACAATTAAAAAATATATATAAACATATATATACACACATATCAGTTTCTAATTATCTCATTTGCAAAAAATTGTAAGTTTAATGATAACCAATCCATCTACCATTGTTGAAATGTGAGTTATCACTATCATGGAGGGTAATTTGGCAATACCTGTTAAAAATCTTAAATATCTACACTTTTTGATCCAGTGAATCCAGTTTCAGATAAATATCCCTCAAAAATGCACAGATAATAAAGATACATGTTCCAGAACAATGCTGTTAAAAGAAATGTCTCATTTGTAATTTAAAATTGTCTCGTAATCACATTAAAAAATAAAAACAGGTGAAACTAACCTTAATAATATATTTACCCCAGTATGTCTAAAATAGTTCAACATGATGTTTTAAAGAACTCAAGAGTAGAATAGGCTATTATATTCACATAGATATTTGCAGCTTTTGATTCTCTTTATTCATTCCTGACTTTCTGAAGGGTATGATTTCCCTTCTGTTCGAAGCTTAGCTTCCTTCCACCTAGGACCGTCTTTATTTCACTTTCATTCTTAAAGGATATGGAATTCTGGATTGATAACAATTTTCTTGTAAGACTTTAAAAAAAATGGTCTGCCACTTTTTACGGCTTCTGATGAGAAATCTGTAGTTTTTTGAATTTGTATACCCCTGTGAGCAATGTATCGATTTTTTTCTAGATACTGAGATGTTTTATTTGTTTTGAGTAGTTTTGAACAATGTGTCTGGGCATGGATTTCTTTGGGTCTGTCCTATTTGGAATTTTCTCAGCCTCTTGAATATGCTGGCTTATGTCTTTGGATGAACTTGGGAAGTTTTCAACCATTATGTTTTCAAATATTTTTATATAAGTTATTGTGATTTTCAGTTCTGAAATTTCCATTTGATTCTTCTTTATTTTGTCTTTTTTGGCTAATGCTTTATATTTTAATATTTGCTTCAACAATGTTTCAGCTTTTATAATTCCTGCAGTAAAATCCTTGTCACATAAAAAAAAATAATAAAAAAATAAAATAAAATAATTCAACATATCACTATTAAAAATATTAGTGATATTTAACCTTTTTATTTTTTATTTTTTACTAAGTCTCGGAAATCTAGTGTGTATTTTACACTTACAGAACATCTCAGTTCAGCATTAACTAAACAAATATAATACTTCCTTACCATGGAGAGAGGACAGGTCTCTGGGTGATCTGGAAAATGGCCAAGATATATTGTGGAAAAAGCAAGTGGTCCAACAGTGTGTAAAATTTGGCCCCAATTTTATTTATTTTCACATATGTATGAAAAAATATATATGTCAGAGAGAACACACACACACATAAACACACATATACATTAACGTATGCAGAAGAGAAAAAAAAGAATATAGCGTAAGGGTGGGCAAACACAACCAGTGGACCAAATCCCATCCTCTGCCTGTTTTTGTAAATAAAGTTTTATTAGAACACAACCACACTCATTTGTTTACATACTCTCTATGGATGCTTTCATGCTGCAATGGCGGAGTTGTGTAGTTTGAATATAGGCTCCATACCCCACAAAGCCTGAAAATATTTACTACTTGTCCTTTTGTGTAAATAAATACTTTACATAGCCTTATTGTCAAAGAACATTTACCAGATTTCCCACTAACCACTTCCACATGATGATGTCACTGGAAACTTGCACTTTTTATGTTGTCTTTTTTGACATTCTAATTTATTTTTTACAACAAACATGCTTGCTTTGTAATTAGAAAATAAAACAAAGATAAATAATAATTCCAAAAAGGAAATACTTCAGAGTTAGGCACATCTGGACAGTTTACTAGATTTGTGTTCCTAGAACAGGGAGATGCTTATTTGGACAATGTTTCCTACTGACCACTGTGAAGAGTTGTCTTTAGATTAGAAGTGGAGTCAACTAGAGTTTCTGGTAGGACTTTTGAAAAATACAACCACCTTCAATTCCCAGGTAGAACTAAGTTCTGCCAGCTTTTTTGACACTTGGATAGGGAACAGGCAGTTGTGCCGTTTCCCTAATATTATGTTTAGCTCTGCTGCTTCTCACTATATCTCTTTGATTTTAGCCCCAAGTCTTGTAAACTCATAAAGGCTATGCTTTTTGCAGACCAAATCAGCAGTATCTATCTAGCACAAGAGATGCCCATACATTTTTGAGTTGTCTCACTTGCCGAAGTTAACGTGGTCGAACCATGGTTGGCCTAACCTAGGTGACCTGAAGACACACCATGGCCATGGTAGGGTGGGCGGAATGCCAGGATGAGAAGAGTTTGCTCTGATAAAGTGCATGGACACTCTCGTTTCAACCTGCTTAATGGGCAGGTCCCCTGTGGTTCTCATCCTTCCAGTATTTCCACAGATCTTCCACATATAGAAGGCCTAAATTTAAAAAGACAGAATATTTTTCTCTATCAAAACGATGACTCTAAAATTGTTTGAATTAAAACATATAGGAAATATAAGAGCATAAGACTTAAGAATGACATTTAACGTTTAGCTAATATTTACTTTGGTCAAATCATTATAATTTGTAATTATTTACAACTCTTACAAGGTTAGTGTTATTCCAGTTTTATAGATAGGGAAGCTGACGTAGAGAATTACCAAATGTATTAGTTGTGAGACATAGGGTTGAAATGTTGATTATCTGCTGAAGTACCGCTTCCTTTGGTACACAGCTCTGATTTTTCTTTCATGGTAACGTTTTGAAAAATGAGGCTAATAACTCTCTGAGACTCTTAAAAGGGATGTTACCAATATTAAGGACTAAAGTTCAAAATAGTACTTCACCTTAGTGTCTTTCATGGATAAATCCTATATTAATTACTTTGGTCTTGTGTGATACAGCAGAGGAATGTGAAATTAGTATTAATAGTGATTACAGCAAAATAGTATCCTAGATATACAAATAACGCTTACTTTTTCATTGTTATTCTAAAATAATCAGTGGAAAAGTATAAAAATGATAGTTTCAAATATTAATAACTTGTTACATTCATAAGATTCTTTACAATTTTTCAAATTGCTTTGCTAAAATAAACATTATTGTATTTAACTGCCATAGTAATTATAAGGTACATAGGATCAAGGTGGTTTTTATTGGCCTAGTCTTACAGAATTAGAAGCCAGGGCTCACAGAGAATGTTGATGGTAGAGCTAGGCTTGGAATCCAGCTCCTTGGTCACCTATACTAGGTGTTTGTTCCACTGCACATCTAGGCAATGGTTCAATGGTTTGACAAACTGTACCTTCAACCTAAAATAATTAAGTGGATGCGCTAGAGGCCCAGATTAGTTGCCATTGATTGCCAATTATATTTTAGGTGCAGTTAAGTTTAAGGTTAGACAGCTGATGGTAAGGTTACCATTTGTGCCTGATTTGTTTGAGACCAGTACTCATGGATACAGACAAGACATCTAGTCTGTAAAATGGGGGTAACCGCTTCTTCCTTCGATTGCCCAAGGACATTCAAGCAGTGTGAGTCGAGTGGCAACATAGTAGGGAGAGGTTAGAGAGTGTGCGACATGTGAGATGCTGTAAGCAAGTGCCATGACCCAGAGTCTCCAGGACGTTCTCAGTGGTGATGCTCCTGTTGCTTCATTCATGCCAGTAGAGCCCAAGACATTTTATTTAACATCTTATCTAGTTCCTGAATTGTTTATTAAAAAACTTTAACCTTTGTGCTCACAGAATGGATTTCCCAGCATTAGCACTAGTGTGCGGCCAGCATGAGCTCACAAGAAGCATATGCAGGCTGAGGAAATTAACAGGACAACATTAGCACGACAGGCTGTGGTTCTCCGGTCTGTAAACCTACTCTCCTCAACTTTTCATTTTGAAATTTTAAAGTCTACAGCAAAGTGGGGGTGGTGGGGAGGGATGCAGTGGGCCTGTGTGTATCCTTAACCTTGATTACCAAATGATTGATTTTTGCCATATTTGCCTTAACTCGGGAGGGGGTTGTTTTCTAAACTATTTGTAAGTGTATTTTATCCAAAAATACTTTAGCCTGCATCTCCTAAGAATGAAGCCATTCTCTCATGTAACCAACAACACCATTGTCGTATCTAAGAAAATTAATAATTCCATAATAGCTAATGTATCACATTTCCCCCAGTTGTCTCCAAAATTCATTTGATAATGTTCAGGATCTGATCAGGGTTCTTGCATTGCATTTGGTTGTTATGCCTCTTCAGTCTCTTTCAATCTCTTAGTCTCTTCATCTCTTTTAATCTACAGCAGTCACCTCTGTGTTTTAAAAAAAAGAGAGAGACTTTTGAGACATGTCTTTTTTGAAGAATTCAGGCTTCTTGTCTTATAGAATGTCCTGAATTTTGGTTTGGTCTGTTTTTTTCCATCATGCTTAGATTCAGACAAAACTTTTTTTTTTTTTTTTGGCAAGAATACTATATAGATACTGTTATGTGACATTGTATCATGTCAGGAGATAAATAAGATTAGGTGGTTCCATTGATCAGAGATGCTAAATTTGATCACCAGCAGAAATTTCGGTCTCCCATAGTAAGTCCAAGTTTAACGTTGTATGTTTCCTTGACTAACTGTACAGCATTGTTTTAATTTTTTTAAAGCTTGTGTAATTAATAAGAGTAATAAATATATCTGGTTTAGAAATAATGGTGGGCATAGACTGCTGGTAATTAGTATTCACCTTGTCCGCCCTTTCCTCAGAGACCCCTTACACTAAACATTTCCTTCCACCTTCCCCTTTATAAGTGTGCAGGAAATCTGTGCAAATTAACTGCTGATGAGGACCCCAGATCTAGAGGGAGATAAGAGGAAACATTTATGGAGGGAGAATAACAGTACTATGAACGTTTATTGACCAGTTACCATGTGCCATGACACTGGGCTCAGCACTTTCTGTGGATTGTCTGCACAGTAACCCAATTAGGTAAGCAGCATTGTTTCCCCATTTTACAGATTAGGAAGCTCAGGCACAGAAAGAGTGAGGATCTTGCCCAAGGACGCACAGCAAGTAAGTGGTGGAGATAGGGTTCAAACCCAGGGCTGAGTAAGTCTAGAGCCCATTTCTTATCTGCTGTGCTATGCCTCCTCCATTATTGTGCACCAGGTATTATACCAGACACTGTCTCATACATTTTCTTGTATAATTCTCACATCAATCTGTAAGCAACAGTCTCACATAGATGAAAAGTTACTTACCCGAGGACATATGATATCCGAACCATTTATCCTGTTTTGTGGTTCTCTCCCATGTTTCAGCCAAGGTGTTTAACAGCAGAGTGGTTTGTCCAGCGGGGTCCCTTTTCCCACTTCCCCGCACCCACATAAACAGGAATCATGTGCCGGAAATGAAACCAGGTGACAGAAGCAGCTGCACAAGCAAGAGAAGCCTGATCAGTTCCACATTAACCAGATGGCAGGAGTGAGAGCCTTCAGTTACAGTTCGGGGACCATCAGTGAGAAATGGGATGACACTGAACCTGAAATAAAGGTTGTTGAAATCAGACTGGTCTTCCAAGGGAAAGTGTTTCCTTACTGTCTGCCCTCTCACCAGAGAGGTTGTGGCAGTCTTAGTTGAGCAACTTCAAACCAATGGTCCAAAGCCATGAAGAAGTTTCTGCAGGAAAGTGTGATTGCTTATAGTTTTTGATGCTCACTATCGATTTCCTTTTTAGAATTTTTTTTAACATCATCACTGAGTCTGTATATAATTATAGCATAATAAGCTGAGAGGAATAGAATTAGACAGTAATATGACCTATTTTATAGGATATTTCTGAGAGTTAAATTTACACACACACACACACATACCCTCCACAGTGTAGCAGAGTACCTAACACAGAGTAGGCATTCAGTATGAAAGTTATCATTATATAATTAAATCATTGTGTTTTGTCTTCTCACATGATGTGGGTCTGGGAACATTCCCTAAATTAGGACATTTGGGCCCCCAACCCAGGAAAACAAACATTCCAAACACTGCCTGGCTGTTACCTAAGCTAGAGACCAGATCTCCCTTAGCGACCCCCTGTGGCATTGGCAGGAGGCTCCTCCTGCCATGGTGTCTGTCACACTCTGTCCTTCTGTTTCAGGTGGTTAGCTCAACCAATGGAGAGCTGAATGTCGATGACCCCACGGGAGCCCACTCCAACGCACCAATCACAGCTCACGCCGAGGTGGAGGTAGTGGAGGAAGCTAAGTACGTTCATCTTTCAGGGGGGCTTTTGAGTTCTAGGTTGAAACCCTTTTCTCTGCCTCTTCCTCTCGTGCGCTGCTCATGTCCATCTGGGTTCCCCATGCTTGTGCCCACAGCTTTCTTCCTTTGCCCATTTTAGTTCTTGCATGGCACCTTAAGGCTGCTGCTGCCTTCTTTAGCTGTGATTTCTGGGAAGACAGTCACTTTTTCTAGTCCCCATGGATGAAAAGACATAGCAAACTAAAAGAATCATGGTATAAGAGCTACACCTGATAGTAGTCCTGAGCCTCTTGATCCCTAATGGACACAGAGAAAAATCTGCTTGTCTAAGCCATGGACCATCCTGAACAGCATTTGATTTCTGGTTCTTGGCTAACCACTCTGTGTCTTTAGTCCTAGACCAGGGTCTCAGAGCCCTTTTGTTCACACTTAAACGATTCTGAATTCAGAGAGTTTCAGATAAGTCAGTAAAGAAAAATAGTCTCTGCACCTGTTGAATGAAAGAGTCTTGGAAAGGAGAAGAAATCACACGAGGGTGAGGAGGTTACCCCGCTTCCTTTTCTGCTTCTCTTGCATGTGAATGTCTTGCTCTGCCCATACCACCAGCCTCTCGGTGCTCTCTGCATGGTCTGTGTTTAAACTCTTAGAAAATGGGGTAGAAGGTGAAATAATTGCTGATTCTCCTGCAAAAGCAGCATTTGTATCACTTGTTTCCCTTTTTGCCCCATCCCAAATTCAGATCCAGATTTAAACTCCAAGACAGCATTTGGTAGGGAGAGAGAAGTCCTGCACAAATCAGTAACTGCTGCCACACCTGACATGGATGACTTCTTGTAAACCCTTTGAGAACATCCAGGCTACCCCAGGATCTTGTTCTTAGAAGCAGGCAGCATATTTATCGTGATATTGTGCCTTAAGTGATATCTTGAGCCCCCAAGTAGCCTAAGTACGAACCAACACGTGCTTATGCCTCAGTAAAAGGTAGTAAGATGCTAATCGAGATCTGTGTTCTTCCGGATACAACTTTGCATGGATGTCCCCCCCGCCCACTCCTCTGCTCTGCTGTCCATCTGTATGATGAGCTCACTTTGCTTTCAAGAGGTCCTTTCCTTCAAAAGCCAGGACTTGAGGATTCCTACCCGCTAGATAGGACGCCATGCACACAAAGATGGAAAGCACCTGAGGATGACTTGGACTCTCTTGTTGAGTCCCTGCTGACTCTAGGCAGCTTCAACTACTCCTCTCCTGGTTAATGTAAGGCCCTAAGATATAAGGAGGGCAAGGGGGTTTTTATGCTAAGAGGAGACCATTTTTAGTAAGAAGATATGCTGCCTGTTCTCAGGGACTTTGGAAGTTTTAATGGTACTCACAATTTTTCAGTTTCCATAATGAGACTTCATTCTCCTAATTAAACAGTGTGTTACTCTTGCCCTCTGAATTCTCAACATTGTCTGCACTTTGGAGTCTCCTGAGGGCATGTTAGAAAATACAAATGCCTGAATCCTGGCTCCAGAGATTCTGGTTTAATTTATCAGGGATGTGGCCTGAGCATCAGGAATGTTTTAAAGTTCAGGTGATTCAAATATATAACTGAGGCTGGGAACCACTGCACTGGGTGTGGTCTGATCCACACATTGTCTGGGCTTGAAAGATGGCTGCCCCCATTCCCACCCTCACCTCACTCCCAATTCACTGTTGTGGCTGTTACTTTGAAGGCTAGAAGTTGAGCTCTGGATTTAATACTGTACTTTGAATACCAGGATTGAATGGGCTTTAGTCTTATAATATGCCCTATACAGATTTATCTTTGAATCCATGTATCTCATTTCATTTTGGTAAACGTGTATGCTAATTGTGTATGTGAGTGTGGTGTTTGTGTTCTGTGTGTAAGATAGGGGGCCATTCATACAAAGTTATTTCAATCTGGTGTGTTCTGTTCTGGTGTGATCTAAATTCTACGATGTAAAGAGAATTTAAAGTCTCCCCATTTAGCAAAGACCACTGTGCCAGGTTTGAGCCTTCTGAAAGATGTGGAAACCAGAGGGGAGCCATTATATTTGACCAAATGTCATCCAAAAGCTCATGGCTTAGGACATTTTGTGTGCTGATTCCCCCAGTGATTTCTTGAGCTACCAATCCATCTTGCCTAGGGAACTGTCAGGGCACAGCCATGTGTTTTTCTTCTTGGGCTTCTATGTTGTGGCGGCGGAGGGGGGAGGGGGAAGCCATGTGTTCACCTGCTTGATCATTTTCGTGGGAAGAAGTCACAGCTAGAGAAGCACAAGGCATCCCGCACAACTCCTCATTGCACACAGCTGTGATGCCATTTGTCCATGCAGCCTGCTTGTGGAAAAAAGGGGGCTGTTGCCTTTATTAAGATTCAACTAGGGTACTGGGGAAACCGTGTGAAACCTTCACTTCCAACCTTTTGATTTTGGGTTCCTCACCCAGCTTGTTTCACTTAAAGGAGGAGAGAAATAGGGCCTTGTTTTTTGTTCTATAAACAAAATAAACATCTGACTTACTTTTTTCTCTAGCTATTGGACACATGTCCTTGTTTGAGTGTGACTGGAAGGGTAGTGAGGCAAGGCAGCTTTTTGGTTGATTTTTGTTACGGTAAGAACACAGGAATTTTTGGTTATCCACTGACTTCAGCTGTAATTTAGCAAGTGTGGACCTCGTTTCCTCTGAGAATTAACAAGAATGGGATTTAGGCCCTTCTCTGGTAGTTATACCTTAATCCAGAGCAGTAACCCTCCTCCCTCTGAGTCATCTCCTAACAAGATAAAGTGTCTCTTAAGCCTGTTTTCCCTTCTAGAAGAAGGGCTAACTGCTGGCTGCTTTGGTTGGGCACGTTGGTCTTACAGAAAGGCTAGGGACTTCTCTTTCCCTCAGAATATTTAGGAGGTTAGCTTAACAAATGGCACGGTGTAAGACTTCATGTGGGAACCAGAATGGCTCGGCCTTGGTGCCTGGTTGAACCCTTGCAGGCAGGACCTTACGCTCTTTCTCCTGCTCCCTTCCTGGAAGTTGCCCAGGAAAGCCCACTCCTGGGGCTCCCGCCAGCTCTCTCTGTTTTGCCGTAGCCCTCGCTGAGATCCAGCTCCCACCTTGGTGCTTCTGTCAGGCACTCGCCACCCCCCCCCCCCCCCCTGCAGTGTGGGGACCAGGTGGCCTGGGCCTGTTCACCCTCCCTTGACAGAGGAAGAAACTAAACACAGACACGCACTGCATGTTTGCATGGCTCACAGGGAGTCGCTTCCATCTCACCTCTGTGGACTAATCTCTCTCTTTCTCTCTCTTCCTTTCTGTGTTTTTCTCTTTACACACTCTGTAGCTGCCTGAAAATGCTCAACCTGTGGTGAGTCCCTCTCTCCAGTCCACATGCTAGGGGAGCGGACCAGGCTAGGCTGGGATTGGCAAAGCCAAACAAAGTGCCTTAGGAACGCTCCGTGGCTCCCGTTTGCCACCTTGTGCCATAGCCTCCCGGACGGGGGATCTAGATCCACAAGGTGGGGATGGGAGGCCTGTACCCGGGAATTAATCTGTTCCTTCGTTCCTTTCAAACCTGCCACTTTGCTGCCTCCTCTTGTCAAAACAGTATCCCACAGTATCCAAAATTGTCTCTTCATTTTTAGCTGAGTGAATTTTTTCTCAAATTAATATAGTCAGATATTAATGGAGTGGGACAGAGGTAAGAAGACCTGTATCAGTTATATAATCAGAATCTAATTATTCCTCACAACTCCAAGGACAATTGTTGCCAGATAATCTCACATTCTGTGTCTTGGTCTCTGACCTTGAGATTAGCAGCTTTGGGAAAATCTGTGACTTTTCCTTTTGTATTAGCTAGTTCTTACATCTGCAGAATATGAGTCTCTCCAAATAAGAGAGCTGCTTCTTGGGGGAGAGATGGACATTTTGTTGTTGTTGTTTTGAGTTTTTTGTTTGTTTTTCATTTATTGTCTTTTTTTTTTTATTTTTCTTTTCCCTTCCTAGAAGAGAGTATAGTGGGCCAAGGGCTGACTTGGCTAGTGAGATATTGGAGCCTCTCTTTTCCACTGCTGGAAAAGGTTCCTTGAATGCATTTTTAGGAACAGCTCAAGGTGTATTGAAGGGGAAGCCCTTAAAGACTCCATGTTGGGTGAGGCACATTCTTGTAAGACACAGCCCCCTCTGCACCTCTCTTCCTGGACACTGCTTATGACTTTCCAGGTGCTCGTGAGCTGATTGGTCTGCTGTGGTCTGGAATCATAAGTCTCCCACATTGTCTGCACACATGGGATAGCATTATTCTGTGTGGTGATAACAGTCTCTATGACTACCTTGTTTCTATATGTCTTCAGTGACTGAGTTGGGCACCAGTTTCTGTACTCTAACTGTCTAAGCCAAGTTGCCTACAGGGTTTCCCAAGGGATAGGGGTGTACTGAAGATAACAAGAGAGTTTTATGGAGATAGAATTTGTAGTATTACAGTATCAAGGAGTACATTTGGCCTATTTATTTAGCAAACGTGTCCGTGTAATCTGACATTGTCGTGGTCTGTTTTTTCCTGTGAGATATCAGTCACATGATCCTGACTGCAGATGGAGGGCCTCCTGTGTGCTTGTCCACTCTGTGCTTGGAACTCTAGGGGGTCCCAAGGCCTTCCCCAAAGAGCTTAGGTACAATCTACCTGGAGAGATAAGACATACGTGCTTGAAAGGACACATATTATTGTCCCTTGAGAGGTCAGTGTTGACAGGGAAGGTTAAGGAAGACTTGATGGATACTCTGGGGTTAAACCAGGCATTAGAACAAGAGAAGAATGTACAAGTACAGCAGAGAAACAGTAAGGGAATAGCTGAAAGGAGAGCCAATCAAAGAACCAGCTGGAAGGAGACCTAAGTCACGAGAAGGGCTCATCACTTGCCGTCATTCTCTTCTGAGAGTAATACATCTGTACGGAGTCAGTCAGTGGGTTTGGTCTGGGGTCTGACCAAGTTTAACAGGTCCTATTGCTGGTAGTCACCCCAGAAACCAAAGAGCTGATTGTGGAGCCCATTTCTTTGTGGGTAGAATTATTAAAAGCTTCTGCTACTGCTGAAGTTTTAACTGCAGTAACTAGCAAAAATTAATCTAAGGCTGTAAACCACAGCTCACACTCTTCTCCAGTCAGGTGAATTAGGCTTTGCACATCAGGTTATGATATGTTTATAAGTAGATATTAATTCTTATGACTTACCTTGGAGGAGGTGAAAGAGAATTTGTATAATTTGAAATGGACCAAAACAGTATTTCAAACTTTTTAATGATCACTTCTACTTAAAAACACAAAATCATTACCTTAGCATCTTCCCCAAAAAATAAGAATAGAAATTGACTTAAATGTTAGCGATCCCTTTGAAAATCATGGTTAACAAGGAACAAGTAGCTCTGTTGAAGTATTGGTGCTCCCATGAGATTTAATTCACCTTGTTTAATAATTTCTGGACATTCAGCTTGAAAAATATCTGTTTTCTAAAGCAGATATACAAAAAAAGACCTTATTTTTTTTTTTTTTTTGGGGGGGGGGGTACACCAGGTTCAATCAACTGTTTTTATACACATATCCCCATATTCCCTCCCTTCCTTGACGCCCCCCCCTCGAGTCCCCCCCACCCTCCCTGCCCCAGTCCTCTAAGGCATCTTCCGTCCTTGAGTTGGACTCCCTTTGTTATACAACAACTTCCCACTGACTATTTTACAGTTGGTAGTATATATATGTCTGTGCTACTCTCTCGCTTCTTCTCAGTTTCCCCTTTACCCCCCGCCCCCTCCCATACCTCGAGTTCTCCAGTCCATTCTCTGTATCTGCTTCCTTGTTCTTGTAAAAAATACCTTATTTTTTTAATCCTTCCCCAGGATTCCACTAAGGACTGAAAATAATCAAAAGTGTTGGTCATTTTTAATTTAAAAGAATTTATTCAGTCTCTAAATACAAAGGACAGTTTGTTTAGTGACTATATTGACACCCATTAATAGTACATCACACATGTATTACTCTTAGAAAATCTTTTTTAAGACTCTCTTAAGAAGCTCCTATTTCTAACATCTCCATGTTTAATCCATTCAGATACGGTTAAAACCCATCGTTTTGTCTGTGAAAACATCTATTTCTGCATTCTAAGAAGATACTTTCTCCAAATTTTTGATAACTAGTCCATTGGGTGTGGGAATACCAAAGGGTCTGACTTAAAAAGGAGAGAATCTTAGCTGTAGTGGAGGACTTAGGGGTATGGGGAAATAAGCAACAGCTCTTTATTTCTGTACAAATATGTTTGACATTAAACCCAGAAGGATTAGGGAAAAGACCCAAAGACAGTTTCCGAGAAAAGCTTTTCTTTCAAGAATCCAGCAAGTCTGAGTTACACTTCCAGCTTTACTCCCCTCCATCATAAGGCATCTTTGACTCATTCACCACTTCCTGCCCCTCACATTCTCATTTCCCTTTCCTGGAAAGGGTATATCTTTTGCACCAGCCATGCCACAGCCCTCATCACCCCCTTTTGGAACAGTCGCTGCCTGAGCAAGAGAGGCTTCCTGTTCCAAAGACAGCAGTATGGAGGGGGTGCCCAAGCTAAGGGATGTGGCAGAGCTGTGGCTGTTGCCCAGGAGACAGCACTTGGAGGGCTTACGAAGGGATCAGGCCCCAACTGCCATCCTAAACAGGGTCAGCCCTTGAACCCAGTCTGGCACAGCAGCAATCTCGGGAAGCTAAGTTGAGGAAGACCCTGCAACCCGATGCTTCCTGGTGATCAGCTGTGGCATCGATCCTCTCTGAATGAAGAGTGGGCTGTGCTGATTTCAGCCAAGAGATCTGGGCTCACGCAGTTACTAGAGTCAGGGCTTCTCCTGCCTACTCCAGGGAGCTGGCTGGGGGCGGGGATGGGGGTTAGAGAGAATCCTCAATCCTTTGTTGGTAGCATCGTGAGGGCCTCCAAGAGTTCCAAACATCATACTTTTCTTGCCGTTTGTTTACCTTAGTTTAGCCTCCATACCTGCTGACCCCTGAATTTGCATTAAATAATTTTGCCCTCTGTATCAAGAGCCTGCAAACAGTGCAGGCTCTTCGTGTGCAGCCCTGAGGACCCCCAGCCTTGTTTGGTTCAATATAAAGAAAGATGAGACTTTCAGGTTGGGGTGTTAGACTACGAAATAAGCCTTCTTCATCCTTCTTCCAAAAATGCCTGTTTGAGCCCTGCCTCGCCTGCAGCACGTTGATGATTAGGTTTGGAATAAAACAGCTCTTTCCTTTGGCCTTCCTGGCGGACACTGCCCACTGCCTCCAGTATGTGCACTGTAGATGGTGGGCGGCCCTGTGGGTGGGTGCCGGGGCGGGGGGACATTCCACCCCCCGCAGTAAGCAGAGGCAGGCAGAATCTGCTGGCAGCTGCAGGCCTCCTGCACTGACTTGTGATCTTCCTTGTGCTCCAGGTGCTGCTGCTTCTTTAAGAGGAAAAGGAAGAAGACTGCTCAGCGCCACAAGTGACCAGTGCCTCCCAGGAGTCCTCAGGCCCTGGGGACTCTGACTCGATTGCACCCGCAGCTCCTGCCATTTATCATTGGAAGGGACTCCTCTGTGGGGGAGGGTGGAGATCCAAACCAAAAAGAAGAAAACAGATGCCCCCAGAAGGAGCCAACGTGGGCAGCCGGTGCCCAGTGCGTCCGTGGCCGCCCCTCCCTGCCTAAGGCTCTGAGCAGGTCCCAGAGCCGCGGGTCCTCCACTGCTTGCCCTTGGGGCTGCCTGGTTGACTCTCCTTCCTATTGTTTACAGTGAAGGTGTCATTCACAAAAACTCAAGGACTACTTATTCTCTTCCCTCCCCTTAGTTCACTCCTGCTTCTTGCCCCCCCCCAGCCCTCTCCAGCCTAAAAACTAACGAATGGAAGGCTTTGTCTGCTAAAGGCGCTTGAGAGGCTTGGGGGTGCGGCCGAGAAGGGAGGAGGAAGATGCAGGCCAGGGCTGGAGGAGGACCTCCTCCACCCACCAGGTGTGTCTGGCAGTGTGGCTCCCCCTTCCTCTGTGCCTGTGCGGCCTCCATCCCCAGCTGGCCACGGGGTGCAGGCTACTCCCTCCTTCCCTCTTGTGAAGTTACACTGTAGGTCACAAGCTGTGAGAAATCTGCAGTCTACTGTCCCTGCGTGTTGGCGTTCCTAGCTTTCTTGACAAGTGAACTTTGTTCTCCAGACAGTAGTAGAACATTGCAAATTGTTCTGAGCAAAGGAAAAAACTGACTTTATTGCACTTTTAGGTTTTTTGTTTGTTTGTTCGTTTTGTTTTTTGTTTTTGTTTTTGTAACAGAAAACATGGCAGATGCATATTGTGTCTGGTTATATTGGGAGTTTTACTTTTTTTTCTGTTTTGAGGGGGATGGGGCCAGCCAAGCCATTCAGAGAACATGGGTCCAGAGGACATTCTCAATGGAAAGAGTTGGGTCTGCAGCACCCAGAAGAGAAGAAGCCAAACTCTATGTCATTCTGAGTGAACACTCAGGTTGGCAAGGAAACATACTTGAATTTTCATTCGTCTTCTCAGCTGCTGAAGAATGTTCCTACCAGAGCCTCTCGACCTCATCAGCCTGCAGTTTGGACAGCCTAGCTCTCCAGCGCATGGGATGAGCCAGCCAAGCCAGACTGTGACCAGGAGACAGTTCATCCCAGAGAAGGAGATGTTTAACAAAGAAAAATCTGAAATATCTGTTTCCTCCACTGGCAGGGACTTCCAGCTAGATAGCCATGTGACTTCCTTAGTGACTTAGGGGACAGAATTAGTGATGAAACAGCCGCCATCCTATTGCCACTAGTGGACAAGAAGGAGAAGAGTGGTCCTGCCTTCCCGCTGCCAGAGGAACCTCAGGATTTGGCTCCTCGTGGGGCCAGGAAATAAAACTGGTGTGTGCTCTTTGCCCCGATAGCTGGGCTGGCCTGCCTTATCAGGAACCAAGTACCTGCAGATCTTCTCCCAGCGGGTCCATAGCCGCGGGCTTCTCAGTACAGGGGGCTGAAGTGAACAGGTGGGCAAGACTGGTTAGTGCTGGAAAATCCCAGAGGAAAGGGCCTGAAATGAACGGTGTGAAATTGTCTTCTCACTTGGACCTAGACTCCTAGATGAGACAGCCACACATCTAGAGCCTGTTCTCCCTGGTACGCTCTCCACGTCCCCCGTGGTGTAGTCACACGACATGCTGCCGTGAAGGGTCTTGGTTCCTCATGGACTGCTTAAAAAGTCACCAATACGTGGAGTTAATCTTCTCATGCTTGATTTTCACTTGAGTTGAGTGACTTATCCAAACAGTGACTTCTCATTCCAGATGTGGTCGAGAAAGGATTAATTACATCAGAGAATGAGGGGGTTAGAGAGAGCTAACCATGGAGGACAGTGGCTGATGACTTTCTGGGGGGGGTTGGGAACACAGAAGTCATTGCCTCTGACTTGAGGTGTAGGGCTGTCTCCTGGACTGGAGGATGTGGGCATGCTTTCTGGTAGTTGGTATTCTCTGACAAGCCCCTTGGTGTGTCTCACGTGCAGCAGGGACAGCAGCCGTGGCGTGGGGCAGAGTTCCTGGGCTTCACCTGAGTTCCCCTGGGCCTTGGCGAGGAAACACCACTTCACTGCCTTCACACTTGCCTAGCTTATATAAAGACTGTAATCTTTCATTTCTTTAACATAAATTTTCCTATAAACAAAAAAGAATGGCTGGGAGATCACACCCCTTCCCCACAAGAATTTTGAATATTGGGGTTTGCTTCCTTGACATTAGCTGGTGGTTAAGGCACTGTCACTGAAACTTACATAGTTTCTCAGTTGGCATTTGGGTAACTCTTCTTAATTTGGGTAAGTCTAACTTCCTGTACAGAACCTTTAACTTCCACGTCCCTGTGCAGAAAAAGCCTTGCTTCTCAAGGGAGGGCAGGGGGGGTGGTGGCCAAGTCTGGAGCATCCCAGGCACTCCATACTCCACTAAGTGCCTGCCCACCTCCACAGAAACGCACAGTCAGGTACCACCTTGGCTGTAGGGCAAGCCCTCCTGCGGCTGGGCTTGTGACTTTTTAGGAGTCTTAAATTTGTTTTAAAGGCTAGCTCTTGAGGGATTGAACCTGAGCAGTTGTGGAGGGTTCTTTCTAATGCACTGTTCTCACTCTCTGCGCCCCACAGATCTCTTACTAGATGTTTCATTTTTCATGACAAAGGTGAAGAGCCCAAGTCCTTCAGGCATGCACGGTAATGGTGATCCTCCCGGGGCCATGGGCACACCAGGGTGATTCCAGACCCCTGAGAGATTCTACTGTGATCTTCCTTTAAAAAAAATAAATAATAAATTTTTTTTTTTTTAAAGAGTAGCTAAGGAGTAATTTGGGCGTCAGTTTTATCGCCTTCAGCACATCCCATCTGGGTCCCTCGTGAACCCCGTTGCTATCGTTGCATAGCTATATTCCTCGGCCAGGTCCTCAGAGTTGGGCACTCCCTTCACCTGCAGCCCACCCAGAGCCATTTGCTCTGTAGTCTGGGAGCTTCCTCCACTTCACAACCATGATACCTAGGGATCTTTTTCTTCAGGATTGATGCCAGGAATCCACCAAGACGTAAAGGGTCCTACCCTCATGACCAGAGCGTGACTGTCTTGTGCAGTCTAAGCGCTTAAGGGTAGATCACTTGCTATGCATCCCTTGCTGTTTCGCAGTGATCTCACTCCAGAGTGCTCTGCAAGGATGTGCAGAATGCGCCAGCAGCAGCATGCTTTCACGAGTGCCTGAAATAATACACTCCTGCCATTTGGGGTCTGTCTAGGAGGAGACAGGGTCTAGGAAGGTACAAAGTCAGGTGACTGGGTTGGCCTCCAGTTAGAGCCCCATTTTACTCTGGGATGCAGGGCAACGGAAGACAGCAGGATCCTGAGTTTTCCAGTAGGCGTGTGGATTGCCTCTTAATTCTCAGTGAACTCCAAGTTCACAGAAGCAACCCCAGCCATTAGCCAGAAGAGGTGTCCATTGCCTCTAAAGTACCTTCCAGTTTAGTTCACTGGAAATGTACATTGGGAGTACATATTCAGTGTCGGTTCTCAGTGTTAGTAACCACTCTTGTTGTCAGAAATGAGTAAGGGTAACATTATGTCGGGGTGGTTACTAAAGATCATAGCCTTAACTTTTTTTTATGCAAAAGATACAACCTGCTCCCCCTCCCAGTGAGCAGCATGGCCTGCATTTTTCAAAAATAAGTACTTCCATGGCAGCCTAGAAAGGATCTTCTCTAAGGAACTTGATCTTTCTTGTGATGCATCTCTCCCAAGTCTACATGCCTCCTGTGTCCCAGTCACCTCTTCCATTTTCACATTTAAACTTGTTTTCGTTCTCAGTGAATTGCCCTGACAACACTGTCTCCAGGGTTAGAGCCATGTTAGGGCTAAAATTTCTCAGATGGGGAGCTTACAGTGCCATACAGCCAACATTGCCTTTGCCAGGCCACTGCTACCATCCTTACCATTGCACCAGGGTGGGCAGATGAATTCCGGAAACCCTTAGGGAGCCGGGATAACTAGGCCCTGTCTGGATTGGCCTGAGCAGCAGGTACTCGTCTCTGGGGTGCTTGCTTTTGCCCACTCCAGGGCTCTAGGAAGGTCCCGTCGAGAGGCTGGTGGCCAGTGACTCCCAGTCTTCCCCATGATGGGTTGGTGGGAATCAAAATGGGATGCCTGTGGTTTTGTTTTCTTGGGGGTGTGTGTGTTTGTTTTTGGTGGGGGAGGGGAGTGATTTTGTTTCTGAATAAGAAAAACTGGCCCTTTAGAAGGTTTGCAGAGTTTTAAGCAGTGTTTTAGCCACAAATAAGGAATCTTGGAAGTCTTTGATCAGTTAAGCAGTCTTTAAAATGTTTTTGCAGGTGACTGACTGCAAAAGAATAGGTTTCTCCATTGTATTCAAGATTGTAGGTAGGTTCCCTGCATATAGACAGTAGTAGTTAACATATTTCCTCAAAAAGCAACCAGGAAGTCCGTTCCAGTGTGTGTTTGTAGCTCAGCTTGTATTGCAAAGGAAAAAGTGAATGTGTACTCCATATATTTCTAGTTTGATTACCAAACTCAATGTTCTAAAGGAACCTCAGTTCTGTGGACAGAATTTATTTTGTTATTTTTCTTTTTTTACTCACAATCATCTTTACAGTGCCATCACCACCTTCAGAGCAGAGGGTTATCCATGGTAAGAAATGGGATGCAGTGCAGTCATCCCAGTAACACACACAAGAGGACAGCTGTTCTGACTGCCCCTGCCCTGCCAATCCCCTCTTTCAGAGCAGGTGAGACATTTTCAGTGTTCCTCTTCATGAGCTCCAGACCAAATCCCAGGCCAGCCCTTACACCAAAAGCTTTTTTAAGAGGCTTATCAGTCTGTTACGAATGTCTCAGGAAGATGAGCCATTTCTTTGGGGAGTGGGGTTGGGGGGGACTATATCTACAGATGGGTGTGTGTGGTTGCACTGTGTGTGTGTGCGCGTGCGTGCATGCCAGCCCTCATCTGTGTGCATTTCATCTCCATAAAGACTCACAGCCCACCTAAAACAAAACAAAATGAAAAAAACAGCCCAGGCTGCTGGGACCACGTGTTCCTGAATATTCTCGGAAGTAAAACGAGAAACGAGTTTCTCAAGTTAGTGTGGCAGCAAGCTGGCACTGGGAATGAGCCCCATTTATCAAGCAGAAGAGTAAACAGCAGAAAAAAATAGAGATGAAACCAAAAATATAAGCCCCCCCATTGGAAGATAATGTTGATTCATCAATTCCCATTGGATGTATTACATGCTCTAATTTATTATATTATTTTGTCTGTTTCTTTAATCTTTGCCCATTGTACTTTTAAAAAGATGTTAGGGTGTTGATTGCAATTTTTTAAGACTAGATAATGTATAAATCAGCTGTGGAAATCAGTTTAATTGATGTGTGGATGCGTCTGATTATTGTTAAATGCCTTTTTTTAAAACTTTTTATTTTAGATACGTAATATTGTTTCATAAACCCTGGCACTGGTCTGCAGAGCTCAGCTGTGAAAATGAAACTTGTAGTATTTTTAAACATGAATGTCAATTTCAAGTACATTTGAAATAGTTCCTCCAGGAGAGAGATTTGTACACCAATTAGTAAAAACTCCCCTGCAGAGGAAGTAGCCTTCTTTGGAGTAAATGGAAATGGGCCTTGATATTATCTCAGAATAGCCCATTTCCTAGGGCACCATGGAAAACACAAATGTGATCTTTAAGTATACCTCTTCTCCAATCTGGGGAGGAAAGGACTCAGTTTGCACCCTTTTTGTATGTAAAATAAAATGTCTTACCTTTCTTGGCTAATTTTGCTTGTTTGATTGGTTGGTTGCTTTGTCTGGTTATAATCTCTCCTGGTTCATCTGTAGCTAAGAATCCAGATACGATTAATAATTTTAATATGATTCAAGACTCCAGGAATGAAAATAATACCTGATACTTTGGCATTCTTGTGTTGTTCTTTTGGGTTGAACATGGCCCTGTCCTGTGAGTCACTTTAAAAATAAACATTTCTGGCAGAATTTGAATATTCACCACTCACATACTAGTTCCTGTGTCCCTGTGGTTCTTAGGTGCTAGAACACCAGGAAGTTAGGATCTGCTCTGGAACGACTATGAAATGGCAGCTTTGTAACTCTGCTCTACTAATGAACATCTATATGGCACAAAACAACTGCCAGTCTGGCCATGATTGTCTGGTTACAGTTTTTTCTGTTACTACTCAATTGCTGCTTAGTGATTTCTTCTTTCCACTAGTAAAAACCATGTTTAAAATCATCATGAGAGAAGAATTTCATATTGAGAACACTGTATCCAGCAAGCTTAATTTTTTTTCCCCAAGGTGGGGGCGGGGCGGGGAGGAAGGTTGCTTTTATGCTCTTTTAGCATTCCTTCCCCATGTGGAGAAGGCTACTTTGAAAACGTAGCTTGGTAAACAATTTTCTCAGCGTGGGCAGTGTGAAACCAGTGAGTGGGGAAAGAGACTTAATAGATCAAAAAGTTGAAGGAGGGGAGGAAGGGTGGGTTGAAAGATCATCTTCGTCAGTGCAAAGTTTTACCTAGAAGAACCTCCACCTCATTGGGAGGTGGTCTCGATTGAGGTGTGAGAATTAGAAACAGCAAATGTTATTTGTGTTTATTTGAGAGAACTGTTGAAGCTCCGCAACCGCCTGCAGTGACCTCAGTGTAAGGAAGGACAAGGTAATGTCAGTGGCCATGCACAACCTCAAACTCAGGTCTGCACCTTATATAGAGACCAAATTGCTGAGTTCGACTATAGAAATGGAGCCACGTCTACCTACCGTCTGGGCTGTGAAGACCAGGAATTTCTATAACGTTAATCTTTGAAAATTAGTTTTAACAACATTTAATAACGTGATGGTTCCAAGCTTTAGAAAGATGTCAGCTGGCAATTTTTACTTTGGGGGGTGTGTAAGACTTCCAGTACTGAAGTATGTATGTTGCAGACTGTTGGTAACAAGTGTTTTTGGAGACCTGGAATACTGCTGTGGGAGCATCTGACGACTACCCCTGACTTTCCTGGAGGTTTCTATAAAAGAGAGACTAAACCCCAGACCCTTGCAGATATTAGTTCCCACCTCAGTGCTAACGTGACGCTGTTCCAACCAGTGTGTTAGAGCACTCAGCCCTGCAGCAGTTGGGAGAGCTGTATACAAAGTAAGGGCAACACAGCCCGTTTCTCACCAACATAAAGTTTTAAAGTGTAGTTACTTGGGAAAATAGGTAAAGAAAGTAAGTTAAGAACCGGCGTATACAATCAAGTGTGCGTTGACTCATGCAGCAGTGAGCACAGTAAGATGAGAGAGAAGGGAGAGATTTTTTAAAAAGTACAGTGATAGAGATTGAGTCAAAAAGGAAGTGGGTTTTGAAGCACGTTTCGCAAGTCAGATGGAGCTGTAGAAGGTTATACTATGGGTAGGCATAAACGTGCCCTGAGTTTTTGGCGGCTATCACATTTAAACCCAAATCAGTGGTGACTAACCCTCGACTGGCCCAATACGGACAATGACAAGTCTCTTCTGTCCCATCCACCGACTTCCTACCCGGAAGCATCGGTCACCACCTGCCAAACGACTTCCACTCCCGCAAAGGCATGGAGAGCCGCGGGCCCGCCTGCTGGGGCTTGTAGTCTCTTCGGAGCCCAATCCGGAGGCGGTGCCGCCTTCCGCTGACCCCCGAGCTGCGGAGCCAATGAGGCCGCAGTAACGTGGCAGCCGCCCGCGAGCCGGCGTCCCCTCCCGCCCAGCCGGCGAGCCGGGCTCCGCCCCCCAGCGGGACCTACCATCCGGCGCCCAGCCGGAGGGGGAAATGGGGCCCGCCTCCCGCTAGGAGGCCGGCAGGAGCCGCGGCTCCCCCCGGCTGCGCTCGGTGGAGGCGCCGGGGCCCACGTCGCCGCGCCCCCACCCTCTTCCGGCCTCCGCAGCCCCGGCCGCAACAGCTTCTCGCGGTGGATGCTGCGCCTTTCGGAGCGGAACATGAAGGTGCTCTTCGTCGCCGCCCTCGTCGTGGGCTCCGTCCTCTTCCTGCTGTTGCCTGGACCTTCCGCGGCCGATGAGAAGAAGAAGGGGCCCAAAGTCACTGTTAAGGTCCGACCTCCCCTCTCCAGACCTGTCCGGCGAGGCCCGGCCTCCGCCGCCTGGATTCTGGCCTTGGCGCCACTGGTCACATGTGACCGAGGCATTTAGGGTCCCAGAGCTCGAGCCTCGACGTCCTCGGCTTTAGCTCTGCCCTTTCCTAGTCTGCGTGCTGTGGCCTCTTGGCGGCTGGGTGGTCCTTCCCAGTTGAGGCCCGAGAATGACCCGGACTCTCCCCGACAGCCCGGCCCTGACCGGGGCGTTGGCGCCCAGGATGCCCAGCTGGGGCCGGCACTGCAGACTCAGAGCTGTCCATTTGCACATACCCCACAGTGCTGGGGAAATGGTGAAAGATCACATCTGCCAAACTGCCAGTCCTTTCTCAGGCCAGATTTGAGCCACTTCCAGTTACAAAGTACAGCAATGTAATTTAAACCTTAGGGTGTGCCTAGGCTCCCCTCCTTACTGTTTTTTGATGTTAAGTTTTAGAATCTGGGCCCATTATTTATTTTGAGTAAAGGTTGTTACCCTGCAGCCTAAGGAGAGTGTAAAGAAACGTGGAGCTTTCATTGGATTCTCGTGGGATTTTTGTCGCCACCAAAATCAGATTCAGAAACACTGCTCTTAAAACATGGTTCTGTTTTCTCTCCCATCCTCCGGGTAGCTTCTTAGGCCCTTCGTTCCCTAGGAAGGCCCCTTTCAAGAGGCTAAGTTAGAAATGGTCTTTTTCCTCAGGTGTACTTTGACCTGCGGATTGGAGATGAAGATATCGGCCGGGTGGTCATCGGTCTCTTTGGAAAGACTGTTCCGAAAACAGTGGATAATTTTGTGGCCTTAGCTACAGGGGAGGTAAGTGGCTAGAGCGGAGGTAGCCAAGCTCAGAGGCAGTGAAGTTGGCAGGTAGGGCTGGCAGCAAGCTGTACTGCAGATTGAGGCCCACCCATGGCCGTGGCCCTCACAGAGTACCAGCTGTGCCCTCTGGCACTGGGAACCCAGTATCATATCTGCTGACTTTTTTAAACTGAGTTCAGAATTAGTTTTTTTTTTTTATTTTTTTGAGAAAACTTTTCATCTTTGAGACATTGCAGTAACCAAAGAAAACATTTAGGGAAACTAGTTTGTGGCCTCTGCACCAGAGTGAGGGGCCCAGAGCTTTCCAGGCTTTAAGGAAATGAATGCCCCATTTAAGAAAGTTTGCATTCCGACTTCCCATTGGATCAGCAGGTAACTTTTTTTTTTTTTTTTGGTCAGTTTTCTTGCATCTCTTCCTACAATTAGATTAGGAAAAGATGCAAGGGAAGAGGTGGAGGCCTTGTATGAAGTGGAATCGTGTAAGGGCCGAGGAAGTGTGCGGTCTTAGCCTTTCCTGGATCTGTGCCTTTGGTAGCTGGTCACCCAGTAGCACATCCAAGGATGAATCTGCCAGCAGGGCTTTCTCTTCAGTGAGCAGTTGTTGTGGGCTGGGTTCCTGCAGGGCCTGTTTAATGTCTGCCTGGTGCCTCATGCCACCTCCTCACCTTCTCATCCCTTTTTCTAGAAAGGATTTGGCTACAAAGACAGCAAATTCCATCGTGTGATCAAGGACTTCATGATCCAGGGTGGAGACTTCACCCGGGGAGATGGCACTGGAGGTAACCTCAGGTCCTCTGGGCAGAGGGGTCTGTCAGTGCAGCCCCCAAGGTGGGAGGGTCAGGGAACCCAGTACAAAGGAGAGGGAGGAATGGATTTTAGGTGGGCATAAGAGGATCTCGCGCAGCTGGCAGACCAGCTGACCCAGGCCTGCAGCCTCGATGGCTTTCCTTGCAGTACCTCCTGGGGGGAGGGGAGTGAAATGAAACACACCTGTAGGGGATTCTGAGTCAGGCATGCAGAGCTTGTGTGGGTGACCTTGGAAGCCCCAGCAAGGGTGGGAGAAGTTGCTTTTCCTTGGCAGTCTCCTACCAGAGACCACTTGGCAAGAGCTGGCGGTCTCCCCTCTGTGCTACTTGGACACAGATGCACAGACAGCCTGGACCAACCCACAGGCCTCACCACCCTGGGTTGCCCAGCCTGCTGTTCCTTCAGGCCACAGCTGCAGCTCACCCCACCGATCAACACTTACTGGGCCCGGGTCTGTGGTGGATGCCGAGGATGCAAAAATCAGTGGGACAGCAGCTCCCTTTCACTTCCAATACCTGAAAAGTCACAAATGGGCTGTAACACAGCTTTTAGGGCTCAGGCCCTGTCCTCAGGTTGTTTATCATCTAGGTGGGAAGAACTAGGAGAAAACACTGTGAAAGTGACTTAATACAGGATGTAAGTCATAGCTAGTTGGATGAGAAAGACAAAGCAGACATGACACAAAGCACTGTTCATGGAGTCACACACAGTTGCATGTCTGCCACCTTCTTGCTTTGTGACCTCAGGCAAGTGAGTCCTCTGAACCTCAGTTTCCGCTTCTGTAGAGTAAGTGTGAGAGTTGTGGGTGCTGGGAGGGTGAGGTGAGATGTTGAGTGCAGTGCCCACCGAGTGGTAAGTAAAAATTCAATCATCGTTGAAGCAAAAGACTCATCTCGGGCCAGGGTGATCAGGAAATGACCTTGTAAACATGAGGGTACATGTGAGCGGGGTCCTGGCTGGGGAGAATGTGAATGGGCAAGGAAGAGGCAGGGTTAAGGCGTGAGCTCAGCTCTGCTTTGCAGCAGAAGCTTGGCCAAAGGTGAGGTCAGGAGGATGGAAGTGAGCTCCCACCGGGAGCCCAGGGTGGTGGGCCGCGGCCAGGCCAGGGACCCAGGGCTTTGTCCTCCACAGAGTGAGGATCCGCTGAAGACTTGAATGGGAGCAAGACCGGATCCGCAAAGGAGTTTGAGGGATAATGACATGGCAGATTCAGGACATGGACGCAGGAGAAGCAGACTGGTCGGGGGTTGGTGCAGCCGTCCCTGGGTCAGCAGTGTGAGCCTGAATCCAGGGAGGATGCCTAGTGGGTAGGAGCAGAGATTCAAGAGCCAGACCACCTTGGTTTGAATTCCAGCTCTGCTGCTTCCCAGCTGGGGTACCTTTAGCCTCTGTGCCTCGGTTTCTTCATCTTTGAAATGGGGCTTTTAGCTCCTGCCTCATAGGGTGGGTTTTTCTATGTGTCAGATGCTCTCAGCCGTCCTCTGCACACTGAGTGTTAGCTGTGACTGCATTGGGGATAGTAGGAATGGAAAAAAGATGAATCCATGGTGGGGGTGAGGACAACACTGACAACGTGCAGAGGGAAAAATGTCAAAAGAATAACCAAAGTGTGGAGAGAAAGGTGACAAAAGTATGTTGAGTTTAAAACCTTCGCCATCCATTTCAGTTTGGGGTCCCTTTTATCTTGGGAAGGTGATTGGAGCTAAGGATGTAGATGTGGGGGTTTTCTGGATGGCAGCGGTCGTTGAAATCCAACAGTTGGCTGAGATTTACAGAGAGGATTCTCACATGGGGAAGACTTCTGGTCAGCATCCCAGCCAGGAGTCCTTGCCTGGTGGTGGGAGAACCTGGTTGCTCCCTGATGTGGGTGTGAGAGTGGAGCCCGGGCTGAGACACCCCGCCTCCACCAGCCAGAGTCGAGTGGTTCTTGGTTTTCCGTCTCCCCACTTACTGTACAGTCAGAAATACCTCCCTGGTTAGCTTCAGTCTAGGAAAGTTTCCCAACCTGGTTCCACTCTGTGGGAACCACAGCATGAAAATACATGTATTGAGGAGGAAAAAAAGGTTTCATATGCAAATAAGTTTGAAAGGTGTTGGGTAAAACAAAATGAAAATTACTTTGTTGCTGGGCTTCCGGGGGCCTCTAGTGCAGAGTGTGTGTCTCTAGGAGAGGATGGGGACAAAGAGGGGTACAGTATTTGCAGTATTTCTCTGGAAACCAGCTTTGGGAACTTAGGATCTCTGGAATGGGGTAGAGTTCTGCTCTCAGCTCCTGTCTTGTACCCTGGCCCCAGACCCTCCACAGACAGACACAGGACACACACTCAGAGCCACCTTTTATTTTTGGTTCATTCATTGATAAGAGGCTCTTGACTGCAGAACTCAAATGGCAGGCTCTCTTTCTTGCTTCTCGCTGCCCCTCCCCACTCATCTCTCTCCTGCTTAGGATCACCCTCAGTGTCTTTTGTGCTCTTAGGAAGAAAAGCTGGTCAGCCACAGCAGTCCTCCTTTTCTGGAGGGTTCTTACTTCTGCCCGCTGCATAGCTCCTCTCTCCACTGAAGTCTCCATGGCAGGCCTCTTCAGGCCACAGCCAAGGCAGTTTTTAATACGTGCCTTGTTTGAAAGCCATAAAACTATATTCCCAGAGTAATCATGGTGTGAGCTGTTCACTAAATCACCCTGGCCTCATGCCCCAGGTGGGCTGTCAGCATGGTTTGGCTCCAAGGCCAGAGGGAAGGAAGGGAGCAGCTTATGTCCTTGTACTCCACTGCAGCCAGGCCTGGTACAGGGGCCAGGTTCAGCCTGTGGAATCCTCACCTCAAAGATCTGCTTCACTGGGGCTACCCCCGCTCCCCTGACCTACTCTTTCTTCCCAGGGAAGAGCATCTACGGTGAGCGCTTCCCCGATGAAAACTTCAAGCTGAAACACTATGGGCCCGGCTGGGTGAGCATGGCCAATGCAGGCAAAGACACTAACGGCTCCCAGTTCTTTATCACGACGGTCAAGACAGCCTGGTTAGATGGCAAGCACGTGGTGTTTGGCAAAGTTCTAGAGGGCATGGTGAGTTTGGGGGGCAGGGATCTGACACAGACTCTAGGGCAGGGGACTCATATACTTTATCCCTTTCCCAGAAGGGAACCTACAGATTCTGACCAGTGTTTATTTCTACAAACCTGGGGGGGAATTGAGAATCTACAGCCTACCTCTCTATGCCCCCAAGTTCTCAATCCCTCCAAGGCCTCAGGCAGAGGCCAGTCAGGAGGCCTCGATGAGGCTACACAGTTAGGGACCCTCCATCCCGCCACTCAGACAGTCACATCCTGGCACCACCATCAGTTGTACAGGGCACAGCCGAACACCCTGTCCCGGAGAAGCCGCTTGGTACCCACTCCCCAGCCCCATTCTTCCTCCTCTTCACCGTTAGCCCAACCTGGATCGTACTTCAGAGGATCAAAACTACTGCATCCTCCTGTTGTCAAAGCTGGGTTCTCCCTGCCGTGGGCTGGCGCCCGGCCACGATGCCCATAGGATTTTGGTGCCGCGTGGTTTTTGTCACGTGTGGGTCTCAGCCCTCGCGGCCGCACACTGGGGCCTGTTTCCCATGCGTGGCAGACCTGCTGACACTCTGGCTTCCTCCCCAGGATGTAGTGCGGAAGGTGGAGAGCACCAAGACAGATGGTCGGGACAAGCCTCTGAAGGATGTGACGATTGCAGACTGTGGCAAGATCGAGGTGGAGAAGCCCTTTGCCATCGCCAAGGAGTAGGACCCCAGGGACCTCTTCCCTTTGAGCGACTGTGTGTGGCCCTGTTGCCCTCCTGCGGATGAAGACAGCCCGCCACAGGGCTCCATGCTGCACTGGCCCTAGTGCTGGTGTCTAGCGGAGCGGACCCCTCCCCCGACATTCCACAGGCCCGTGGGCCCAGTTTTGTAACAAACTCCTACCAACGCTGACCAATTAAAAAAAAAGGTGGTTTTTTTTTTATATCCTGTGAATGGGCTGGGTTCTGGGACCTGCAGCCTCCTCCCAAGTCAAGTCCCAGCCTGTCTGGGGCTCCTGTGACAGTAGTGCCTGTCCCCTCCTTGGGCTCCGGCCTGAACCCTTTTCCCAGGTTCAAGCAGGAGCTTTTGCTTCTAAACTTTGTCAGCTACTGTGCCTCAACCTTTGCATGTCCCTGCCCGTCCCCTTTCTCCTAACAGGTGAAGAAATACACCTGTACCTTTTCATAGCCCACCTCCAAATTGGTGGGGTATGAAATTCTAAAGGAATTCTCCCTTGACTCCCTATCCTCTGTTGTCCTTATCCTGGCCCCTGGGCTCTGAGAGTGCAGGATTCTACCACCCCAGATACCAGTGCAGCTGAGTCCTGAGCCTGGAGGGGTGGTGAGTCCTGGGTCCAGGCCAAGGGTGACCTAGCCCATGTCCCTTTCATAGGACTGAGGAGCAGGACTGTCCTGGCAGGTGGCTTAAAGGCCTCTGGACTGGTCAGGGCATCGGCGGCCCTGGAGCAGGAAGACAGGCAACTTCTGGCTGGGCTTTAGCTGCGCTGGCGCTGAAGCCATAGAAGCCCTGGAGCACGCCATTCACCACCATGTTGGGCAGAGGCTCTAGGACAGGAGAACAGGAGAAACAGGCTTCAGGGCAAGCGGAGGTGTGGGGTGGGCCTGGCCTCAGGCCTGCAGCTCCCTGAGCTCCGGCCCATAGGCTAAGTCCACGTCCACCCCCACCCCCACCCCAGTCCTCAGGAACAGGGGCCCCTGCCAAGGCAGCAGGTCACAGCCGGTCATCCCAATTGAGACCTTGGCATTCCCAGGTAACATTCTGTTCACATCTTGGTAAAGGTAGGCTGGTGAGGAATGGAGACCAGGGTAGCCGAGCTCTTTTCACCATGTCTACTCCATGGAGAATACAAAGCAGGCTACAGGGGCACAGGAGCAGCAGGGAGGTGTGGCCGCAAAGGAAGGAAGTAGGAGGGAGATGCTGCCTGGGGGGCCTGAGAGCTGAGAAATGTCAAATTTCACCCTCACTCCCACCCTGGTACCTGGACCTTAAGTGTGGGTTATGGGTCAGTGGCCCCTCCTCACCTGGGGGTGGGATGCAAATATAAGGGTCCATGCGGAAGCTGATGACAGGCCGATGGTACAGCTGCGGGCTAGGGAGAAAAGGCGGCGTGAACAGTGGAGGCGGGGCAGAGAAAAGTCAGGTTGGGTGGAGACTAAGGATTGAGATCATCAAGGACCCACAAAGGAAAAGTGGGCTCAGGAGGCGCCAACATGGAACACCTAGACCACGGGGACAGGCCAGAGGCTTCAGGCCCTGACAAATGACCACAAGGGGGCAGCATGAGCCCAGTGCAGACAGAGACTTTGACTTGCCTGCTGTAGCCAGGCAGGAACTCCCCCAGGGTGCTGAAAAGAGAGAGGCTGTGAGCTGCCTGGGGATGCCCAGGGGAGAGTGAGGCAGGGTGGTGAGGCAGGGTGGTGATGCGGAAGCCCAGAACTTCACCTCTCAGGGGACTGCTGCTTCTATTTGTAACAAATTCAGTTCCGGAGGCAGCTGGGGTAACCAAGGCTCTCCAGAAAACAGCCCCTCCACCGGGGTCCAGAAAGCCGACTAGGGATGTCGTATCTCAAAGAAGAAGAACCAGGCTAGGGACTGGCAGGTGTGAGAAGAAAAGGGGCTTGACCTCTAAAACCTTTCCTCACCTCTGGCTTCAGAGAGCCCCTGTCCTCCCAACAACCCAACACTGGGGCCCCTCTCATGCCAAGCTCCTCTAGGGATGCTCACTTCCAGCTGCTGGCCTTGGAGTCTGTGGGCAGTTGCCGAAGGCTCAGGAATTCCAGTAGTTCCTTGGGCACATCCTGGTTCAAGTATAGGATGCCCTGGAGAAGTGAACAGAGGAAACCTGTAAGCACACTCAGCTCTGTAATATGCAGAACCTGGTGCAAAATGATAATGAGAGCTCTTCCAAAATGATAAAGAATTTCAAGACAGCTAGAGCAGAGCATTAAACCAAGCTAGGGCCCTTCTGAGCACTGGCCCTGGGTGACTACACAGATGGGCCCATGACACCAGCCCGGCCTGTGATAGGGCATAACTGTGTGTGGGGGGGTGGGGGGTGGGGGGGATAAGGTCCCCCACCCTTATCATGAGGGCAGCACAGAATCTCACTCTGGATGAAAAGAGAACTAGTCTTCATTTAACTGGGACCACCTGCCTCCTGATTAACTCACTCAATCCTAGCAATTCAGTGAGGGATGTTTAGAAAATTGAGGCTTGAAGTACTACATAACATGGCCAAAATATTGGTCCCCCTCACCCCATGGCCCCACACCTCTGCCTAGGTCACACCTCTGGTCCAGAAGGCAGAGGAGCAACAGAGTGAGACCCACGCACACCTGGATATAGGCCTCCAAGCCTTGCCGCCGCTGCTCCAATCCTCTGGTCCTCCAGTTGGGCAGGCGTTTCGAGGGGAAGTCAGGCACTTTGTACAGTTTCTTGATCTGCCAGGAGGTTACCGCGGTGCGATCACAGCATCCCGACTGAGCCCTCAAGCTCACTTCATCCTAGCCAAGAGCCCTCCCCAGTCCTCCCAGCCACACCCCCCCCTCAAACTTTAGACTGTACCCTGAGACACACCCACGTGGTGAGTGGTGGTTGGGACAAGGGTGAGAGGAGCCCCCATCCCACCCCCTCCGCCCGCAAGACGCCGGACGCCGGACCAGTCGCTCACGGGCACGGACAGCACAGGCTGGGACCTGCCCCTTTGCGCCCATTCCGCGGCCCGCGGGGAGGTCTGTTTCTGAGCTCTCCAGGGCCTGGGGAGGTAGTGGGGATGGCTGAGGCTGGGGCCCGCCAGCTCGTCCGCCTGCCTCCCAGGGGTTGGGAAGGAGCCAGACCGGGGTCGGTCTGTCGGTCGGTGGTGGGCGCAGCCTCACCCGCTTGTGCAGCGCTTGGAACTCGCTGTAGCGCCTCTGCACGGTGTGTCTGCGCCCGCGACACAGCACCTCCACTCGGAACACCTGGCGGGCGCGGGCGGGCAAGCGCGGTGAGCGTGAGGCCGGGCGGGAGGGCACAGCAGGACTGGCTCCCTACGACGCGCCCACCCTCCGCCCTCAGAGGCACAAAGAGGCCTGGGAGCGCCGCTGCTCTCCAGGGACCCTGCCACGCTCCCCACACACTTGGGGACTCTGTTCCGTGCAGTCGGAACAGAGTCGCGGGACCGCCGTGGGCGGGGCTGGCAAATCCAAGAGGCCCAGAGACCCTCGGCAGGGTGTCCCCCGACGGCCTGGACCGCAGCGCTCGGAAGCCCGAGCCCGGGGTGCGGAGTCCCCATTACATTCGGCGCGGGGAAATCCGGCGGGTCCCCAAGCCTCTTCCCATCCACTGCCCCCGCTCACCATGTGGACTTTCTCGGGGCTCTGCCGGGTCCCCTCGGCCTCGGGCCCCACCGACGGGATGTGAACTTCCAGCATCCGCGCACCGCTCGCTGCTGATCTCTCCGCGCGCGGACCAGAGACCCCGGCGGGGCCGGCCCCGCCTCCTCGTGCCTGCAGGCCCCGCCCCTACGTTGGTCCCGCCCCGGGCGTTCCCTAGCACCGCCGGGTCCTGCGAGGGGCTGATTACGCTGGACCCCAGGAGGCGGGAGGCGCATACAACCTCCTAAGCCTAGTGGGGCCGCAGTGCGTGGGGACCCTTGGGTGGAGAGGCATCCGTTTTTCAGCGTGTCCACATTCACCGAGTGCCCAGAGTACCAGGAATGCGGGCGAGCCCAATTTCACGTGCTCTTGTTTTAGCGCCTACTAAGGACTTGTAAGCGCCTGTGCACGCTGGGCAAGCAGGGAGGCTGGGCCCAGACCAACCAGGGGCGATCCTTGCGTTCCTCAAAACCTTCCCCAGGACCAGGCTGCACCCCCATCTCCTTCCCTTCACCCTCAACCTGCACCCTGAGAGCTCGGCCTGGGGTAAAGCTTGCACACGCACTCTGGCTTTGATGTACCCTCTCCCCCAGCATTCATAGGCCCCCCCACACCATTTTTTTTTTTTTTAAATGCAAGGTTTATTTTATTTTATTTTATTGGCTGTGTTGCATCTTCGTTGCTGCACACGGGCTTTCGGTACTTGCAGTGAGTGGGGCTACTCTTCACTGCAGAGCTTGGGCTTATTGCAGTGGCTTCTCTTGTTCTCTAGGCGCGCGGGCTTCAGTAGATGTGGTGCGTGGGTTCTAGAGCACAGGCTCAGTATTTGTGGCTCATGGGCTTAGTTGCTCCTCTGCATGTGGGATCTTCCTGGACCGGGAATCAAACCTGTGTCCCCTGCATTGGCAGGTGGATTCTTAACCACTGTGCTACCAGGGAAGCCCCATTCATTCATTTTTAAAATCCATTCCTCCATTTCAATCATCTGTCAGCCCAAACCTGCGTCAGGCCGGGAAGAGGCAGTGTAGGGACAGAGGCTCTGCTTTAAAGGTCAGACAGCTTGGATTTCCCCAGCTGCGTAGATCTGTGCTTATCTCCAAAGTGGGGATACTGTGCCTCCCTCGGGAGAGTGTATGAAAGTTGAGTGAGATGATCCCCACTAAGCCCTCAGCAGAATAGTTACTGAGAAAATGGCAGTTTGTGGGCTCATCCTGGAGACACAGGTGGGTGGTGTTGGTGTACAGGGCAACGGACGGGCAAGAGGGACTGTGGGAGGTGGCGCTAGGCTGCTCTTGCCCACTCTTCTGGCAGAGTCTTTCTGGGTATGTGGTGGGATTTAATCCAGAACTCTCTCACCTCCTGTGCGAGGAGGGGCTCCTGCTTCCACCATTCAGTGCTCCTCCCCCACCCCCAAAAGGGAACTGTCCCATTCAGCACAAGCCTCCACTCCATTGATGTCTCCCCACATAGTGTATCGGGGCGGGGGTGGGGGGAACGGAGGAAGTGGAGGCCCCCGTCTCCAAGAGCTCACATCTAGGAGAAGGCTTTATGGTGAGAAGGAGCAAGCAGAGAACCTATCTTAGGAGCTGGGGTTGGGGGACCACTGAGTCACCCTCCCTTGCTAGTGCAGAAATTCCCCACTCCCAGCTCTGCCCCTAGAGAGAGGCTGAGGGGATGACCCCACAAGGGGGCAAGCAGCGCTCACCAATACTACGTTCCACACTTTTCCCCCCAGATTCCATCTCACAAGTCCCCTGAATCAGGAAGCTGAAACCTCCTGGAAGGGAAACGACCTGCCATGAGGAGAAGTGCTGGGGTTTCATTTCCTCTCTTGCTCTATAGGGCCCCCTCAGTCAGGGACCCTGCTCTCCTTGTCTGCTGTCCAGGGAGTCCTTTCCTGGGACCCTCAGACTTCTAAACGTCTTGGTCACCCATCCTAATGGAGGTCTGTCCTCTCTCTATTCTTACCACCCAGAACACCGCTACATCTTCTAATGGATCTCACTGTTTTTCTTTGCCTCTCTCCCTCATACAAGGTCCACTCTCTACCTAGCAGCACAGACTGTCAAGGCATCTGCTTAAAACCATCCAAAGGCTTCACATTGTGCTTAAAACAAAGCCCACCCTCCCCACCACAATCTACAGAGCTCTAAATGACCCAGCCCAGCCTCTATCTCTCATTTTCTCTCCTCTCCTCTCATGCATAGGGCTTCAGCCACAGTGACCTTCTTCCAGTTCTTCAAACCTAATGAGCTCTTTCTGCCTCAGGACATTTATACTCACTGTTTCATCTCCCTGCAATACTTTTTTTTTTTTTTTTTAATATTTATTTCTTTGGCTATGCCAGGTCTTAGTTGTGGTATGCAGGATCTTTAGTTGCGGCATGAATGTGGGATCTAGTTCCCTGACCAGGGATGGAATCCAGGCCCCCTGCATTGGGTGTGCGGAGTCTTAACTGCTGAACCACCAGGGAAGTCCCCATGCAACACTTCTTCCTGACTCTTCACCTGGTGGGCTTTGCCTAAAATTTCCAATTCTTAGCCTAAAACTCACCTCCTCAAAGACCACTGCCTTCCTGACCCCCCAGTCATAGCACCCTGTCTCTGTACTTATTCCAATATTAGTTACTGTCTTTTTATAGTTTCTCCCTCGTGTCCCCAACTTGGCCCCCAGACTCAGTACCATCGGGCCAGCGACATGGTCTCTTGTCAGGAGGTTGCCACCATGATGCCAAACATGCAGTAAACACTCAAAAAACATTTGTTGATTGAAAGACTACATAAATGAATTGGGGGGGGGGATGTTGGGAAGAGGCTAGGGAGAGGAGGGAAGGGCTGGGAAAGAGGCAGGAAGGGAGTAGAGGTGCTGAAGGGTTACAGGAAGGCCTGCAGAGCGATGACAACAGGAATCCTCACTCTCTCTTTCTCTCTGCAGACCGTCATCCACCTCATTCATGTGTTTAATTTTCAGGTGTTCCTGAGAAGTCGCAAATCAATGGAGTTTCATCCCCAGCTATAGAGGGAGATTGGATGCACCTGACTTGTAAAAATCTGCAGCTGGTAGTAAACCTGCAGCTCCGTATTCCACAGCATTTCAGTCATACATGAGTGAAGATCCAAATGAAGAAAAACAAGATCCTTGACCTGGAGACATTTACGTCTTTGGGGAGATGAAACTCCTTACAGAGAATATTTTCCTGCAAAGAGGAACACATGACATGATGTACACTCCAAAGCAGCTGTTACCGGCAGAGGAAGTCCGTTTTCTGTGGTGCTCATGAGCATTGGCTCGCGCAATGTATGAACACTGATCCAAGTTCTAGACTCAGACTACAGGGCCCTGACCCAGGTTATCCCAGTGCTAGGCCTGCCGTGGAGCCAGATCCCGTGTGTTTCCCACAGGTCGCTGGTGCTGCTGAGCTCCTGGTTGGGGCCACATTGTAAACACCTGTCTCCTGACACCCACGCCAGCCCCGCCAGGGAGGGGGGCCCCTCTCGCCCCACTGCGCAGAGCTGGAGCCTGGTGATGAGGGTCAAGGACTGAGCTGAGGGTAGGAAGGGCTGGGGGCGGACGTGTCTCCCCCCCCCGCGCTCCTGGGGCCGCCTGGTCGTGGCGCGCAGGTGGGCTGGGCCGCAGCTCCCACCCTGGCTGGCCGCTCGCCCTCCGCCGCGCGCACACAAAGCCCCTTTCATGGGCTGGGCTTCTGCTGGGCGGCCTACGCTGCTGCGGAGGTTTGGTTAACCCCGTTAAGAAAACAAACAGCTCCTGGGCCGTGGGGCAGGCGGGCGCCGCTGGGCACGGAGGCTGGGTTCTTCCCCCTCCCCGCGGGCGGGCGGGCGGAGGCGGACTGCCCTGGGGCCCAGCAACCCCGGGCCAGGCTGGGCCTGGAGAGCTGCGGGGCGGAAGCGGCTTGGGCTCTGGTCACCTGGGCAAACTTGGACAACACCCTGTGCCTCAGGGTCCTTATCTGTACCTCGGGGAGTTTTGTGTAGACTAAATGACATCATGATTCCAGTGTTTAGCATGGGGCCTGGCACACAGTAAATAAATATTAGCTATTCTTATTTGACTGAATTATACGAATTTGCTGTTTTTGTAGGCCGAAACTGTGGGGTTTTGGCAATTACATATGGTTCATCCCATATATTGTTAATGATTCATCTTTGAAACAACAAAACAAACTCTTCTATTCCTCTTTCAGTATCCTGAGGTTGCAAAGGTTAGCTTGAAAAAAAAAAAAACCCAGTTATTAGTTACTCCAACTACTAACTCTGTGATCAGGCTTTTCCTGATTTTCTCAATATTGTGCAACCAAAAAAAAGGTAAGAGAATGAATTGCAAGCAGAGGTTGGTGTAAATCAGCAACTAGCCAGTTCACCCTAACAGCCTCAGAGCACTTACTAACTGCTTAGCGAGTATATCTTACAAATTTGAAATAATAACAAAATTAAAAATTTTATGTTGTGAATATTGGACTTTAGATGTCTAAAAAATAGTTCTGCTGCTAAAACATTTGAAATTACTGAGCTAGTCTAAGTTCATCATTTTATAGATGAGAAACTGAGGTGTGAGGAAGGGAGAAGTGGACCGTGGAAAGGGCTGTCAGGAAGGCACCTCTGACAAGCATGTCCTGCCCAAGCCCTGAAAGCAAAGTCTGACCCCAGGTTAGACTGGTGCCGTGCTTCTTAGGGGACAGGTAGGCTCCAGCCAGCAACATCACTCCCTGGAGCCCCTCTGCCTCTTGTCCAGAAGACAGAGGCGGTTCAGTTGCTTCAAACAACATGACACAGGGCCAGAGCAGAGGGAGCTGCGGAGACCACCCCAGCCACCTGGGATCTGAGGCAACTGCTTCCCAGGGAGATTTTTCTGGTGCTACAACTCCTAACATTCCTTAGAGTGGTATGTCAGGGGACCAGCCGATCACCCCTCTGGCACGCCAGCACTGGGGTTCAAGGAACAAAGACATGCGCGGGCACCCTCAAGTCACAGGGGTTTATCATGAAGAAAGCTGTGGGACCAAGCACTAAGGACAAGAGGAAAGCTGGGGGGCAGGGGGCGCCCACAGCCCCAGGCCTGCAGCTCTGGAATGCTGGTGCCCCCCACCCCCACCGCCACTCTCACTCTGGATGCTGTCTGGGGCTTCTCAGCAAGTAGACTTTTTAGTCTCTGCCATTAATGGTCCCCGGCTACTCACCCAAGCTGCTTCTCTGTCTTCCAGCTTCTGCTCCTGCCACACACTGAGCATGTCTGGGGAGAGTATCTCACAGGGTCAAAGAAGCTCAACTGCCTGCAAGGTCAGGTGGATACGTCTCCTTGACAGGCCTGCTGTGTGGATTTGTTCAGGTCTTTAAGAAAACAACTTCGTGGGTTAGTGTCTATGTCCTCCTTGTCCATCCCCGACTGAATCGTGTAGGATATGCGGGTGCAGACAGGCTGAGTCAAATAGATTGAGTTCAAGTCCTTAGCTCTGTGGTGTAACCCTGGACAAGCTGCTTAACGTCTCTAAGCCTGTCTTTAAATGTAGATAATGACACCCACCTGGCAGGGCTGTGGTTCCCGATGAGTTTCAAAGCCCTGAGCCCACTAGCACAAGGTAGGTGTTTAAGGCATGGCAGCTTGTGACTAAGTCCCGGGGCGGGATGGGACAACGTGTGCTGCCCTGCACGTGTTCCTGGCTGCCAGGTGCCTCATCATTTTTTCTGGTGAGGCTGCTGATGTTCCCAAGGGGAGACCTACTACTGGGCCCCTGTGGTCACTGCCGCTGCCACTCATAATGCAAGAGGAAGCTGAGAGCTCTGAAGCTGGGGGGGGCAGTCATTTGGAAACAGTCGTCACATCCCTTTAGGGAAGGGTCCTATCTCAAACTGGACAGGGTTTTTCTTTGGGGTTTTTTCTGGACCCAGACAAAGGCTGAGCAGCTGGCTTCCTCTGAGCAGCCTTGGGGGCGGGGGTGGGAGGATTTCTGCCCCAGAGGTCTGGTCATCAGAGCCAGAGGGGCATTTCCACAACAGACAAAGGCAAAGGGGAAGAGGCCTGTCTGGGGCAAGCAGTGGGACAGATGGCTATCACCTCCCAGCCTGCAGGCCCTACCTGGGGCCCTGAGCACCGATCCTGCCCACCACAGCAAAGCCTTCTGAACTCCAAACCAGGCCTGATTTCTGGATCTCTTGAAAAACCCCAAGATCTGGGCCCATAGGCTCGTAAAACAATAATTACCACAGCTGAAGGGCAGTCACTGCCCCCTTAGGCTGCCTTTGGAAGTGGAGGAGAGCACCTAGATGAGTAGGAACATAGTCCATGATCTTAAGTTCAGAGCCATGGAGGCTAATGAGATAACATTACCAACAAGGGTGAGAAAGACTAGAGGTTTAAGAGGATGACAAAGTGTCATGTGAAGAGCGATACAGGAGGCAGGGCTCCCACTCCAGTGCAAGGGCGGGGGTGAGTGGAGAGTGGATCAAAGAAAGCCTCCCAGAGAACGTACATATAAAGTAGGCCTCAAAGGATGCAGTGGATTCTTTTCCCATAATGAAAATAGCTTTATTTAATGTTTATGATTATAAAAATAATACACAGAAATTCCAAGCAATATCAAATAGTATAAAAATTTTAAATAATGCAAAATTTCATCCCTAGAGGCAACCATAGTTAACAATTCGATCAACATCCCATATATATATAATTATATATATATAATTTTATATAAATGCAGACCATATCATACATGTAATTCTATAACCTACTTTTTTTCACTCAAAAATATGAGTTTTTCTTGTCAATAAATATAGCTATATATCATCTTCAATGTATAATATCTAATTATGTACCATAATTCATTTAATCCCTTCCTGCTGTACATTTAATTTCAAATTTTACAACTGTAAACAACGCTAAGATGGGTCTCTTTGCATAGTCTTCTTCATGGACTGGGTTTCTAGAAGTGTCTCTGGGAATCCCCAGGAATGTTCTAACACAGTAACCAATGCCCTCATCTATATTTATTCACACTCTCATCCACAATACTGAAGGCTGGCTGTTTCAGACAGGTGTAATTCTGAGATTGAAGGGAGGGATGGGGGCTGAGATAGGGTGCCTCAGGTACAAAGCCCACCATTAATAAAGGCTTCTTAGGTCACACAGAAGTGAGGAAGGAAGTAGCATATGTGGAATCCATTTCCATGAGGTATGCACACTGTTGTGAAGGACTAGGAGATAAACAGGGAAAGGTGATCTAGGGTCCTCTCACAGGAGGCTGTAAAGGGCAGGTAGCAGAGCTGACACTTGGAGATCACTCAACAGTTATCTATTTGGTACCTATTTTAAGCCCAGATACTTTCAGGGCTGTGGGGTTATAAAGATGTTCCGCTTTGGAAAGTTCATCATCTTATTTTTTTTTTTAATGCCTTAAATTGCTTTCTGTGCTTCAATAACCTGCCTCCTGTCATCCTATTCCTTGTAGCAGTTGAGCTCCTATTGATACTCTAAGACCCAAATCAAGTATTACAGAATTTTTATTGTTTGGCAGAGAGAGCCAACATTAAACCACACAACTGGTATCACAGGACATTGGCAGATGCTGCACCAACCTGGGGGCCAGAAGACAGGGGATGAGTTGTTCTAGTGCATTTCTAACTCTGAGCTCAGGCCTGACTCTTCCCCAGTGTGGAGCTGAGAATCTTAGCCAGTGACTCTGAAGACAGAGTGTCTGGTTCAGGCATGTGCCAACTGAAGCAAAGGTGTGTCCTTCCTTGCTGCGGGAGGGATCACCATGCTCTTCCCCTTCCTTTCCCCCCACCCCCAGGCGGCAGGGACGGGTGGGGAAAATCTCACCACCATAGGGCCTGCTGTCCCTCAGAACCCATGGTCTTCAATCCCAGGTGGGCCCTAAGCATGCTCAGCAAAGGACACTCCTTCCAACACCATGTTCCCTCCTCAACCAGTTCCTGGCCCCATCTTTAGATTCCCATTACCTTCTCACTCTTTTAAAATTTGAGCTGCACATGCCTTCTTTATTTTCTTCAGCGTTCTCAGCTACAAGTGCATTCAGAATGAAAACCGCCTGGAAAGAGCCCAATGTTACAGGTATCTACATGTGATCCTTCCTATCATTTCTACTTCTTGCATTTGTTCTGTCACCGAATACTCATCATGAACGCTGGGGTCCCTCCAGCTCTAAGCCCTCACCTTCAGGACTCTGGAGCCCAGAGATTCATGGGGGAAATAGCCTAAGGGGAAGCAGGAGAAGTAAGACTCATCTCCACACCTCTTCTCTAAACCACTTGACTCAAAAGACGTAAACTAGATATCCCTGTCTGAGAACATTTTAATTCTTGCCCAGCCCCAGCAGCGAGGCTCCCCTGCTCTGCGTATTTTTACATTTGCTTCCGGACATGGCTGGTGGCTATTCCCTTTCTCTCCTCTGACTTTTATTAACATGCTAGGTCTGACCCACCTTTAAATAAAACAAAGCCAGCTTTCACTCTGTATCTCCCCCACCAGTCAGCACAGTCCTGCCTTCCCATTCTGAGCAGCCTCTTATATGACACAGTCAGCACTTGCCGTTCCCACTGCTTCCCTGCCCATCTGCTCCAAACCTATTTGGCCTTCTGTATTGCCTAAGTCATGAAGGGCTTCACTGTCTACCCAGAAGCCTGTGGGTCATGCCAGCTACCACACTCTTCCTCAGGCCTCTCATCAAATCAGTGACTAGACCCCAATGGCTCTTCTTCACCTCCTCCACCTCTCCCTGAGCTCCATGACTACTGCCCTCCTCGTCACTCTGGCTGGCTCTTCTTGTCTCCAGTCTCATACCTTCTGATGTGTCTACAGCACAAATGTGACCATGTTATTTCCTGCCTAAGTCCCTCCAGGAGCTCCCCATACTTGCAGGATAATGTTCAAAGTGGCCCGCAGGTCACAGGCCCTGTGTGATCTGCTCTTGCTCATCACTCCCTGTGGGCCGTCCACTCACCTAACTCTGGCTACAATGAACCACTTGCATTTCCCTAGATGTGCCCATCTCCCACTGCACGACACAGGCAGGCAGAATGGTCCCAGTAGAGGCAGCAAACACCTCTTCACCTTTAAGACACAGTTCAAGCATCCCCTTCTCCAATTTCTTTCTCCTGACTCCCCAGGTAGAATGACTCCATCTTTGTGGCACTATACCCCCGCACAGGCTCAGTATGCTTAACCTACTATTGACTTTCTTAATTTCCAAGTCTGCAATCTCTGCATAGAAATGCACAGGCCCCGAAGACAGCTCCCCCATCAGCCTCAGGATGCAGTCGGCCGAGGAGGAAGTTCATCAGAACTTCTGGTTCATGGAACCAGAAGGCAACCCATCCCAAGGAAATAATAAAAACAGACTTACATCAAGATGATCACTGGGTGGAACATAACAAAGCAAGGAGTAAGTTTTAAAATTTAGTTTGGAGAAGAGAGTTACAAATATGGAAAGGGAGAAGAGAATAAACATTATGGGGCTGGACTGAAAATACCAGTGTGGATTCATGAGTTTTAATATCTAGTTCTTTATTTAAAAGGACTCAAGATCCCCTAGAGAAATGGCTCATTCCAGGGCTGGGGCAGGGAAGATACAAAATAAGCCTGAAACATCTTAAGCCAGAAAGTAAGAAAGTGTTAAATAAAAAAAAAAATGAAGGGGACACGTTAAAAAGACACAGGAGCCTGCTAGAAATCCGGGACGGTTTGAGAATCAAAACAAAGAAGTCTGGATTAAGAGAGACAGGTAATCATGTGTCACAACTAAATGTAACACATGATCCTGTACCAGGAAGAAGGGTACCCCTATGAAGAACATTACTGGGACAACTGACACAATTTCAATAGAGAGCATGAGTTAGATAACAGTATTATACCAGTGTTATACTTCCTGCTTTTGATAAGTGGTTATGGTTATAAATTATGAGAGGATGTCCTTGTTCTGAAGGAAAGGTGTACTGAAGTTTTGGGGTAAAGGGGTACAATGTCTACAACTTACTCTCAAATGATCCAGAAGATACAACATGTAAATACCGATAAAGCAAATCATAAGTCATAAAGCAAATGACTTAAAATGTAAACACTTAGTAAATACAGGTAAAGGATATATGGGAGTTCTTTGTGACAGTCCTATAACTTTTCCGTGAGCTTAAAATCATATTAAAAATTTTAAAGTTATCACACAAACCAGGAATCCAACAAAAAGGGATGAGTCAGAATTATGGTACAGTCACTCTACGGAAGCCTTAAAATTACATAGCCTTATGAATTAAGTCTGTGAAGACAGATAACAAAAGAGAAAAAATGCTTATAACTTACAAAGTGTTGAATGATAAAAGCAGGATACAAAGTATTTTATGTGTATATTATTACAGCTAAGCAGAGCAAGCATGTAAGTAAGACTAGAAGGATAAAATCAAAGTTGGTAATAAGGATATTGGGGGGAGGGAGAGATTGACCGACTTTTTCCAAAAAAAAAAAAAAAATCTATGTATTGAAAAAAATACTTGCTGGCACAGGCAGCCCCCTCCCCGCCCCACCCCCCGCCGCCGTCAGGCTGGTATACTGGAGATCAGTGCTGCATGCTGCCTTGTCTTGCCTCAGGCTGCTCCTCCCCAACGTCTGACCCCCCCCCCACAAGAACTGACAGAGCAGGTCTCGGGTGCCCTCAGCAGGGGCATCTCTGGGGGTGGGTGGTGGGGCTGGGGTGACGAGGTTCCCGGGCAGGCAGCCTGCCAGCCCTGCCCCACACAGCAGCTTCACAGTCTGCTCTGACCAGCGAGCTTAGCAGCTGTGGACACAGCTGAGGGGAAGCCCAGCATGGGCACATCCAAGACCGGGCCTCCCTGGCCAGGCCAGCACAGAGACCCCTTTGAACACCATCGGCTTGTGCTGATAACACTTGGGCCTCTTGCCGGCATGCTCCCTCCTGGGCACAGACAGTAAAGCTTCTTGGAACTCAGAAGGTTTAGTAACTCTGGGATGACTTTATCTAGAGGCAGACTGTCTGGTTCTGTTGTCAGTGGGATAAAGCGTTAAGTCCTTATCAGTCCTTTACGTTTTTAACACGAACCAGTCTACTGAGGACATGCTTTGATGGGTGGCAAAAAGATGTTCAGAACACAGAGCTTTGCTATCAGAAGGTAAGACTCTCAGAGAGCCCTGGGAAGCTGAGGGAAACAGGGCAGGAATAAAAGTGAAAGTCGGCCTCCTTTGCAGGAGAATTGGTTTTGTCCTTCTTATTATAAGAGATGTGTAAAACTCCTTCCCTAAAGAAGCAGGAATAAGAGTTAAATAGATTGAGACCCTCAGGTAGCTGAGGTAGACAGAGAAAAGGAAACTCCAGTTCCACAGGGAAGCAGGAGAAAAAGCCTGTGAACTCCTGTGGAGAGGAATGTACAATACCTGGCTATACCTGGGCACTTCCTGGTTAGGAGTATTCCAGACCTGCTTCCCAACTGCTCCCCAGCCTAAAGCAAAAAGCACCACCATTCTGAGTCATGTGACCCGATTTTAAAGTATTTTATTACATAATCTTTTCATGGCACCATCAGGAGTAACAGAAAACGTTATTCCCAGTTCCTAACCACATCCTGAAAAATATACATTTGTATTTATATATTTATATCAATACTCCACCCCTATCCCATAATTCCACCACCTAGTATAGGTTTTTTGCTTAAAGCAAGAAACTATTCTCTCAGGTAAGAAAATACATATGGAAGCTAAATGAAGGAACGGTTAGAGTCACTGGGGCAGCTTGGTCGTGGGGGTAGGGAGGAAGGGGTGAAGTCCAGGCTAGGCAGGATGCAACACTGGGGTCCAGCAGAGGTGGAGGAGGACAGTGTATAAAAAGGCAGCGTCAGGCAGCTGGGCTCTGGTGTCCCTGGTCCATTAGGAGATGGCCTTTGCCTCAGGAAGGAAGGCTTCCCAGTACTTTGCCAGCTGCAAAGAAGTGGGGTCAGTAAGCAAGGGCCCCCATCTAGTGGCAGAGCCTGGGCCTGGAAGGGGAGTAAGTACAGTGCCAGGGCACTCCCCCAGGTGCCTCAGCCACCCAGGGAGGCCTGGGCTGAGGAAATGGCTATGCTGAGAGTGGACCTTGGGACAGACTGGCCAGCCAGCCACACTGCCCTTACCTCTCTAGACTGAGGGAAGCATCAGGTGCGAGGGCAATATCTGAAGATAGTTCTGGTTCTGCCCTGGAGAAAGTACCCCCGTGGGGGCCACAGCACGTCTCAGCTCAGTCAGCTCCTCACAACGGAGGCCACTGTTCCACATACTGATTGGGGCCTCAGCCTCAAGAGGTTTAGGTGGCATCACGGGCTTATAGGGAGAGGAGTGTTGGGGTTTGTCCTTAAAAACAAACTAATTGTAGGATTAGGGCAATCCTGCTTATAGCAAGAGACCCTTCTGGATGCATCATGTTAGAGAAACAGGATCTACTTTCAATTATTGATTAAGCAGGGCCCAGCCCCTCTGAAGCAGGGCCAGACCGCCTTGTCACCAAAGCCACAAGTAGGGAGCTGGCCTTCAGAGCAAGAAGGAGGGATGAAAGCCATGCATAACTTACATACCTGCTGCTGTGAATACAGGAGTGTCTCAAGGTACTTGATCACGTGGTTTTTGAAGTCCTTGGATTTCTCTTTCTAAAGGAGACAGGAGTCTACACTGACCATCCAGATAGTTGCTCCTTCCCCTCTTGATAGGATGGTGATGTTTTTGCTGACCAAGGCTGAACACAGCCTCGGAGAGTATAGGCAGCAGCTGGATTAGCTGTAATTTCCAGTCAAATAGCCTCTTGCAAGGCTTTCTTGAATGGTGGAAGGGTGGGGAAGGGGAGGAGAAAGGACAGGGGAGTAGAGGGTCTATGACAGCCTTAAGCTTTGTTTTATGTCTAACTGTTCTGGTCCAGCAACAAGTGTAGGACAGGCACTTTGCCTCACGAACAAACACACGAACATGAACACACATACACACCCCCACACCCACACACACCAAAGGAGGCCACGCCTGTTCACGATAACTGCCAAGTCACTGGTACTGCCATCTGTCTCCCTACTCAATACAGACTTGGACAAAACCACCAACACTACTAAACCAGGAACTGCACACTGGTGAGAAGTAGGATCTTCTATCTCACCTCAAACCGTATCACTTCTTTTCGGACCACAGCTGAAATTCTTTCAAAGTCCCTTTCATACTGAGTCACCCGAGACTCCCACTGGGAAGAAAAAGGAGAGAAAGGATCACTTAATATATTATGGTATTACTATTAAGCCTTTACCTTTGAACAGAAATTCTGTATCTGAGACCTCAATTGGTCATTTGTCTGTTCCTCTGGGTAAGATTAGATACGGAGATTCAGCATGCAAGCCAGAGTCCAGTAGGAGGTCATCTTTGGGGCTGGCTGGGAAAGAGATGCCATGCGCCTCAGGCCAAGCCTGGTTCCTAAGAAAGCTCTGGTACCCCAGAGGCTCTGGTTTAGGTACTCGCCAGCAAGGCTGGGAGCCCCAGAGAATTGAATTTAGTTCTCACCAGTGAGGCACACCTGAATCACCTTGGAGCTTTTCAAAGACCCAGCCAGGACTGCTCCTGCAGAGATTCTACATTTGGCAAGTCTGAGTGGAACAGGAATGGAGGAGGGCCAGGTCTCAGGGCAAGCCTGGATTAGTCTCAGAGGCGTCCCCAGCAGCTGTCCTTTAGACTCAATCAGTTCTCCTGCCTGCTGTGGGGTTCTAGGCATCTGGGTGGGATGGGACCCAGGCTCAATCAGGAGCTAGCGGAACACCCTGCTGGGCTGCCTCGGGGGCCTCACCTCTAGGATCTCGTCCTTGGCCTGCTGCAGCTTGTCAGGCTTGTTGGCCCATAGCAGCCGAGCCTCAGCCTCCCGCTTCTTCTGCAGTGTGGCTTGAGCGTCCTGCCAGCGCTGCCACGTCTTCATGCGCTGGTCGAAGGCAGCCTGTGGGGATGGAGGTTGGGGAAGAGCACAACCAGCCCTTCAGGAGCTCTGCCTCGGGGGGCTCTCCCAGCAGCTGTGCTAGGGAAGGACCGAGCAAGGGCAGGTTCTGCAGCCACGTGTTCGTGCCCAGCTGGAAGTTTAACGTCCAAAAGCACAAGCTTGGGTAAGACTCCTCTCCAAGGCTCCAGCGGGCCAGCGCCATGCTGCTTCATGCTACTCCCAAGGCTGCATGGCTGGGAGCACAGTAGGTAGCCTGATGCCAGTGCCCAATCCTATGGCTTTTGAACTGCCTCCCTCAGATCAGTCAGCTCAGACGTCTACACACTTTCCCTGAGTGCCTGACATGTGCCAGGAGCTAAGAATACAACAGGGAATGAAACATATGGGCCTGCTTTCATGGAGCTTGTAATCTAACAGGAAAGGCTAACATTGTATTACTAATTGCCAGTAAGTAATTATAAGTATGCAGAGTCCAGAGAAAACAGAGTACTGTAATAAAACTGGGGACCTAGCTTAGCCTGGGAGAGAGAGAATCAGGGAAGGCCAACCTAAGGAAGCAAACTTTAAACAGATACCCAAACGAAATACAGGGTTAGCTTAATAGATCTGCTCCCTGCCCCGTGCCCCCCCCCCCCCAACGAGCTTAACAGATCTTTAAATAAACACTTAAACCTACCACAGGGACACACTGCTTTCATCTCATCCATACATTTAACTGCTCTAGGCTATCAAGGCCCGCAAGAAGCTCTCCAGAGTTCACTTGCTGGTTTTCCCTGTTTCTAGTTCCTTGCCTACGATCACCATTTCCCGAGGACAGCTGCTTGGCCTAACCAAACCAAGCTGCACTGCCACTGGCTTTGTAGGCTTCAAGAGGCCTGGATGAAAGACGGGGGGCTGCCTCCCAGCCCTGCTCCTTTAACTCTCCTTCCCTCTGAGAGTTCCCTGGATGTTTTCTAGGCCTCCTCAGTGCAGGCCTTTGCCAAGATTCGAACCTTAGGGAGTGGAATGACACCAAATTTACCTCCTCCTGCACTGTCACTGCTGCTCACCTGCAATTTCTAAACAGCTGAAAGTCAAAGGATTAGGTAAAGGGTGACCTCAAATCTAACCTAACCCCGTGGGCTAACTGTGGTATGGCTGCAGGTTCAGCAGAAAAGAAACATCTGTTCATCTCTCCAATCCCACTGCCAGTTCATGGTCACGAGGAGGGCAGGTGAGGGGTCTCTGAGAAAGGGTCAGCTTGCAGTTCTGTGCTCTAAGGCAAGCTGCGCCAGCTAGGCCTCCCTTACCCCCCGTGCATACAGGCTCACCTGGCCTGAGGGTCATATCTCAGCGCTGAGCTCTCCAGAGACCCGAAACAATACTGCTCTCTGAAAACTTCCCCAGAGAGAACCCTTCACTGAGACGGCTCTCCAGTCTAAGTAGTCTGACCAGTTCCAAGAATTCCAGAGCAGGTTACTTTTTCAGCCTCTTATCACTCTGGAGTTAGCAGCAAAGGGAGAGGACAATGAGCCACCTCACAGGCTATGTCCAGCAATCCTACCACGGAGGAAATGAGGACCCCAGGGGCAGCTTGGCTCTTGACAATACAGGAGCTCTCTGGCGGGGTAGAGGTTGGGGATGGGGAGCGGGGGTGGCTCTGTTCCAACTCAGAGGCTCATACCTTCCGGTCCCAACCTGGTTTGGGCAGACTCAGGCCCTTTTAGGGCAGGCGCCAGGCTCCATCTTGGCTCTTTCCTCTGTCTCAGGGAGGCCATGCGAGAGCTAATATCACTGCCCGGTGAAGCCTCCTTGGCCAGGGCAGTGGAAACCAGAGTGCCCTGGTCACCAGGAGAGAAAGTGAGGTGCTCGACCTGGGCGGGCAGGCTGCAGTGTTGCTACCTGCGTGGTCCGTGAAGCTCCCAGAGGGCTCTGGTGACAAGCTCTCTCAGCCCCCTGGGCCACACTCCTCCATGCAGCGCCAAACCGGTGCTGTGTAGTTACCTGGCTGCCCACACTGGAGGGACAGGTGGAAGCCAGCAAGACCTCCTACCAGGGCAGAGCCGCTGCTTACTGTTAAGGAGGCAAAGACCAAAGGAGTGAGGAAGTCACTGCTCCAGGGGGCCAAGACCGCAGGTCTGTAATAAGCCTTGCTTAAAGAAAGGAGCATAGAGGATGCTGTCCAGCTTCAACAACAAGGAGGGGCCTACCTGGAAATTCAAGAGTGGTCTTTTCTCCAAATTCATTTAAAAAACTGGCTGTGGGCCTCAGAATGACTCAGTGATACGTAAGAGTTTAATGGACTTTGTGGTTCACGAGACACCTTCTCTCTTGAGAGCAGAAACAAATTATACCTATCTCGAGCTATAATGGATGACACCATCTTGGGAAGGGGAAGAGCAAAGGAAGAGACAGATGAAATCAAGTGGAAGAGAAAGAGGAAAGGAACGAGAAGCTTACGCGGACTATGGCCAGGAGGCGAATATAGTCACTCAGGAGCTCAGCAAGGAGGAAGAAGTCATTGTTGGCCTGTTCCTGGTGGAGCTGCTCGATCTTTTCTTCCACCTCAGCCAGCTGGGAGAGTGCCCGTGACAATGCTGTGTTGTCCTCTGAGCTCCCGAGCATGGCGAGACTCTTTGCAAACTGGGCTGTGTTCAGCGCTAGCTCTGGAAGGAGGAAGACAGCAGAGGCCTCTGATCTCCCAAGGAAAAGGGACAAGTCGGCTGGCACTGCATGGATGCCTTAGCAATGCTGGCCCCCACATGTGTGGCAACTGTGGGCTCTGCAACCTAGTCACTTACACCACAGCCAACTGTATTCAGAAAGTAAGGGCAATGTAGCTCGGTCACATGAGCAGGGAGAGGCACCTGCTGTCCTCAGTTTCCCTAGGTTAGGCTTACTTGGAAGAAGCAGCTCCAATATTCCTAGAGAACCAGGGGCCGGTAAATATAAACAGGCCAATGGCATGATTCTGATTTTTGCGTTAGAGCTTGTGGCAAGCAGCCTGCCTGCATGAGTGAGTGTATGCACACTGTGTTGTCTTGCGTGCGCCAGAGCGGGGCGACTTTTTCTGTGACGAGCCAGGTATTTTAAGCTTTGCAGGCCACATATGGCTCACTCCCCCCGCCCCCATCTCTTTAAAAATGTAAAAACCATTCCCAGACCAGAGCAATAGGCCCATGGCCAGATATGGCCCATGAGCTGGGTCATACTTTGCCAACCCTTACGGTGGCCTCATTCTAACGGTTTTCTGCCTGTTTAGAGTTCTGCATGTTTAAGGCAGAGAAAGAAAGCACTCAAACTTGGCAAATTTGCAAATCTCACCAAAGAAAGGTGAAGAAGGGTAAGGAGACATACGGTTTCCCGCATTTACATATTGCTCGTTGGACCATGTAGCTAAGGCATGTGACATCATTTTGGATATAAGCCACCAACTCAAATGCCACCAATTGAAGCCCACATCCCAGGTCAAGCTGTAACTGGGATGGCGTCCCTGAACCCCTCCCAGGTAAAGAGTACAATGCCCTCAGTGGGGGAGTCATGTTTCCTGCCAGGAGATGCAGGGCATATCATTTTGATCAGAACATCAAGGACCAGGTGGTCTGAGAATTTCAACTTGAATGGCTGAGAGGCTTGGGAACAGCATGCACTCCCATCTCCAGCTCAATGGAGACACCAGTTCCCCCCAGTTCCAAGTGCATTTCAGAGGTTTTTTACCTTTCCTGTGGTTGACTAGAGTTTCTACAACGGCATGCAGTTTCCGTAAGCGCTGCTCTTCACACTCTACCTCCTGGAGCTTCTCCTCAAACCACTGAAACACAAAGGCCCAGAACTTTAGAGGAGGTTACTCACACAGGTGTAGAGCAGTCTTTCCTTAGCAGTTTTTTGTTTTTTTAAAAGGAATGAATTATTGTAAAAAGAAAATCTCTAATCTCAGAAATTTCAGGACTCCTCAAGGCTTCTGACCCATAAGCCTGAGGGGGTAGGGGAAGCTGAGAGGCACAGGGCTACTCACAATGTCTGATTCATTCATCTTGATGGTCATTTTGCTAACTGCATCTGTGGCTTTGTTGAACATCTTGAGGAGACCAGCGCCACTCAATGTCTGGGTACCCACGGCGCGTGGCAGCTATAAGACCAAGAAGGCGGGGGTGGCAAGTTATCTGCTGCCCCTATTTTAGGTTCAGAAGAATTAGTATCCATCAGATGGCATACCCAAAACTTGCCAAACAAATTATTTGAACTGTAGTTTGTTATTTTCATTGGCAGATAGATAAATCCATAACTAGCATGCAGAGAGGAAAAAAAAAATCAAAGGACCACATTAAATAGAATCAGCAAAATTTTCAGCTTTTGATATTGTGTTCAGAAAGAAAGAGTGTGTTATGTGGCCAGGTGACCTCACGTTGAGACTGTCTGCCCACCCAGGCATAAACTGCTTAAATACCAAACGTGCTTTTGTTAAAAGTCAAAAGTCCTTTTGGATGCATATCTGCACACAGCTAGGCTTAAAATCTTGAGACACTTTGAAGTTGTGCTGTAATTCCATTCAGATTTTCCTCAGTGAACAAAGTTCCAAGGACAGGATCATAATTTATTCAGATTGAGGCTGCTTTCAAGGATGATCTAGTTAAGTCAAGCATGCCAAATACTTAGAAACAATTTGACTAGTTCAGTCTTCCCACTCCTTTCCTAAGGCATGAAAGGGATGCTGAAGAATCCAGAGTATACAGTATACCACACTGAACACTTAGATTTTAGTGCTCAGGACTCTTGAGGAAGTGGTTCTCAAGTCCTCATTTACTCCTTTCCCTCATAATTCTTTAAATGTATGCTTCCAACGAATTTCTGTATACTTTCTGTTTATGGTGAGAATTAAGTATTTGTTGTATTGATATATTTTAGCAGCTGGGCTGTCTCCAGTTTTTCATAATCATGAATAGCCTAAGTATACCTGTTAAAAAAGACTGTCCACTTGAATCAACACTTTTGCTATATGCTGGCAGTTCTGTGGTCTGTGGTAACTGGTTTTGAACTAAAACCTCCCAGCTCCTGGCACAAAATAAGCATTCAATTTGAGCCAAGTAGTGCCTATGAAAGACATGCCAAGGACTTGCCAAACAGATCACTGTGTTGATCCAGTAAGAAAAATCAGGTTTCAGTTTGACCTCTACAACCAGTTACTTTTGACGGCAGGCAGAGCTTCTTTTACGTCAGAGGCTGAAAAATACTTGTCATTTTTGGGCGCTTACAAACTAGGAAATAGTCTGAGACTAGGCTATACGCATGTGCTCAAATATTTGTTGAAAGAACTAGTTTCACTTCACAAGGGCAGATATGAATTGTGAAACTCAGTTTGTACAATACTAACCTCTTCTTTTTCCAGGAACTCCCTGACATCAGGGTCCTGTAACATGGTAGGATGATTCACAATCCTCTGAAGGTACCTACAGGATAAGCAGTTATTTGGTTAGTTGACCTGGCCTCACAAGGCTTGGGGCATCATACAGTGCTGGCAGGGGTACAGTGACTTTCATTACTTGAAAATGTCCTCAGATAAGGCACGTAAGCATGACTCTACTTATAAGCACATTCAAGTTCATATTCTTCACATTTCCAAAAAAGGGAAGAAAAATGATTGCTCAGAAAGAGACCTCAGAGCCATTCATGTTTGACTGCTGAAGAAGGAGTGTATGATTGTCTGCTCACTCAGGATGGGGGAAAAAAAGATGTTCTCTTCCTAAGGTGGGAAGGAAAGAGACTTAGGAAAGGTTAGAGATAATATGGAGGTGGGAATCTTTAATTCACTCAAGTTTTACCACTACTAACTCCAGTGAATGTCTCATAGTAATTAAGTGTCAGTTTCAGCTTCTCATTTGTTCTCATGGTATTCAAGAAAATAGTTTTATGGTACTTGCCTTTCTAGAGCAGCCCTCCGTTTTTCAAGAAATTCTGCAGAAGAAGAATCTTCCTTCCCAACTTTTACTTTTGTCATTCCTAGAACAGAATTTAAAAAGCAAAAAAACAAAAACAAAAAACAAAAAAAAACCCCAAAACCCATAAATCATCATGAAAAGCATAAGACTGTGAAAAAGCCCACAGGAGGAAGGCAATGAGGACAGCTCTACAAAATACAACCAAAGGCCACTTCTATGTCACGAGCAGGCATGAACAAAAGGTTCTTGACACAAGAGTCATTTTCTAAACTAGTCTTAAAGTGTTGAAGGTTCTAAACTCTGGGATTTCCAGAGCATATGTTTTCTAAAAGGGGGCCATGGGACTCTGAGTAAAGAGTAACAGCCATCAATGGACGGTGATGGGCGGATTCCTTTCCCCACCTCCTTCCCCTCATTCGATTAGTACATTTTAATCTGGTGGGAACAGGAATCATTGAAGACTCCAGGACACCGATACACACACACACACACACACACACACACACAACTGTGGAAGCTAAAACCAGAGCCTCCTACTGCACCTAAGGAAAGAGACCGTGTCAAAACATGCTATTTCGCTAGACCTCGTGTAATTTATAGGAAAATGCTGGAAATACTTCTTTTCTAACTGCAGGAGTCTACGCTGTTATTAAAAGTAGTCTCATATACCAAGGAGAAAGTATATTGCAGAAAGAATGCAAAGGAAAAAATCTAAGCAGAATTAAAGATTGTGGACTTACCTATTAGGCTCTTCTCAGGTGGAGGAGGGACAATAAAGCCATTCTGGGAGTGTTTCTCTGAAAGCTTCTCATAAAGACCCAGAAAGTCACTAAATCTTCTTTTCACTGCAAACTGTTTACTTCTGAACATTGGTAAGCTCGTCTTGGGGACAGAAAAAACATAAGGCAATCTCATTTCAAATAGGGGATGAATGAGTATCTTGAAAGTCATCCGGCTGACACCAAGGGACTCTTTTTCCCAGATCCCTTGGTAAATAACTTCTCTGAGATTCTTAAACTTTTTTTTTTTTAGCTATAATCCCCTCTGGCTGTCTGGGAATCTATGGAGCCCTCTTCAGAATAATGATTTTAAATGCATAAAATAACCTACACAGGATTACCAAGGCAACTAATTAAATTCAGATTCAATTGTATTTGCAGGTTAAGAGCTCTTGCTCTAAGGAAAGAGATGTTGCAATCTAGTTTAAAGCTAGAATTCTATGGTCATCTATAACCCATTCATCCTGCACTGACTTATTAAGGGTATTAGCTGCTGGAATTAAAGCAGCCAAACTAAAGAAAAGACAGAGTAAATAATGCCCCTAAGGGTGAGGATGAGACGAAATGTCTACACTGTAGACACTTTAACCTCTAAAGTGTCACAGGATCTAGAACATGGGGCAGGCCAACAAGTAGTAGAGAGATAATATAAAGGAAACTTCTAGCAAAAAAGACTAGACCTACATCCTATTGCGAGATCATTTAATACTCACCAGCAGGCAAAATTTAAGGAGGTGGGGGCCTTGCCAATTGTTGGCAAGGAAGTGTGTCAATGGGAACTTTTATACACTGCTGATGGAAGTATAAACTGGTACAAGGACTTTAAAAAGCGCTTTGTTTTCCTTTTCTTCAATATTTGCACTACCTATGACCCAGGGGAACTACTCCTGATTATATACCCAAAAGGAACTCTTCTTATGTGTACACCAGGAGACATGTGTAAGAATGTTCACAGCTCATAATTACAAAAACTGAAAACATGCCAAATATTCACAACAGGAAAATGGATAAATATATTATGCTATAATCACAAAATGGACTAATTAACTACAGCTACACATGACATGGATGGGTCTGAGAAACAATGGTAGGAAAGAAAGCACTGTTTTCAGCGTGATACCATTTTAATGAACTCAAAAAAAAAAAAAAAAAGCAAAACAGCATATTGTTTAGAGATACATATGTGAAGACTTTTTATAAAGGAAATGAGAGACAACTCAGGAGAGTGGTCACCTCTAAGGTGTGAGGCAGGGGACAGGAGAGGGAGAAATACGCAGGTGGATTCAATGGTACTCATCTTAAGACTGGTGGTAGGTTCAGGGCTTCATTTTTTATGCTTCATAACCTGCATACAACAACGTGTAAGTTTTGTATGCATTAATATCATATAAAAAAGGAAGACCAAATCTGAGGGGCAAAAGGTTAGGGAGAGTATTAAAAGAAGTTTCACATAGGAAACCTCAGAAGAACTGATGATTTTTAAACAGATGATGTAGTATGGGGTGACCCGCCAAACTAGCTCTAAACCACATAGTTCTTAAGAGGGATGGCACTATATCTGATACACCACATGTCTTAATAAAACTTACAAAGTTTCACACTGAAGTGTTAGCTCTCTGGAAGAAAAGTGGAAAGGCTCAGATGAGATTACCAAGGGGATGCAGACTTGTTCCATCTTGAGTAAACTTGAAGGAAGATGTTGACAAAGAAACTAAAGAAATACCCAGAAATAACCTGAATGATGACCTTCTCGGTATGAGCACCCAAGTCTGTTAGGTGGTCATCAGCAGGGTCACCTGGACTCACCTGTGTGGTAACTTTGTAGGCCACATAGGCATTCATACCATCCCCTGTGGGAGAACAAGAAAGCAGGAGAGGATTATTCTGTAAACCAAAGCAGGACTAATCTTGCTAACATTTTTTTTTTTAATTGGCTGTGTTGGGTCTTTGTTGCTGCACACGGACTTTCTTTTAGTTGCGGTGAGTGGGGGCTACTCTTCGTTGTGGTGCGCAGCCTCCTCATTGCCGTGGCTTCTCTTGTTGCGGAGCACGGGCTCTGGGTGTGTGGGCTTCAGTAGTTGCAGCACATGGGCTCAATAGTTGTGGCTCGCGGGCTCTAACGCGCAGGCTCGATAGTTGTGGCGCACGGGCTTAGTTGTTCCGTGGCATGTGGGATCTTCCTGGATTGAACCCGTGTCCCCTGCATTGGCAGGCGGATTCTCAACCACTGCGCCACCTAGCAAGCCCTAATCTTGCTAACCTTTAACCAGGAATCATAAGCGAGCCACAGAAGCCGTGTACAAGAAGGGATACTTGTTTCATCTCCAAGCTTCACATACCACCCGATAATCCAGTTCCTACTTTGCCTCAGGGTGTCTGTGGCGCATAGCATGCCCCCATGTGTGCTGGCTGGGCCCCAGTTTGAGTTAGACAAGAGAGTCAGCCCCCTTTCCAAGGCTCTATTTATACCCTCCACAAAGCAGCAGTGGATACTGACAATCCATCAGTTGTTACCAAGCCAATATTTGGGCTAGTTACACACATCTGTCTAAATCCAAACAATTCTCTTGCTGTATAAAGCAGGAGGAGGAGAAGGAAGCAAATGATGTAAAAGGAAACAAGACCTTCTACCCTAAGCTAGCTCTGCGCTCTGTTTGCTCTTTCAGAAATACTGTCCTGGCCCCTCCACCGATGCTGGGGGACACTGACCCCTCTCATCTAGCATGTTCACCCAGAGCAAAGGGCCTGGCAGGAAGACACTTCGGCTGCCTGATGTCACACAAATCTCTCTTTCCTGGAGGAATTATTTTTCTGAAAAAGCCTTTGACTGTTAAATAATTTGGGATTCAAGCAATTGTTTTTCTCTGTGGTAGTGTCCTGACCTCGACCACTTAGGCACATAAAGGCACCACTGACTCCCTGAGCACTGAAAAGACACACACTGGACTTGAGACAGACACAGCTCTAGTGCTGGGCTCTGGCGCGTTGGGTTGGTTTCATTCCCTTCCTCCCCACCCCCTGATTCTTCCCCACACCAACCAGGAAAATGTAGGTTAACAATTACTAGCTGCCAAAGCCTCTGAACTGCTTCTGGGGTAAGGGCTCAGGAGAAGAAGGTGCAGTTCTAGACCCGCAGGGTCACATATCTCAACTTGGTTTCACTGAGATGGCTGGGAATAACTACTTTTATAAATTACACAGAGAAGCTGGAGACTGTACAGGAAGAGAGGGCTTGCTTTCTCTTTCTATCCAAGCCCTACCAAAAGAGCAATATATAAAACAGAAACTGTAAGTTAAGCTTCAGAAATTACTTTATATTGATTACCACTGTTAGTTCTCTTCTAAACCACTTAAACTATGTTGCCTAACACTACTAAGGATGCTTACCACTGATAAAAGGAAAAAAATCGAAATTTATAGAAAAAGTATTCAAACTTTCATTCACAGTTGGATAGTCATGGTCAAATGTCCAAAAGGTCAATTCCAATTTAGCGCCTGCAATTAAGGAATGACTAAATGCAAACAAAGTATGTAAAACACAGTAGCGAAGTAGGATCTTCAGACAATCTGCCTGCTTACCAGCTGTTTTTATCGAGGCAATGTGTAAGAAGAGAGACATACTTCCTGTCCAGAGCTTAAGATATGGAAATGTCCTAGAAATGCAGCAGTTTTAAATTTATGTTAATTTCCTAAATAGTTTCAGGGAGCTGAAAATGACATATGGAAATTACCAAGGCTCTAAAAAGCAATATTCTGGTAGAAGTGAGATTCTAATTTATTCAGATGTGTGTGGGAATGAGAAGCACATGTTGTATAAACAGCCCACGCAAACAGAAGGTGTTGTTATAAAGATCAATATGAATCTTGAAATTTGAAAATGTTTTAAGTAGCTGGTTTCCTGGCATCAACATGACTAAGAATCTACTATGGTGCAACGGGATGAAGGTTTACCACCAAAAGTGTTTTGTGATTAAATAAATCTGATCCATGGAATGTTTAAATTACGGTTACAGGTTGAACTGTGTCCCCCTAAAAAAGATATGTTGAAAGTCCTAACCCCTGGTACCTCAGAATGTGACCTTATTTGAAAACAGGGTCTTTGTAGAAGTAATCAAGTGAAAATGAGGTCAGTATGGTGGGCCTTAATTCAATACGACTGGTGTCCATGTAAAAAAAGGAAATGTGGACAGCGACAGACACGCATAAAGGGAAGATGATGTGAAGACACCCAGGGAGAACGCCATGTGACAATGAAGGCAGAGATTGGAGTGATGCATCTATAAGCCAAGGAATGCCTGAGGCTCAGAAGCTAGAGGAAAGGCATGGAACAGTCCTTCTCTAGTGACTTCAGAGGAAGCATAGCCTCACCAACACCATGACTTCAGACTTCTGGCCTCCAGAACTCTGAGAGAATAAATTTCTGTTGTTTTAAGCCACCCCATTTGTGGTACTTTGTTACAGAAGTCCTAGGAAACCAACACATTCCCCCCCTCTCCTAGTACAAACATCATGACTTCCAAATGTGAAAATAATTAGTATTATTTACTTAAAATTATTTTATTCTACCAAGGATTTAAAGCAGCTAATAACTAACCTAAAATCAATATGCATATAGAATATTCATAAATATGAGAGACGCAAGAGAGAATCTTAAACAGGTAATCCAAAGTTCTGATCCAGATTCTACCATGGACCATACATTGTGACCTGACAGGAAAGCTACATTTCATTTATTGGTTCTCAATCTCCTCTATTGGTGGATAAGGGAATTGTATAAGTTGCTCATAAACATCCTACCAGTGTACTAGGAAAAGTAAAACTCTACAGTTTAATGACAAACCACCTTGGCATAAAGTCTAACTAGATTTTAAAAATTCTTGTTCCTAGTTAAGAACAGACAAAGGGTTGGAAATCACATTTTCCCTCTTAACCATACAAATATCACCCCTACTTAATAGGAGGAAAAAGCTCTGTGCAGCTTCTTCTCTTAGGGACTACACCTGGAACAAGGAATGTCAAGGCCTATTGCTCTCTGCTCACTTAAGGGTCCCATAAACTTGGGACACAAAAAGGCTATCCTAAAAATTCACGTTCTAGCCAAAGTTAAGTACTGTGCTCTTTGAAAATCTAATTCCAATTTGATCAAAATTCAACCTGGGTTCTTTAATCTTTACCTATGAAAGAGAGATGCAGACTTCCCCACTTTATTAGAATATTGAGCACATAATAAATTACATGTAACAAGAAATCCAAATTTCTTGAGGGAAAAATAAATCCAGCATCCCAAAATTTTAAAACATGTGTTTCTAGGGTGTTTAAATGGAATTTATGATTTCAAGAGAGAATAAAATGGTCTCAACAACTCTGTGGGAGAAGGCAATGTTGGGTTTTTAAAAAGGGATTCGAACAGTATTTGATTTTCTGATTTTTCTTCCTAAAGCCACAAAAAGCCTAAAAGACACTGGTAACTGCTATTTCTGGCCTTGGAAGTATAGCAAGGGGCATAGTTTCATAGGAAAGATAATGAAGTACTTCACACTAGCTAGTTCAGCTCTGGAGGTAACCATTAAGAAATCAGCTAACTATGCTTTCCACAGCCATATCCTAACATCACAAGGGTCCCAAGTACACTCACCTATTTTCTCAGGATCAGTTATACCAACTGTCAAGTCAAATTGGTCTTCCTGTTCTTCTTCCTCTAGCTTTAAAGAGAAGACAAATCATGAGAGCTGATACCCAAAAAAAGGCTATTAATTTTACTCTGTATAAATATTACATCAATATAATAACATATATTATTAGATACAGATATATACTCTACATATCAGTGGTCAGCTCTGTCTGTTCCCAATAATCTTGGTGAAGCAAATTCCACAATTTTAAGTTGGAGCTTGCTCAAAGGTCTTTGTTACATCCATTCTCAAAACACTATTTTGATTATAACGAATAATTACTAGGTTTTGGAAGACTTGCCTCTGTCAGGCTAAGAAGGGAACAAGGAGAGACTACACTCTTGAATATGTGAACTTCGGACACTAAGTATCATTAGTGACCACTGAAAGCCTCTGTGCTATCCTCTGGGTAACAGATACTCTGCCCAGAAAAGAGCCCTTTATTGGATTCTGGCTGTCCATTAACCATAAAGGTCTTCTTCAAGAGTCATAAATATTATCTCAAGGTTAAATTCAACTGAACTTCAGACTGGCAGCACAGTCCTGAACATCCAAAAGAAGACCAATTTAGCACAAATTCTCACCTCCTCATAGCTTGGCTGGGGCTTAGAAGAATTTGTGGCCTCCTGTGGAGGAAGAGAAATGAGTGTTTTGGCTGGCACCTTCTTCTGATTATTTTGTGTGCTGTCCAGGGATAGCTCCACTGTGGCATCTAAAAATAGTTGATATTTTATAATGAAGGAAGAGTCAGAAAAATTGTAAGCCAGAAAAAATGGACCTAAGATACAAATACAGTAACACTGGGGAAAAGGCACTGTTTGCCACATCCAAGTATAACACTGTTGTTTTACCACAGTTTAAGAATTGTTTACAATTATAGTTTTAGATCATCTTGCAAACATTAAGTTATATTTAATATATGCTGTCCAAGAGGGATTAAAAAAACATTACAATATCTGAAAAACTTTCTAATGAAAATAGTTTATTAAAAAAAAGTGCTTAAGAGCTGCCTTTGTCTATCAGGAAGAATCTCAGCTGAACAGAACAACTCATTCCTTAAATGTTCTAGGGAGGGGACTTTTAAAAGAGCATTATGTACCATTTTTAGGCATTAAAATTTCTAAGGCAAATAATAAGAATGCACTCTCAACTCTCAAAAAGATTTTTTTTCTTTTTAATAAAGAAAAATATAAATATCCATTAGGATTTGGCCCGATCAGTAGGTATTCAATTCTAGCCTTAGGGAATTCAAAGAGAGCTATTTCTTTTTCTTTTCTAGACTTTCATTTAGAGCTAAAATGAAACCAGAGAGAGGGGTCTATAAGGCATAACCAAGTCCTAGATCAATGTTATAATCATTAAAAGTTAATCACGTCTATCAACAAGGTTGCCAGACTGTTGGAATCCTATCAGGACTCTTTTCCTTAACAGGAAAAGAAGAGAGGTGGTAATATAATTTGGCCCTACTGTAGGAGTACAAACCACACAAAAAGTATGTATAATAAACACGTTAGGGTGACAGGATTCTTTGAAGCAAGCAAAAGCTAAAGTATGTTTAAGATATTCACATCATGCAGGCACCACATAAATAAAGTTATCCAATCCAATAAATGTGATTGAAAATGAAACAGGAATTTAAAACATATAAAACCTTTGGCTTATTAGAGTGCTACTAAAAATCTTTTGAAGAGCTGTGCATTTTTTATTGAAAGTCATGTGACAAATGTGACAAAACTTACATCAAAAATGCTTTTTGCTTTGTACTCTTGATTAGAGTAATGGAAAAACCACTGGACTCCATCACAGAGATTCTGATCATCACTAACTAATCATGTAGAAACTATCAGAACAGTTAAATTTCCACAGTTGATATTTGAAACATCTGAGAAACTACTCGAGTCCTAAACTAAATGTACCACTGCAGGCATTCCTTTCCATAGGTATCTTATGTTCCTTTCTTAGCAGTGAGGCAGGCATTGGCTGCTTACGAAAACAGCTGGGGAATGAAGTAAATCAGAACCCTCATTAGCAATAAATGTGTCCCTAATAAGGATCTTCTACATGTTCATGTACATAAAACCCAACCATGAGGGTAACTCAGTCACACTAAGATTTCAGGTCTTCTTTAAGGGCAAATCATATACATGTTAAGTTCCCAAAGATGGAAAAACTTTCTTTGCAATCTGCCATATAACTAGATTATTCATTATTTGCATTTCTCCTCCAAAAATTTTATCCAAAATGTAAACATTATCAGAATGAACAGTGGGCACTTAAGTTTCAGAGAGGAAAGGAATTGGAAAATCTTTGAAATCTTTATATTCCTTTTTCTAATCTCTTCTCTCATCATGTCTTAATTTTCAAATGAGTTCAAATATAAGAGTCCTCCCAAGGTGTTCCCTTCCCAAGTCTGCCCTCTCATCTCTTCCCTTCCTTATCATTCTCTCCTTCAAGGGTCTCATTCACATGGCAGTTTCAATTACCACCGCTAGGAAGTTGATTCCTGTATCTCCAGTTCTTCCCCCTTTCCTCAGGTAGAGTACTACAGTTCAAATCACCTTCTGGACATTTCCCTTTGCATTTAAAATTTAAAATATCTAAAACCCAAATTCACTCTCCCCACCCTCTAACTCAAAGCTAGTTTCTTCTGTAGAACGTAGTTCTCAAAATGGTACCATTTTCTTCCCAACCACTGGGCTTGAAACTTTTGACTCTGTCTTCAACCTTCATTTTTGGACACCATTATATCCAATCACCAACACCAGATTTTGTTGATTTCACTTCTTGAAAAGTTTTCACCTTTCCTTTCATATTTCTATCACCTTATTTTTGGTCTTTACTATTTCATTCTTTAAAAAAAAAAATTTATTTATTGGCTGCGTTGGGTCTTCATTGCTGCGCACAGGCTTTCTCTAGTTGCAGAGAGTGGGGGCTACTCTTCATTGTGGTGCACGGGCTCCTCAGTGTGGTGGCTTCTCTTGTCGCAGAGCACGGGCTCTAGGCGTGTGGGCTTCAGTAGTTGTGGCACACGGGCTCAGTAGTTGTGGCTTGCGGGCTCTAGAGCACAGGCTCAGTAGTTGTGGCACATGGGCTTAGTTGCTCCATGGCATGTGGGATCTTCCTGGCCCAGGGATCAAACCCATGTCCCCTGCATTGGCAGGCAGATTCTTAACCACTGTGCCACCAGGGAAGCCATACCATTTCATTCTTGACCTAGTTTGTGATTGCCTTCTGACTTCTCCAGTCTTTGTCCACTGCAATCCATTTTACATAATAATTCTACCAGGTCAGTCTTTCATCACTTTGCCTATATCACTTTCCTTACTCAAAACTGCCAATGGCTCTTAACTGGCACTAGGATGAAAATTCTAATTATTATTAATATCTAAGATCCTCCTAAATGACATTTCCAGACTTATCTTCCATGGCATCTCTAAGAAGCCCCTGCTTTGGCACACTGAGTTTACTGACTGTCCCTCAAGCACACCATACATATACTTCCTGCCCAACCATTTGTACCCTTTTTCTCTTTCCTACATAAATCCTGCTTCTTCCAAAAAGTCTTACAAGATCACTCTAGAGCAGAGCTTATCAATGAGGGCACTACTGACATATGGGCTGTTTAATTCTTTTTGGTGAGGGACTGTCTATGTACTGTGGGGTATTCAGCAGTATCCATGGCCTCTACCCAGCAGACACCAGCAGCACTCCCAGGTGCAACAAACAAAAATGTCTCCAACCATTGCCAAATGTCTTTGAATGTCTTGGGGTGGGGAGGAGGGGGAGGGGAAAGGCCAGCTTTTGTTGAGAATAGGGCAGTCCCTCTCAACAAAAAATTATCGGGCCCAAAATGTTAATAGCACCAAGACTGAGAAACTCTGTTCTATACTGGTGTGTCTCAAACTGCAGGTTGTCATTCACTGGGGAATTGTGACAGTGATTCAGTGGATTACAAACAGCATTTGAAAAAAAGAGAAACAACAGAAAATTTCAGATTGTATGGAAAGTAGTAAGAGCAAGTCATTTAATAAAACTTTTGTTTTAGTTTTATACAGGTGCATAAATATTCTGGATTATGACACAAAATGTATTTTTTACTATGAGTCTCGTTCATAAAAGTCTAAAACCACTGCTTTAGTCTCACCTCAGACCCCACTGAGCTCTTGCGACCCAGTACTTCTATCAGTCCTCGGGCCACATTTATATTATTGTTTAACAGTGTGTCTAACGCACATTCTTAAATAACTGTATACTTACGTCTTACTCCCTAAACCTGTAAGAATCTTGATGGCAGGTATTGCCTTTTATGTGTTTTGGAATCCTTCACAGTAGTATCTTACATAGAGTTGTGTTTCTCATATATATATTTTTACTTTAACTCAGAGACTTAGAAGACTCCTAGCTTAAGTTTTGAGTCCATACTTGCCTGCAAAGAGATCCTGTGGCTCTTGGTCCTGTTCCTCATGGATCCCATTTTCTTTGGAGCCACTGTTGATAGGAAGAAGGGAAGCAATCCTCTTTGGAGACTGGGGCTTACTCTGAAAACAGAGAAATACTCTGAATAAAATAGTACCATTAAAAACAAACCTAGAGGGACTTCCTAGGTGGCAGAGTGGTTAAGAATTCGCCTGCCAATGCAGGGGACAGGGGTTCGATCCCTGCCCCAGGAAGATACCACATGCCGCAGAGCAACTAAGCCCGTGCACCATAACTATTGAGCCCATGCTCTCGAGTCCGTGAGCCAAAACTACTGAGCCCATGTGCTGCAACTACTGAAGCCTGTAAGCCTAGAGCCCGTGCTCTGCAACAAGAGAAGCCACTGCAATGAGGAGCCTGCACACCACAATGAAGAGTAGCCCACACTTGCCACAGCTAGAGAAAGCCTGTGTGCAGCAACAAAGACCCAATGTACCTAATAAATAAATGAATAAATAAATTTATTAAAAAACAACAACAACAACAAAACAAACCTAGAGGACTTAACCACTGGTGGTCCAGTGGTTAAGACTCTGTGCTTCCACTGCAGGGAACATGAGTTCGATCCCTGGTTGGGGAACTAAGACCCCACATGCTGCTCTGTGAGGCCAAAAACCCCCCCAAACTAAGCAAACCTAGACAGTGACTTTTGATGCACCCCTCAGTTGCTCCCCCAGGTGTTTAGGGGAAGACAGGATCACTACTCAGCCTCTTTAATAAGCAGCAAATCATTATTAGTGATGAAGTGTGGCCTGGGTGATCACAGAGCTAAAATAAACTCATACATTTTAGGGTTAATTTCTAACACCATAACCGTGCTGAAATGCCCTACCCCAAAGCACATGATCCCAATGTGGGTATGTGTATACAAAGATAATTTTCAAAAGAACCTGTCCAAATGCATTTCTCATCAGTTGATGACCTTTTTTCTTTCAAATGCTGATGGGGCACATTCTAGTGTCCAGGACACCACACTAGAGTCCAGAATTCAAGCTCTGATCCTGACTTACTTTGTGGCCTTGACTGAACCATTCACTGAAGCCCAGTTGTATGGATATTACCAACCCTCCTGACATGCAAAGGAAAGTATAACACTTTACATCTAATATTGGTTGTAAATATAACTTATCTTTTCATCCTTAACTTACAGAGACACAATTTTCAACCAGACTCGTGTCAGGCTAGCAGAAGAAAAACCAGCCATGTTTAGCCTATGGGCACATGGTGAAAATACAGTCAGTCCACAGCCTTTATCAAAAGCTCAGTGATCAGCCACAAACAAGGGTGGGGTGAGGCCCCAGACCGGTACCAGAGTGAACAAAGCTGGACTGTGTAGAAAACGAACAGAAAGCTGGGAATCTGGCTTCAGAAGCCATGGTGTCATATCAGAGGGTTTTGAAGTCAGACCCCAAGGCCAAATCAGTTAAAAGACCTGACTTAAGAAATCTTTTATGAAATATTTCCTTAACAAATCTGAGGGTGTTTGTTCCTTGGAAACAGGCCCTTTCTGACCCAACAGAACAAAGTGAAACGACAGATTTATTGGGTTCTCTGAATTTGCCATGCAAGCAGCTCCATCCCAGTATTGGTGCCACCCTCAGGGAAAGAAACTGTTACCAATATGTAGATTTATATTAGCAAACAATGTTTCTACTGAAATTTTCTATGTTAATAAAATTTAAAGAGCTTTTAGTTGTATATGCTTAAATGTTACCAATTCTGTTAGAGACAGCGATCCTGTCTTCTAGCTGCTTCCACAATCTTAAAAACCAACCAAAAAAAAAATCACTGCAGAGACACAGACAACAAGTAACAGGGCAAGACCAAACTCCACACTTCCCTTTTGCCTCCTACACTGCCAACCACTTTCTTACATACACACTTCCGTCCTATACATGCTCTTTCTTGAGCTCTTGCACAGTACAGAGAATCTCATATAAAGCCATCTGATTTATTTCTTTTAATTCAGTTCCCACTAATACCAGTTGCCTCTAGATGGAGATCTAGGAGACAATAAAACTCAAGATACATTAAGAATATATGTGGGCTTCCTAGGTGGCGCAGTGGTTGAGAATCCACCTGCCAATGCAGGGGACACGGGTTTGATCCCTGCTCCAGGAAGATCCCACATGCCATGGAGCAACTAAGCTCGTGCACCACAACTATTGAGCCTGCACTTTAGAGCCTGTGAGCCACAACTATTGAGCCCATGTGCTGCAACTACTGAAGCCCACGCACCTAGAGCCCGTGCTCTGCAACAAGAGAAGCCACGGGAATGAGGAGCTCGCGCACCACAATGAAGAGTAGCCCCCACTCACCGCAACTAAAAAGAAAGCCCGCACACAGCAAAAAAGACCCAACACAGCCAATAAAATAAACAAATAAATAAATTTATTTAAAAAAAAAGAATATATGTATATAAATGTAATTTACTAGTAGCTCACCAGAGAGACTAAAACAGGAAAAGCACAGGTTAGAATTTACCCATTTTTACCAACACCTAGAAGAACCCATTCTTGTGATATGGAGATGAATAAAGCCACATTTCCATTTCTGTTTTATCATTTAAACTTGGAAGTTTAAAGATTAAGAATATTTTCTGTCTGGGAGAAAATATTTGCAAATGATGAGACTGACAAGGACTTAATTTCCAAAATATACAAATAGCTCATACAACTCAACAACAAAAAACCAAACAACCCAATCAAAGAATGGACAGAAGACCTAAATAGACAATTCTCCAAGGAAGACATACAGCTGACCAACAGGCACATGAAAAGATGCTCAACACTGCTAATTACTAGAGAAATGTGAATCAGAACTACAACGAGGTATTGCCTAACACTGGTCAGAATGGCCATTATTAAAAAGTCTACAAATAACAGATGCTGGAGAGGGTGTGGAGAAAAGGGAACCCTCCTAACACGGTTGGTGGAAATGTAAATTGGTGCAGTCACTATGGAGAATAGTACGGAGGGTCCTTAAAAAACTAGAGTTACCATATGATCCAGCAATCCTACTCCTGGGCATATATCCAGATAAAACTCTAATTCGAAAAGATACACACACCCTTAGGACTTCCCTGGTGGTGCAGTGGTTAAAAATCTGCCTGCCAATGCAGGGGACATGGGTTCGATCCCTGGCCTGGGAAGATCCCACATGCTGCAGAGCAACCGAGCCCGTGTGCCACAACTACTGAGCCTGTTCTCTAGAGCCCGTGAGCCACAACTCTTGAGCCCACATGCCGTAACTACTGAAGCCCATGCTCCACAACAAGAGAAGCCAACTGCAATGAGAAGCTGGTGCACCACAACAAAGAGTAGCCCCCACTCTCCGCAACTGGAGAAAGCCTGCGTGCAGTAATGAAGACCCAACACAGGGACTTCCCAAGTGGTGCAGTTGTTAAGAATCTGCCTGCCAGTGCAGGGGACATGGGTTCAAGCCCTGGGCCAGGAAGATCCCACATGCCGTGGAGCAACTAAGCCCGTGCACCACAACTATTGAGCCTGCGCTCTAGAGGAGCCACAACTACTGAAGCCTGCACGCTCCTAGAGCCCGTGCTCTGCAACAAGAGAAGCCATGGCAATGAGAAGCCCGTGCATCTCAACGAAGAGTAGCCCCCGCTCACCACAACCAGAGAAAGCCCACACGCAGCAACAGACTCAACACAGCCAATAAATAAATAAATAAAGACCCAATGCAGCCAATCAATCAATCAATCAATTTATTTAAAAAAAAAAAAAGATACACACACCCCAATGTTCACAGAAGCACTATTTACAATAGCCAAGACATGGAAGCAACCTAAATGTCCATCAACAGATGAATGGATAAAGAAGATGTGGTATATGGATACAATGAATACTACTCAGCCATACTGAATGGACCTAGAGATTATCATACCAAGTGAAGTAAGTTAGACAGAAAAAGACAAACATAATATGATATCACTTACATGTGAAATCTAAAAAACAATACAAATGAACTTATTTACAAAACAGAAACAGATTCACAGACATAGAAAACAAATTTAAGTTACCAAAGGGGAAAGCGGATGGGGAAGGGATAAATTTGGAGTTTGGGATTAGCAGATACAAGCTACTATATATAAAATAGATACACAACAAGATCCTACTGTACAGCACAGGGAACTATATTCAATATCTTGTAATAAACCATAATGGAAAAGAATATGTGCATATATTTAAACACACACACACACACACACACACACGTATAACTGAATCAAGTTGCTATACACCAGAAATGAACACAACATTGTAAATCAACTGTACTTCAAAAAAATAGTAGTCTGTCATTCCCTATACTAATCAGAAAAGACAGACCCAGATGGATGGGATACTGTGGGGACAACTACAGCACAACTATTTGTCTTTCTTCCTCTACCAGATCTCCTTCAAGCCCAAACCACACATTGCTTGACTAGAACTGTGATGAAAACAAAAGCTTGTGCATCCTTAGTAAGCTAGGTGACAACTACCTTTGAGAACAGAAAACTGCTCCTCAGATATATTCTGGGACTCCATTCCAAAAACCACTCAAGGCTGAAGATAGTTAGATTGATTACTGTATTTACTACTCTAATTTTTCCTCAGTAGTTCTTTTATAAAATTCATCTTATTTGTATGTAAAACTTTGTATTCTGCATTGTGATTTCTGCTCCTCTGCCATCTGAGCAGTTTTTTTTGTGTCATTAAGGTTGTACAAAAACCCCACTTTTAGTGACAACTCTTTATCATATGGGTATAACTACAACACAGTCATTTCCCTAATGATGGACATTTAGACAGTTTCCAAGTTTTTATCGTCACAAAAAATATGGTGATGTTTATCCCTATTTATAAGTCCACATCTGATTATTTCCTTGGGATAGATTCTTAAGCAGAATCATTCAACAAAATTTTCAAAGGCTCTTCTAAGCTCCCTTCCAGAAAGATCACAATTTGCATCCACCCCCAGAGTAACATTAAGCATTCTTTCTCCTTTAAAAAATCTTGGCAGGATAACTGGTTAAAAGTTGTCTCGTTTCCACATGTTTACTGGCCATCTGAATCCGTAATGTGTTTTGATGTCCTTTGCCCATTTTTCTATGCTAAGTTAGCATTACTTACATGTACACTTCTCTTACACAAGTATGTTAACTCTTTCTCTGGCATATTGTAAGTACCCCTGCCCCCAATTTTGTCTCTTTTCTCTTTGTTTTATTTTTGATCTTAGCAAATTTATTTTCAGTTGATTGATTTGGATTGGCATTGCCTATTTCTTCAGGATGAAGAGTACCCAACACATAATTGTCCTTTGAGGCATAATATTCTCAAGTTTTACTTAAAATCAAATGCAAAAGAAGCTTAGCAGAACTATTTTTAAGGATAAGAAATGAACCCGTTTGTGGTACCCCACATTTATACAGGACTGTTAATAGAAAACAAGTCTTCCATGAGACTAGTTTATAATAATAGCTTACTTGTCATCAAAATAAATAGCCACCTGGCATTATAACATATTTCATATGCTATGCCCAAGGTTAAAAAGCTAATTTTTAATCAGTATTAAGGAATGATTTATATTAAAAAGCTAATTTTGAATCAACAGTTTAAATTTTAGTGAATGGATTTGTGGACATGGTGTGGGGAGGGAAGAGTGGGACAAACTGAGAGAGTAGCACTGACATATATACACTTCCATGTGTAAAACAGATAGCTAGTGGGAAGCTGCTGTATAGCACAGGGAGCTCAGCTCAGTGCTGTGTGATGACCTAGAAGGGTGGGATGGGGGTGGGGAGAGTGGGAGGGAGGCTCAACAGGGAGGGGATATATGTATACATACAGCTGATTCACTTTGTTGTACAGCAGAAACTAACACAACATTGTAAAGCAATTATACTCCAATAAAAAAATAAAAAAGACAGTTTAAATTTTAGGAGGGACTCATTTTGGGGGGCAGAGGTACACTGATTACAGAGTGGCAAAACCAATACTGAAAATAAGGCTTGCTTTATAATCCATATCTTAAAAATCTCTTAATAGTCAACAAGTCACAGAACTCTGTTTGAAGGGGGCTAAATTTCTAGGCAACAGATAAAACTATTTTCTGTGATGAAAATAGTATGTTTGTGATGTAGTTAATAAAGCCAAAGAATGGCCCTGCCTACTTCCCCCTGCCCACCCCCTCTTTTTCTCATAAAGGACGCATTCTTTCTTTTAGTGACAGAATCCTAGGCGAGGATATACAATGGTTGCTGACTCTCTTTGGCTATTCATTCTAGCAGGTGGTTCTACTGATGTCTGTTTAAAAGTTCAAGTGCTTTTGTTTATAATTACAGGTGCATACAGACAGTCTAATCCTAATTCTCAGAGAGGCACTAGAAAGATCTGCCAGCAAGACAGAACTTGTGTTAAGAGCAAACAGGTATTCCTTGCCAATTAGCAGCTTCAAACCATAAGCCTCAGGCTGCTAATACAATTTTCTTAGCTCAGCGAAGGACAGATGTGGGCTTCCTGTCCCCCAGAGCTGATACAGCCATTCTGTACTGAGAAGTACTGCTGTGTTTCCGGGTATCTTCTGTTTAAGTTAACCAGTTGTGATTCTTCCTGATATTGCTCAATTGCTCTTTGCTCCAGGCAGAACCTCTGCATTGTGTTCAAGGGACCTCAGAAGGGTAGTACAGTTGAAATTTTCAACTGCATTTGAAGGATGAAACCAAGTAAAAAGCTCAGGTAACAGTGCTTCTGGAGAACTAGGGTACATACTCACTTTCCAATGGGAAGTTAGGATGATTTAATTAAGGCAAGATGGAGCTATGGAATTGTGTGACAAGAATGGACAATTAGAAAAGAGTCAACCCCAGAAACTATACCCAGATGATAACAGGGTAGTCACGAAGTCTTTAAAAATTACCCTGGAAGACCCTGGCATGAAATACTGCTCCTTTTGCCACGTTTACTTCTGGAGAGAAATGGGCTAAGTGGGGCAGTGTATTAGTTTTCTATCACGGCTGTGACAAATTGTCACAAATTTAACAGATTAAACAATGCAAATTTATTAATTTATAGTTCTGCAGAAGACAATACAGGTCTCACTGGGTTAAAATCAAGGTATCATCAGGGCTGCATTCCTTTCTGCAGGTCCTAGGGGAGAATCTGTTTCCTTGCTCTTTCTAGGTTCTGGCAGCTGCCTGCATTCCTTGGATCATGGCCCACTTCCTCCATCTTCAAAGCCAAAAACGTTACATCTCTCTGGGCCTTTCTTCTGAAGGTAGTCACTCTCTGTCTCTTCCATTTTTAAGGGATCCTTGTGGTTACATTGGGCCTACTCAGATAATCTGGGATAATTTCCCTACTTTAAGGTCAGCTGATTAGCAACCTTAATCCCACCTCCAAATTCACCCTTCGCTTTGTAACCTAAAACATTCACAGGTTCTGGGATGAGGAGTAGATATGCTGGAGAGGGGGCAGTTATTCCGCCTACCACAGGCAGTGACTCCTCTCCCACACCATGTTTCAAAAATGGCACAGAGGCACTAAAACCTTCTGTGCCTAGGAGAATGGACATTCCGTGTCCACCGGATTTGGTGCATCTTACTCTACAGATTGGGTGAATATGTGACTAACCCAAATGATTTCACAATATTACCCCCTCTCATAACTCAAGGACTTAAAGTAGGGATTCTTATTTGGGGTCCATGAGCCACAGAGCTCAGGAGGAGGCCTATGAATTTAAATGGGAATAAAATTACAATTTACTTTTCACTAACCTTTAACTGAAATTCAGCATTTTCTTCAATTATAAAGATAGGCAACAAACCACGAGTATTAGCAGTATGAGACATTAATAGAAATTAGATATTTTTATATGATATTATAGTTGTTACCAACCTCCAAATATCATTTATGCTCATCTCAATTTAAAAATCATGGTAGTTATTAGACCTATCTCTAGATATTATTTATATTATTTAAAGCATTTTTTAAAAAGCATATGTTACTAATATAAAATTGTTTTAATTTTTGATAACTACATTTCAGTATAATTGGTTTCCTTTGTAATATTAAATATTTGATACATTTATAACCATTACTCTGAGAATGGGTCCACAGGCTTCCTTGGACTGCTAATGGGTTCATGACACAAAAACAGTAGAGAACCTCTGAGCTAGTTCCTCTAGGACGAATGAAAATGGAAAAGGGGGGGCTAGAAGGGTGGGAAAAATAAGCCTGAAACTGACCACTGAGCTACCATGAGCAAGCACAGTAGAAACTCAAAGTAAAAGGCTATTTGTGATCTACCAAAATTTAGCTACAGACATTCTACTGAATCCTCTGGTAGGAGGACTTTGAGAGGATTCAGTAAAATGTCTGAAGCTAAAATTTCCATACAAAATTTCGGGGGTCTCAAACTAATATAACTTAGAAGGGCCTGGAACTGCAGAAGGATCAGAGTACTAACGGTGCATTAGCTTCTAAATTGAAAAAGCAAAACCAACCCAGTTCAAATCTGCTCTGAAAGCAAAATGAAGCCCCAGATATCCACTTGACTAAGCAAAAGAATAAGGCAGACAAAGTTGAGCAACAGGCTTTTCCTGGAGATGAGATACTTATGGCTACTTGCTCTAGTAACTATCAACTACTCATATCTATTTATGACAGCAGTTACTGAACAGTGCTGAGAAGCTTTGAGGACCAAAGAAGATAAATTAGAGTGCTCTTTTTCCACTCTCCCTCCCAACCAAACAAATCGCAAGTGGCCAAGTCACTAGAACTACCTTGACATCTGAGTAAGCAAAGGGGCAGCAACTCCCTACAGAAACTAGTAGAAGTTGGACTGCAACCTTAGTTGCTTTTCTCATAAGCCACAAATTCTAGTTTTAAATAAATTTAAGTTGGGCTCTTATTAGTCATCTTTAAAAGTCTTCTCTCATGCCCCTTCCTCCAAAAGTGCTTTGTAACTACTTTTGTTAGCTTCTCCTCCATAACCCTGAAAGCTAGGTAACTGCTAGTACAAGTCTATGATGAAGAGACCAATGAGTCTATGTACTTCAGGAAAATTTAAACTTCTTAGAAGTTTACAATTTGAGCTGAGCATTAAAATGAATCTTTAGACAAAACACCAGTTGCTGACTTTTCCAAGAACATCTGTATCAGACCTGCGTGAAAAACGTATAATTTCAACTTCTGATCTTTTAATCAGATCTGACCACCTGATGTGATGTTAGCTCCAAAAACAAGTGTTTGAGACAACATGCCTATAGAAAATACTGCACACTAAAGGGACACTTACCTATGACTAGTTACTAATATTAGTTGTAAATAACTATCATTAACTAAAGAAACTAAGCAATAAATCTGTTTAAAAATACTGTTGTATAGATTAACTTTCAGAAGTCTGATTAGGAACAGAGAAAGGATAGTATCAAGAAACTTACTGAGGACATGTTATACCTTTGGAAACAGCCACCATGCATCTTGCAGAACAGAGATTTAAAATATTAGCCAGCTAAACTATCAATTTCCTTAGGGCTTTTAATGAAATTACCAACTAATGTCCAGATCTAAAAAAGTTATCCTATAAGCACTCAAAAGGAAATAAACTGGTCTTAAAAAAAGAGCTGAGAAAACATTGTAAAATGGTGCAACTGCTATGGAAAACAGTATGGAAGTTCCTCAAAAACTTAAAAATAGAACTACTTTATGATCTAGCAATCCCACTTCTGAGTATATATCCAAAAGAACGGAAAGCAGGGTCTCAAAGAGATATTTGCACACCCACAGTAGCACTACTCATAGAGCCAAAAGGTAGAAGCAACCCAAATGTCCACTGAGGGATGCATGGATAAACAAAATGTGGTATATACATTTGATGGAATATTATTCTGTCTTAAAAAGGAAGGAAATTATGATACATGCTAAACATGGATGAATCTTGAGGAAACTGCTAAGTGAAACAAATCAGTCACAAAAAAAACAAATACTGTATGATTCCGCTTATGTGAGGTTATCTAAAAGTCAAATTCATAGAAACACAAAGTAGAATGGTGGTTATCAGGTGCTGAGGGGAGAGGGATAAGGGGACTTGTTACTTAATGGCTATAGAATTTCAGAATTGCAGGAGATCTGTTTCACACAAATGTGAGTATACTTAACACTACTGAACTGAACAATTTAGAATGGTTATGATAATAAATTTTGTTGTGTGTTTTATACCACAATTTTAAAAAAAGCTGATTTGTTTCCCCCTCAGGATACATGTTACATTTATCATAGATGTAGGACTGGATTCTAAAAATACCATGTGCTTTTCTGTCTAAATGTTAATACATAACCTGTTTATATGATTCTCTGCAGTCCATAAAACATTGTCAATCAGAAGCCAATTGCTAGCCTTGACTTATCAACAAAGGCATGTGATATTGCTCTTTAGTCTTAAACACCAGTGGGAGTATGTAAATAAGTACCGATTAGCCAAAGACAATTTTTTCAATATATGGCTTTTCATTTTCAAGTCCCCTCCTATTTTGTCTTTATCTTATTTCTTTTTTCTGGCCATTTCTCTAATTATGAGGGTTTCAATTTAAGAATAAGAGTGGTGAGGAAAAAATCTAATTGGTATGTCATCAAATGAACAAGTCACCAGATTTGGCCAAAAGCTGAACTGAGGATGTCATTAATCTATGTTTTCCTCCTTTCTCTCAGTGTGAGAAAGGCTGCCACAGTTCTCTTTTTATTCAGAGAGCAAGTCTAATGGTGGTCCTGGCATACTGCTAAAAAGAGATGGGGATATAAGAACTTCTGGGAAGGCAGATAAAGAACTTGTTTCAATTTTATCATTCAGGTTTAGAAGTATGCAAATAAGACCAGTGAGGTCAAATGAGATGTAAAAACATGTATGCTATTTAGTCTTTTTAACATAATAATTTTAAGAATTAGGAGAACCAGAGTGGCTCCAATTTAGTCTCTCCTTTTACTAAAGGAAAAGTTAACCCCACCCTAGAACTAAGAAAATTGTAACTAAATATATATATCTGGATTTAGGTCCAACCAAAGATTCAGATACTATATTTAGAATTTTAGACCTTTTTATTCATAGGTCCACAAAATAAGAGGCATAAAGAAGATAAGGTCTTAATTATTGTTAAGAATCAGACCTTCCACAAGCTGGTTCTCAGGCTTAAAGCAGTGATTTCAAATTTGTTTTAATATTTCTTTTAACTCCAGTCTGTCGCATTCAAATAACTGGTTTGTAGATCCTAACATGCGTATCATGGGCTGCTCTTTCGATTATAAATCAAATCATATTTTTATTACTGTATTAACAAAGCCTCTTGGGCCCTAAAAGAGAGCAGATGGGATGACTAACAGCAGCAACTGTTACATCAATGTCCAGGGAATTATATGCATGCCATAAATGAGTTTTAAATTTTACATGCCTCAGCTTCTCAATTCTTTAACGCTCCTCTCTTTGCCTCCAACATGCAACAAAACACAGTATGAAGATAAACTTATATCAGTAAGATGCTGCTGAAGTCAAGTGCCTACTTTGATGGCTTTTAATCAAATCAATCTTATTACTAGTTTAATTTCAATAAACTATATTAACCATTTTTAGGATTAATTTAATTTTTCTAATTCATTATTAGATTTTGTGGGTTTTTTTTTACTATTTATTTATTTATTTTGGCTACACCAAGTCTTAGTTGCGGCACACGGGATCTTCCTTGTGGCATGCGGACTTCTTAGTTGCGGCATGCATCTAGTTCCCCAACCAGGGATCGAACCTGGGCCCTGTGCATTGGGAGCTCAGAGTCTTACCCACTGAACCACCAGGGAAGTCCCTGTGGGTTTTTTGATTCTTCAGGTAATTCTAGTTTACAAAATGCTCAACTGTCCTAAGTGTCTTACAGGTATTCTAATTTATTCTCACAATAATGGTGGAGGTAAATACTACTACTATCCACATTTTACAGGTGAGGAAACTGTACAGAGTAAATAAGTATCCTGCCCAAGGTTAAGCCAGCAAGTAACATAGCCTGGATTTAAATCAGCCTTCAAAGCCCACTTTCTTAATTACTTTATTCTTCAATGTTGTTCCTTAAGATACAGAAGCACTGCAATTCATCTTCTCACACTGGCTCACAATTACATGTATTATAATATAATTTGTATTAATGACTATTTAACAAGAAATTCACAGCCTAACTAGTGAGGAATCTTGGGGCCTTGGTTTCCTGAAGATAAACATCAGGACAGGCTGCTAAAAAAACAGCTTACAGGTAGCATTTTAGTTCCCTCAGCAACTCAATTTTCCAGGATCAAAATCTAAATAAAAATAATTTGGCCTTCTGTGGTAGAACAAGTTCATTCTGACCTCCTCCTCCTTCCCAGAGATGAAAATTAGGCAAAGTATTTTCACTGTCTTAGGAGACAGAGGTATGGATGCCTCTGCGAAGTAATCTGGTGAGATCAATCAGATCACAACCTCTTGAACTTATTTAGAGAACTGAAGAAAATAACATCTCATCTTTCCAGGTCCTTTTTGAAAAATAAATCATCATTTGCCTATGTGACCAATCGCTTTCAGAGCCAGAGTTTCTATTTTCAGATGTTCAGTCTGACTATCTACCACCCCAACAGTTATCAACAGTCGCTGTTCTTCACGGCTTATGAGAGAATCACTAAAGGAACAGACTATAGAGATTTGCTTTAAATGGGAAACAGAACAACTAAATTAGCAGCAAGAGTTACTTCTCAGAATAGCAGAGACTTCATTAGACAGTTTGAGCTGTTATATTAGTATCAGCAAATACTTTTTGAGCTGCGATTATGGACTTAATTCCTAAATACATTACACGGAAAATTCTAATGATTACTGCAGAAGATACTGCCAAAAAACAAACTTTTTCTGACATAAATGAAACAAGCCTCAAACTTTTTCAGACACATGCTTGTATAAAGAATTTAAAGCTGTTTTATTTAGTCACTCCTATACTGAATGGCTACTATGAAGCTAAGCATTATCCAAGATGGAAAGACATAAACTCACTCCCAGCACTGAAGAAGTTTTCAACCTGGAACTAACTGTACCAAACAGTATGAGTCAGAATTCTTATAAAACAGCCCCAAACATCTCCATTGGTTCCAGAACGGTTTACTGATTTCTACATTCCGCATATAAAGATTAGTTTTTCTCAATACTTAACTCTCATCAGAAACCCGGATATTACTATGGGAAATACCATTTCCTCCTCGCATTTACAGATTTGCTCCCACTGAGGTACTCAGGCACACATCCCTTTAAAAGGGACAAAGCGTTTGGTCTATGTGGCGATTTATATGGCAGGACCTTTTTTTCAACCGACATCTGGCAGTTGAAAATCCTCGAGATCAAAGGAGTCTGCCTAACTCTCATAGACTAAGATCCAGAAGGGGCCTTTAGTAATTACCGGTTAAGTACTGAGCTAACGAAAGGATCTGTGGGCAGATCACCATCCTGGGCAACTCCAGATAACATTATTCATCCTTGGAACAGTAAGGCGAAGGAAAGAAAAGTCTGCGCTCCATTCCCTTATCTTAATCTATTAAATCAGCCCGGGAGGAAACCACCAGCAAAACAGCCCCGGGGGTCCGTGGGGTCACCACAAGGCAGGGCCAAATGTCCGCCTCGGCGGCTCTTCACTGTTAGGGACCTCACCTGAGAAGCCACCACACCCCTCACTCCTCACCGTCCGCCCAGAGGCGGGGAAGCCAGGCCCTACGTCTCGGGGCTCATCCAGAACCCAAGCCACGAATACTGTCACCAACGCAAGGTCTCGCCGAGCCCACTCTGCCCAGCCTCCCCGACCCTCGCTTAGCCTCTCTTTCCTTTGGGGGCGCCCGCCTGCCTGCCCCAAAGGGTGCGAACTCACAGCCGCCCCGGCGCCGGTGAAAATATCCTCCCCCTCGGTGTCGCTGTCCCCGGCCTCTGGTTCTGACCCCCCGACCGCCCCCTCGGACTCCGGCTCCAGGCCGGGGAACGGCGGAGGGAGTCTTTCCGAAGCGCTACAGCCACCACCACCCGACGCCATCTTCCTCCACCCGCGGCGGAAGCCGCAACAACAACTTTATAGAGAGATAGTGCCGCGAGCAAAGCGTTCCAGCGGAACCGAGAGGGACCACAGCCACCAGCCCCGCGGGACGCGCAGGGCGGGGCCTGCGCGTTGGGGGCGGGGCGGCGCGGCGCGGCCCGCAGCTCCTGCCCAGCCAATCCGAGCCCTGGATCGCGACTCCGCGCTCTTCACCTAGGGGACAGCGGGGCAGAAGAGGAGGAGCTAGGAGCCGCGCAGGTTCTTAGGGCTCTTTGTGTGCTGGATCGCTGGATCTACCTGGCTTCTTAGGGAGATGAAGCGAGTCTGAAAACCTTTACGTGCCACCAACCCATGCCAAGCACAGTGGCTTCATAGAGATGCAATAAATATTTTTGATTGAGGTCTCTGAACAGATACAGTAAAGTTTCGGTATTTATTCTTTTGACATTGAATTCATTCAAGAAATATATATCGAGCATCCACTGCGTGCCTGGCACCCTGCTATGCCTTTGAGATATAGAAATAAAGACGCTTCTGGCCCACTAGGCGCTTGAGGGAGACGGACATGTAAACGAACAGTGCTATAATGTGCTGTGGGAGCACAGTAAAAGAGACCATCAGTCCTGCTTGGAGAAGTCAGGAGGCCTCAAAGAGGAGGTGAGCCTTCAGTGTCCTAAATTTGGTCGCAAGGAAGTTAGGATCATCTTCTCAACTGCTGTGAAGTAAGTGGAGTGGAACAGATGGCAGGGTAATTAAACTCTGAACAAAATTTTCCTGGGACCTAAATTATTCACTGGTTGTCTGGTGGGCCTAAAATCTAAGTCAGTTAGACAAGACTATCTTTAAAGATAAATGGGATATGTTATCATGGGATAATTCAGCAAGATAATCCTTACTTTCTTCTCTATAGAGATGGTACGAAACTTGGCATCAACTTTGACAAAAGGTTTAGTTTGTTCGTAACTGCCAATTCCTCAGCATCAGAGACTGGCTCCTTCACAGGTCTGTGAGCTGCTTGAGGATAGGGGCCGTGTCCTATCTTTATATCCTCGGCGTCTATAGACCAAATCTGGCAAATTAAGTGTTCAATAAATGTTTGAGAATTGACTGGAGGGATGGATAGATAAAATTAAAATTAACATCATCAACCTTGTTACTGGCAGCCAACCCAGCCACCAACACCAGACGGCTTAAGACGTTCTTTTTAGGATGGCGATCTCCAATGTCACTATTGGACACACTGGACATACGGAAAGCTCTCTCGTTCTAAGTTACCTTGAAGGAGACTGGCATAAATAATCAGCCTGTAGTGGGGAGCTGTGCTGGCCTGAGTCCCTACGAAATGAGAAAACAAAAACGGAACCCCTCCTCTCGCCCCGCCCAACAGTCCTTACTAGGCTCCAAACATATCCCGTTTCACCGCAACCGAAATTCACTTCCGGCCTGACTAGGAAGTAAGAGAGCTTTGTCTGGAAGCAGCCACCTCGAAGAAATAATAGTAGGGAGTCTCCGTGCAGACGCTCCTCTAGCACTAGGAATCAAGATCTCCTTTCCCCTACCTCTACAGTAATCATCTTTAGCTTATCCAGGCGCTGAGTGAGACAATTGGCGGCGGGTAACAGACCATTACCTCCCACCACCCCCCCCTCCACGATCGGAGACTACAGGTCCCATAATGCAGCTCGCCGTCTTCCAAAGGAAACGCCCGTACGTCCCAGCACGCAACGCGCCTCACGTGCCTCTAGGAATTTTTTTTCTCTTGTCCCGCCGAAACAGAGCAAAGCATGCTGGGGCTTGTAGTCCTTGCGGCTCCTTTCCCTAGGTCCTCCGCGACACTCCGTCCGGTTCCGCCTATTCTCTGCTTCCCTGGACCTTTAGGCTTGTCTTGGCCCATTTGAAGACCAGGAAGTTGATAAATCGCTAGGCTCGCTGTTGAGAGACGGTGGCTCTGGTGGGACAGTCGCCAGGGATGGCGGAGCGTAAGGATGGAGCGGGTGTCCGAATTTCTCTCCTGGACGCGGAGCAGAGTCCTGTGGCTCTCAGGCCTCTTTGAGCGGGGAGCTGCCCGGCAGCCCCGGATCATGGAAGAGAAAGCGCTAGAAGTTTATGGTAATTAACTTTACCCAGGGCAGCATTTGGTGGTATACGTGGAGGCGGGGGTAACGAGGGCCTCACCTGAGGGGTAGGGGTGGAGACTCGGGTTTTTGCCAGATCTCGTCCGGGAGCGTAGGAAGCTTTTTCTCCGGAGTCGTAAGTCTCGTGGGCATGTGGGTCCTTCTAGGATCCAGGCTATTGCTCCACCCGGGGCTTTCGGAACCTGGAGTTCTCAAACGCTTCATTCCCCTTGTCAGCCCCGTGTTCTAGTGGCCATCTCAAGATTTCTGAGCAGAGTAGGCGTCTAGGGTGCTTCGTTAGGAAGCAGAGTTGGCCTGACTGCCCTACTTGAGCCTCTTCCTATTCCTAGTCCTTGGACATACACTCCTCCTTCCACCGCTGAGGGTGCTGCTGGGTGACTGCCGAGTTGGGGACTGGCCCAAGGTCACAGCCACTCTCTTCTGCTGCAGAGGCAGTAGGCAGAGGTCGCCGAGAACCCAGCCTTGAACTTATAGTTCTTTAACACATCCAAGCCTGGAGTGCAAAAAAGAACACACATACACACACACACGAATATTCTCTATTCAACCCCTGAAGCCATCTTCATCGTACAGATGAGGAAATAAAGGTTTGGAGTGGTTAACACAACTACGTGGAGGCCACTCTGCCAGTAAGGAAACAGCAAAAACCAAAGCTATTGTCTTCTGATTCGAAACTTAGTGCACGTTTCACCACTTAATAATTGCTTTATGACTTGCCTTTTTTGAACTTAGTATTGTTTTTGAAAACTAAAAAGACTGGATCTAACTAGCATTCATGGATTCCTGCTGACAGAAGGTAAAAGTCTAACCACAAGAATACAAATAATGCAAGTAAGGATTATAGACCCGTAGGAAGAAGCCAGGGATGTTAAAGACCTTTGGAGCTAATCTGGTTTACCTCTTGCTAGGGGCAGGACTTAATCAGCCCCAGTCAGGTGACAAGTGTGAGTGGAATGATCTCCACAAAGCAGATAAACACATTCCTGTCCTGTCAGTTCTCCATCTCCAGAATCTAGGGACAGCAGGGCACTGGGAATACAACTTTGGAAGAGAGAGAGTTCTTGCCTCAAACTTACATTGAGGGGGACATTTATAAGCAAAAATCGAATTTTTTAAAATTACATGCAGTAGAAGGCCACAGACCCGTATGAGAGAGACAGAAATTCAGAGGAAGGACAGTCACTAATCTCTGACTAGGGGATCTGGAAAGACTTTAAGGAGAAGGGAGTCACTTGAATTGGGCCTTGAAGAATTAGGATCTGGACCTATAAAGGATCTTACTAAGCAGAGGACACTAGAGCAAAATTATGGAGGTGAGAAAATAACTTGTTTAGGGAATGGCAGGCAGGGCTTTAGGATAGGGTTTGTGGTTAAAGGTGGAGGTATGATAAAAACTGTTTTACATATCAGGTTGGAATTGGATCCTGAAGGTTTAAATATAAATGAATTTAATATCAGTGCACAGCCAATAGAGGAATTTTAGTCAAGGGAGTAATGTAAGGAGAGCGACGTTGCTTTCTTTCCAAAGAAATAAATCCAAATCACTTGAAAAGTAGAGAAGCTGAATAAGGGGTGAGATTTAATTTCAGAGTTATTTAACATATAAACAATATAATGCAGCTTGTACATATGAGCCTTACAGGGAAAAGGCCTAGGATGAGGGGGAACAAATTCCTTTTCCAGAAAACCTGTTTGTCTGAGTCCCATGTTTCACAGCCTTGTGAAAGCTTTTTCCTGCCTCCTTTTTTTTTTCTTTTTTTAGATTTATTTTATTATTTATTTATTTATTTTTGGCTGCATTGGGTTTTCGTTGCTGCGCATGGGCTTTCCCTAGTTGAGGGGAGCGGGAGCTACTCCTCATTGTGGTGTACGGGCTTCTCATTGCGGTGGCTTCTCTTGTTGTGGAGCATGGGCTCTAGGTGTGCAGGCTTCAGTAGTTGTAGCACACAGGCTCAGTAGTTGTGGCTTGTGGGCTCTAGAGCGCAGGCTCAGTAGTTTTGGCACACGGGCTTAGTTGCTTCACAGCATGTGGGATCTTCCTGGCCCAGGGATCAAACCCGTGTCCCCTGCATTGGCAGGCAAATTTTTAACCGCTGTGCCACCTGGGAAGCCCCCTGCCTCCATTTTCAAATTCTGTTTCTAATCAGGTGATAAACTTGGGTGTTGCTGGGGAGAAGGTAGAGTTTGCTAGATTTGTTTTTCCCAGCTGAATTTCTGATTTACAGGTGTGCTATAAATAATAGAACAAAAGCTCAGGCTTGAGAACATCAAGCCTGTCCCATGTGAGCTCCTCTGCTTTTTTCTACCTCACTGTTCCTCTTACCATTCTCCGTTTCCAGCTTTTTCTACAACCTCACAGTAAGAAGGAGATCTTTTCCTCTCCATTGCCAACGCAGCCTCCCACATCTTTGGTCTCATTCCTTTCAGCTTATTTTACCAGCCTCCTCCCCTCCCCTCCTTAAAATTTCAGTGTCTCTTCCTCTGTTTGATCCTTTGCCTTGGGCTATAAAACATACTCAAGTTTCCCATATCCTTGTCATTAGCTAACGTTTTCTAAACGCACTGTCCTTTTTTTGCCCTTTCTTCCCTCCCTGTCAAGCCCTAGGATTACATTTTCAGTTCCTTCTCACTTCCCCTTCTGCAGGCTGGCCTTTTCACCTCTCTACTAAAAGCGCTTTCTTACCGGTGACCTTCTGAGTAACAGATCAGAGACCTGTTTTAGCTTTCGTTAACTTGCATTTTTCTGCAGCATTTCATGTTGTTAACCATCCCCTCTTCCTTTCTCTGCTGCTTTTTGCTTTTCTTCTTCTGATCTCCAAATTAGGTGTTTCCCGCAGATCTATCCCTGGGTCTCTTTCCTTTTACATTTCTGAATCTCCAGCTGGGCTGCACGTAAGCATCACCTGAGGGATTTTTTCAAGTCTCAGTGCCCAGGTCATACTGCAGATCAGTCAAATCAGAATCCCTGGTAAGGCTCAGACACTAGTTTTTGTTTTTGTTTCAAAGCACTCCTAGTGATTCCATTGTTCAGCCAAGGTTGAAAACTGTGGTTCTACTTATTGCTCTTTGTGAATCCCATGGGTTCAACAGCCACACCTTATGCCACAATTCAGTGTTTGCTGGAATGTTCCATTGGTTTGACCCTTAAGCACCTCAGAATGAATGCATATAAGATTTAACCCGTTTGTCTCAGCCCCCACCCAAATTTCCTCCTTTGTTCTCTGTTCCTTTTTTTTTTTTTTTTTTTTTTTTTTTAACTCTATCTTTGTTCTCCTGGGCACTTGAATTTACAATCTGAGTCATCTTCCTTTTCTCCCTTTCCTTGTTTTCTACCTCCAAAGAGTTGTCAGATTCTGTTGATTCTTCCTCTGAGATTACTTCTTCATCTGTCCTCTCTAGTCTATTACTATGGTCATATTCCTGTTTTAGGCCCAGCTCTTTCACCTGGTATCCCTGGCTCTGCTCTTTAGTTCTCAGTCTACCAGCTGGTGGATGAGTTACCAGCTGACAGTGTAATGCTGTCCGTGTCACTCCCTTGTTCAGAACCTCTTGAGGACGTCCTGTTGCCTACAGGTGACTCTAAAAGACCCTTGGTGGGCTGGCCTAAACCCTTATAACTTCTTTACTTGTGCTGAATTCCAGGCAAACTAAACTTGTTCTTTACTTTCCTTCACCTTAAATGTCAAATATTGAAATGTTACCCATTTTTTTTGTTTGTTTTTTGTTTTGGCCATGCCTGTGGCTTGCAAGATCTTAGTTCCCTGATCAAGGATTGAACCTGGGCCCCTGCAGTGGAAGCCCAAAGTTCTAACCACTGGACCACCAGGGAATTCCCCAGAATGTTGCCCATTTTTAAAGGCTTGATTCAGATTCCATTTCCATACGTCCTGATACTGCTTTCTCCCAAACTAAGTTGTTTCTTCCTCTTGAGCTTCTATGACACTTTCCCCATTCGTGTGTTCTCTCTGCAAGGTTGGAGCCAAGAAACTGGACATGAGGTAGTAATCATCCAAGAAAATGGTTTTCTTAAGAGAATACTAGTAGTGGAAATTTCTGTCAGAAACCTGGGGAGTGGCTGTAGTGTTTGCTCAAACAAAAAGAAGTCCGTGTTTGGATCAGGGCTGGCAACATCGTTTGTATTTAGCGTATTCATCTTTTAACACAAAACCTTGTCTCTGATGATTCTTTAGATTTGATTCGAACTATCCGGGACCCAGAGAAGCCCAATACTTTAGAAGAACTGGAAGTGGTAACGGAAAGTTGTGTGGAGGTTCAGGAGATAAATGAAGAAGACTGTTTGGTTATTATCAGGTTCACGCCAACAGTACCTCATTGCTCTTTGGCGACTCTTATTGGTAAGGTTTTAGATAAAGATATTTGTATATTAATTCAGAATTATTCTAACTGATAGTGCCCCACAGTAGCAATTAGCACCATGTACCATACTTTATGGTGTACAGAATATTTTTTGTAATTCTCACAATTAGCGTACAAGAGAGTCAGTATTATCTTCATTTTACAGACGAGGAGCCTGAGGCTTAGAGAGCTTAAGGGACTTGCTCAGCATCATACAGCCAGGAAATGATGACACTGAAGCTCAATCCCAGACTTTAAGTGGGTTTTCCCTTTCACTCTACCATGCTGCTTTTCTACAATTAATTGAGCCTGAGTGTGGGCCAGCTCCTCTCCTCAGTTCTGGAGATTGGAATGGGTGTTGTCAGACTAGCACTGCTGCCCTCACCATCTTCTCCTTTTAGCTGCCCTCTTGGCTTCTCTGTAGCATGGGAAGAAGGTCTGGTGGGAGGGTATTTTTTTCAGGTAGTTTTCTTTTTATAAAAAAGAATGAAGAAGCTTTCCATGTACTAATATGGAAAGATTTTTATGACATACTATTAGGAAATGAAAGCAAGTATAATATTGCTACATTTGTGTAAAGAAAGGCAAAAATGTATATTTATATTTGATTGCATATCCATAAAGAAAACCTAAGAAATGAATAGCTAAGATGAGTTTGGGCATTAGTAATGGTGGGAACTGGTGGGTGGATGATGGATGGGGGGATAGGGTGGGAAGGAGGCTATACCTTTTCATATTTTTAAGTTTTTGAACACTGAGAATATATTACCTATTTAAAAATAGACGAATTTATAAAAAGGATTGGAAAGGTAAATATTTATTATTGTTTCCACTGTTGTTGTGAGTTCTGTCTTTCTAGTCTCACTTGTTGGACTTGGGGCCCCTCAATTAGTGGCATCCAGCATATGGACCACATCTTGAGGGACTAGAGGGTCTTTGAATCCATAGATACTATTGTGGTTATAATATTCCAATACTAGAAAAAGCGTTGAGTGCATATTTATTTTCTGTCATTAGACAATTTCTGAATCAACAGATAGTGAAAACAGATTTCAAAAAGTAATATTTATAGTGTGTTTCTTAAATTATAAAAGTAACATGTTTGCTGGCAATAATTTTGAAATTCCACAAAAGTATAAGGAAGAAAATTTTTAAAAGTTGTCATTAGATTGTGTTCTCTAGGCTAAAATTCCAGCTCTGTCAGCTCTGTCACTTTGTGGCCTTGGGCAAGTTACTTAACCTTTCTGAGCCTATTTCCTTATTTGTAACATAGTGATAATAAGGGTAACTACTGAGTTGTAAGGGTTAAATAATAGAAAGCATGAAATAGATGAGAAATGTTTTTTAGTTCTCCTTAAATATTAATCTTTAATTATATGGTCATATAGGTTACATGCTAATCACATTGATACAGCATCATTTTTGTAACCGTTTAGACTACTTTTAGCCTCCCACAATCATGCATAACACTATGATGGACAACTTTATACGTAAACATTTTATTTATCTCTAGTTATTGCTTCAGGATAAATTTCTATAAGCAGAATTATTGGGTCATATGGTAGAAATATTTTTAAGTCTTTGGGTAAGTATTAGCGAGTCCCTAGGAATTCCCTGGAGGTTCAGTGGTTAGGACACTGTGCATTCATTGCTGAGGGCATGGGTTCAATCCTGGGTCTAAGACCCTGCAAGCTGCGTGGCGTAGCCAAAAAAAAAGTTCATCCTCTTTGACCCAGGAATTAAGGAAATAATTCCCTCGGAGGAAATAATAGCATGTAAAAGCATATATGGTAAATTTATAATAATAAATTCTGTGGTATCTACTGAAGAAACTGTGGTATCTACTAATAAGGAAATGATATAAAAATAATGGAATTTCTTATTTCTGTTGGAAATGATGCATGTAATCAGGGGAGCAAAGTGTCTGTGTGAGGGTGTCAGAAAAAGCGTGAACGATAAGTTGAATACACGTTATGATTGCAGTTATTTAAAAAAACGGTGTTTATGTGGAGGAAGATTGAGAGAGCCCACGAAGTAAAAAATAAATGTAAACATGTCACGGTTAGATTATGGTTGATATTTCATACCTGTACGCTTCTTGACAGTTTTGTCACTTTTTTGGCCCTTTTGATATGGGTTTCAGTTAAGACCCTTGGCTTTTTAGAGGGATGTATAGTAGTGTATCATAGCCATCGTGTTCAGGCAACATGATTGGAAAACTTGATGAAGAGAGCCCTCTTTCTGGCTGATGCATTAGGAGGCATTGCCTATGAGCAGGTAAGGTAGTACTAAGCAGAAAAACACCCCTGAGTCAGAGTTCCACCCTGACTGCTTAGGTTGTCACCTACTCAGTTACCCTGGTATGTAATTCCAAAAGCAAGGAAGACTCAAAGCAGGTGAGTGGGTAGGGCAGAAAAACCATTTGATAAAGCTTTTGTGTTGACTTAAACAAGAATAGCTGAAGGCAGGATATGAAGGGCATAGTGTTTGGAGTCTAGATTTAGCTTCCAGCTCTGCCACTTGTTAGCTATGTGATGTTGAACAAATCACTTCGCTCCTGGTTGTAAAATGAAAATATAAAATAGTAATAGCTAACATTTACTGGATATTTACTATGTGTCAACTACTGTTTTAAGCATAACAATGTATTTACTACTCACACGTAACAGCCTTATATATAGTGGTACTATTATAATACTTGTGTAACAGATAAGGAAACTGAAGTTCAGAGAGGTTTACTAACTTGCCCAGGGTCACACAGCTAGTGTATAGTGAAGCCACTTTTGAACCCAAAGTATTTATCTTGGTTGTCCTATACTGCCTATCTTGAGGATACTGATATTCAAGAAAGTGCTTTGTGAATTGTAAAACAGTTATTATTTATAGGTAGAATACCTACCAACAGTGACTAGAACACATGAGGATGCTCAAGCAACAAATTAAGAAGACAGTGTGGGAGCAGAGGGAGGAGAACTCTCCAGATAAGCTTTAAGGCAGAATTACTCTAAAGGGAGACCGTTCTTAAGGAAATTATATATTTTCTTTAGAGTTCACTAATATTTATTATGGAATTACTGTGTTGTAGACTATAAGGTAGGCCCAGTCTTACTGTAGCTCATCTAATTCTTTTTTCCTTTTCTGGAATTTTTCAGATGATTCTGTTAGAAAACCTAATGGTACTTAGAAAACCGAAAGCAAATTAATTTCATACCTCCCCAAAAGATAGCTAGTCTAACAATTACGTTTTGCTCTTTTGGGATGGTTTGGGGTTCAAACCAAAATACTAGGAAAATGTTCTTTATAATGTAACAAGCCCTTATGTATTAGTTGCGAGAGGAAATAAATTGCTCTAAATAAAAGCCTGTATAGCCAGGGAACTAGAGATTCACTCTGACTCTATTTTTTGAAAACTCATTACTGAAACACTTTCTTTTCATAATAAGAGCAGTTTGGTTTATCTTCTCTGTCTAGAGGTGTAGATTTAGTTAAAATTGTATGTCTTATTTTATGGTGGGGGAGATAGTGGAACATTGGCACTGACGCTCTGTTCCAAGCTGACTGTTAATTTCTCTTGGAAGTCTCAACTGGAGAAAAAAGAATTACTGAACTGTGACTTGGTATTGGGGTGATAAACTGAACTTCAGAGGAGCTTGTTTTAGGGAAACAACTCTATTTGTACCTTGCAGGCATATAGGATTCCAAATTTGAGAGATTGCTTGTGGTCCTTTTTAAGTGGCTCTTCCTTGGTTTCAAGTTTTTGTGTGGCTTGATCCGTTATAGGCATTCAGTAAAGTTTAATGAGTGAATTGACCTTTGATGGAAAGCAAATGGATGTAGCAGAAAGGACCTGGGTTTTGCAGTGGTTTGGGTTTGCAGTCCCAACTCTGTCACTTTACTAGCTCTTTGATCTTGGGCAAGTTACACTGTGACCTTGGTTGCATAATTTGTAGAATGGGGTTGACAATACCTAGCTCACTGGATTGTCATGAGGAATTTGTAAGATATATTAAAGTTGCTAGCTAAAGGTGCCAGGCTCAAAGGAGGCCTACATTCAATTGAGCCTAAGCTCTTTTCAGCTTCTGTTTTGTATGGAGACACCTAGACACAGCTGTATGTTTTTTCAAAAACCAATAAGAAGAGATAATTGGGGCTTTATTTTTTCCTCCACAGGGCTGTGCTTAAGAGTAAAACTTCAGCGGTGTTTACCGTTTAAACATAAGGTAAGGAATGTGTTTTTTGTTGTTGTTTTATAACAGCTTTGTTGAGTTTTGAGTCACATATCATACAACCACATATTTAAACTGTAGAATGTAATGGTCTTTGGTATATTCACAGAATTTCTCCCAAACCATCTCCCATCCCTAGGCAACCACTAATGTACTTTTGTCTCTATAGATTTGCCTATTCTGGATGTTTCATTTGAATGGAATCATGCAATTCGTGGTCTTTTAAGACTGGCTTCTTTCATTTAGAATAATATTTTCAGAATTCGTTCATGTTGTAACATGTATCAGTATTTCATTATTTGCATTGCCTTATACTGTTCTGTTGTATAAATGTATCACATTTTATTTATGTTTTATCAGTTAGTAGGCATTTGGGTCTCCACTTTTTGTCTTTTATAAATAATGGTGCTATAAGCATTTGTGTGCAAGTGTTTGTGTGGGCATATGTTTTCATTTCTTTTCCACTGGATCCTATGGTACCTGTATATTTAACCTTTTGAGGAACTGCCAGACTGTTTTCCACAGCCACTTCACTCTTTTACATTCCCACCAGCAGTGTATGAGGATTCTGATTTGTCCGCATCCTTGCCAGCACTTACAGTGACTCTCTCTCTTTTTCATTATAGCTGTCACTAGGATGTATGAAGTGATATCTCACTTTGGTTTTGATTTGCATTTCCCTGATGGCTAACAATGTTGAGCATTTTTTTTCATGCAAAAATTTAAAACTAATTAAGAACCACTTAAAAGGGGCCACAAGAAACCTCTCAAATTTAGAATCTTCTGTGCACCAAACAAACAATTTGGTTACCCAGACTCTTCCCCTTTATTTACCATTTTTCAGAATGAGTCATGCATAATTTTAAACCAAAGTAAATGAGTATAGAGTGTTTTTATACCACTTCCTTTGTTGTTTAGAATAAAAGTTAGTGTTATGCCACTGGGAGAATTAATACGATGTTTTGTCTTTTAAAGAAGACTGGACTAGATTGTCTCTAAGGTCTCTTATAGCCATAATAGGCTATGATTTTTTCCCTTGTGAAGAACATTTATCTCAATAGGAAGTAAGTATATGAGATTTAGATCACATGCTCCAGTGTTCCCTGAAGAGTAGACATATCTTTATTATATAGCATGATTTATTTACCACAAGATTTGCAATAATTTTGTGGCTTTGTCTCAAAAGCCCTGGTTCTTGGAGGTTTGCTAGTTTGAGGGAGTGAGTGCAGCAGGACCAGGAGGGGTAGCTTAACCAGTATTGTACTTGAGAATAAATTCATCAAGATAACAGTAGATGAGAAAAGGAGGATACTGAAAACTATGTATTGTGGTCCCATGTTTGTAAAGTACACAATAAGAGAAACTTTCAGTCTTGGGTGTGTGTGTGTGTGTGTAAGTGAGAGAAAGCTGTTAAATTATGTGAGTATAGAGAAAAATATGGAAGAAGGTACACTAGATTTTTTTTATTTTTATTTTTTTTTTTAGTAAACTAGATTATTAATGTGGCTTTCTTGGGTGGGGCAGGGAGAAAGTTTAGATACTGATTTGGAAGGAAGAGGTAGAGTGCAGGGGAGAGATACTCTTGAGTAAAACAAGTATGAGGGCTCATTCGTATAAAATTGTAGGTTTGTATTCATAAAAAAGTAATGAATCAGAATATCCCCTGTGGGCCTTCCCCATATGAGCAAAATAAAAAATTTTACTAACTTTAGCCCTCATTTTAGAGAAGAATGTGAAGATTTGTCCCAAATCTTTGATGTTGGAAACAGGATTTGGGCTTTCATCCCTAGACTCTGGAGTCCATTGTACATTCCACCTTACCCATTTTAGAATGCTTTAAATGTTTTGCTCTTAATGTTTTTTTTCTAGTTGGAAATCTACATTTCCGAAGGAACCCACTCAACAGAGGAAGATAGTAAGTGAATTTTGAACCATTATTAGAAAACAGCTTCATATAGTACTTTATTTTGGATATTAGGTTATTCTGCCAGTCAAGCATATACTGGGTCATTTGCAAAAAAGTACAAAATCAGCCAATAGCTTTTCCTTAAGAAGAAAGGAAAATTTTTTCAGTGGGACTCTGGGTGAACTCGAGTTAAGCCCTGTGGATATTGACTGGTTTAAGCCAGTGGCCACACATCTGTAAAGAATATCCAGCTCTAGGAACCTTGACTTATAAGCTCTAAAGAGAGCTTGGTTCTTTTCTTTGGTGGCAGGATAGAGAGCTGTGTACTTGAGATTGAAATCAAAGGTCCGGCAAGTAATGCTTTAGGAAATCTTGGGGTAGGGTTTCTGGGTTAATGTATTAAAATGGGTGTAGAGAACCTTTTTGTATAAAGGGTCTCTGGCCTACAGAGAGAAATAAAGCAGCAGCCACTTAAGAATAGCAGAGGTGAGATTCAGAAAAAGCAAAAGTGGGATTATAGGGGATTTTTTCTCTCTAAGTCTTCCTGTCAAAACTTATGAATAATTAGCCAAAACCTGTGTTAAGTTCTCAAGGAGTTAAATTCCATTTTAACAAAATAGAATTGCTATATATTGACATAGTTTTGCTAACTTTTGCCTGTGTGTTTTGCAGTCAACAAGCAGATAAATGACAAAGAGCGAGTAGCAGCTGCAATGGAGAACCCCAACTTAAGGGAAATCGTGGAACAGTGTGTCCTTGAACCTGACTAATAGCTGTTTTAAGAGCCACTGAACTGTAATCATTTGATATATTTGTTTAAACTCTTTGTAAAATGTAAAAGACTTATTGTTTAATACATAGGTGATTTGTACCTCAAAGCATTTTTTTAAAGGATTATTTCCAAGCAAGATTTAATTATAAGGTAGTACCTAGTTTGTTCAGTGTCTAACATTCTCAGGATTTATAACACGTAAATGATCAGACAGAAAAATATTTTCTAGTTATTATATGTAAGATGAGTTGCTATTTTTTTGATGTCCATTCTGATACAACTGCTTTTCATGTCAAATATTTACTGTGCCCAAATGTAGTCAATTTAAACCATTACTGTGTAAAATAAATAGAGATGATTCTTGTACACACCTTAGAATGTTTTTATTTAATTGTAAATTTCAGTGTAAATGTCAACACTAAAAGATATTTCCAAAGCTTTATTTTCTGATTATTATGTAGAGTCAGAGATTGGAAAACCAAAAAAAACCCTTAAGATCAGGCCTGGGCTCTGCCTTCCTTCAAGAAGAGTCCTGGACTCCACAGATGTGAAGAGGGCCAGATGACATGTATAACTTTGAAGACCAGGAAGTCCCCAAAGAAATTTTGATGAAACCAATCTAAGTTTACGAGCTCTTCTTTACTTGTACTTTGTTCAGTTTGTTTTAGGGGACAGTGGTCATTTGAAGCGTAACAGGGTATGGTAGGAAGCCTCCGAGGTGCCCCCCAATGAGCGTTTATTCCTGATATTCATGCCCTTGTAGTGTTTCCTTCCATATTGAACCAGAACTGGTTGCCACAACTAATAAGAATCAGAGGTGACAGATCTGAGGCTAGATCCTAAAAGATGTTGCCGCTTTCCCGTTGATCACTTGAGTTGCTTGTTCTGCCGGAATCCAGATGCCATGTCCTGAGAACATTCAGACAGCCTTGTGGACAATTCCACATGGAGGAGAATTGAGGCCTTCAACCAACATCAAGCACCAGCTTGCAAACTATGTGAGGGGACCATGTTGGAAGCCATCCTCCAGCCTCAGTCAGGCTGACATCTTGACTGGAATTACCTAGCTAAGCCACTCCCAAATTCCTGACCCAGAGAAGCTGCAAGTGATAATAAGTGTTTATTGTTTACACCACTAAGTTTTGGTGTAATTTGCTATGCAGCAATAAGTAACTAATACACAAGTTATTAGAATGGAACTCTTGTGCCTCAAATTTTTTTTAAATTTATTAATTGAATGAGTTGGGTCTTCACTGCTTTCTCTAGTTGTGGCAAGCGGGGGCTACTCTTCCTTGTGATGCATGGGCTTCTCATTGCAGTGGCTTCTCTTGTGGAACACAGGCCCTAGGTGCATGGGCTTCAGTAGTTGTGGCACGTGAACTCAGGAGTTGTGGCTCTTGGGCTCTAGAGCACAGGCTCAGTAATTGTGGCGTGGGGGCTTAGTTGCTCCTTGACATGTGGGATCTTCCCGGACCCGGAATTGATCCCATGGCCCCTGCATTGGCAGATGGATTCTTAACCACTGCGCTACCGGGGAAATCCCTCTGCCTCAAATTTAATTGAGGATTCTAAGGGGAAGATGTGAGAACTTGTTGCCTGGCTCTTGAACCCCTTTATCCACTTTGAGAATATGAGTTTTGAGAGAACAGAGGATTTGCTAAGAAGATTGATGAAGAAATGTCTTTGGATAACGCAGTTTCTATGCTGAGTTCCAACCCCCATCTTGGTGGAAGGGTGAGGAGGTGACAACTTCTACCACTATTTGCTGAGGGGAATTTCAAGGGGACAACTCAGAGAGTTTGGAAATGTGTCCTCTGTGGTTGGGAGACCCAGAAGAGCGGTGCCTGACTCAGGCCTGGGAAAGCAAGTAGAAGTGGGCTGAAGGCTGGGGCCTGACCCCTGTCCAGGAAATCTAGAGGGTGAGTGTGGGAAGACATTCTGGAACCTTTTTGAAACATTGAAAATGTTGAAGTATGTGGGCCGAGCGATGGGATTCAGAATGTCCTGCTTGAGCAGTGGAGGAGCTGAGGGTGCGGGGCATGGAGACTAATATCACCCTGTTTGGTCCTGAGGGATGGCTGGTTAGCCAAAGACGGGTAAGATTCCTCAGAGGAGGAACAACCTAAGACAGGAACAGCCGCAGAGGGGCCAACAGGGGTGATGCATAGAGCCTTCCTAATATCACCGTGTTTGGCCCTGGAGGATGACTGGTTAGCCAAAGACGGGTAAGATTCCTCAAGGGAGGAACAACCTAAGACAGGCACAGTCACAGAGGGGCCAACACGGGTGGGGCACAGACCCTTAATCCTTCTGAGAGAGGTCTCCTTCCCCCAGGGCTGCTTTGCTCTCCACACCCAGCTCAAATCAGGACCCAGGAGGCAAACAAAGATCATTGCCCCCAGTCATGTGAGGCCTTTGATTGTTTATGGGATTAACCTGGGAGTGTCAGACCCTTAGACTATGCCGAAAACTCAATAAAAGCAACGTGGGATTAATCAGCAAGGCTCTTGATCCGAGAGGTCTTGAGCCCCCCGGCCCCACTTTTCTCTTGAGTCTGTGTCTGTGTCTTCTTCAAGCTTGCGGCACCCGTCACTCGCCTCGAGTCACCGAGCTGGTCTCGGCAGGTGAGGGAAAGGCAAGGTTAACTACCGTGGTGACAGAGTCCTGGTGGCAAGGGATGCACGAATGTTCCTTGTGGGCCACGCTGTGGGGTTGTATTTGACATTGTTCAGTGGGCCATCAGCAGGGCCAAGGAACCTCAGATAAAGGGTCTGGATATGTACTGCCTGGTGCCTAGGGACTGAGGAGAGGACAGCAAGTGAGCAGTCAGGATGGAGATGCATCTGCCAGGGTCAAGGGGCACAGCGGAAGCATCTGGTAATCTTTGAAAGTGCCAACCTAAGAGAAAGAGTCAGCTCGAATCACCAGGCAGGGAGCACAAAGCTGACCAGCTAAGTAAGAACTGTCCCATCTCCAGTTCTCCTCCCTGCCTCAGCTCCTGCAGTGGTGGAGCTGAAGAGGAGGAAGGAAGAGAGAGCAGAGGACCCTATCCCATGGCTCCGCTGGAGGTTTCAAACCTGAAACAAGCTCAAGTTAGCAAAGAGTTGATGCCCAGTTTGTAGTTTTGCCTATTAGATGTGACTAGATACTTCAGTGCAATGAGATTGTATGGTTAAAAATGGCAAGATGACTTAATTTAACAGAAATCATGTGTCAGCCCAAGTCTTCACTTACTGGCAGAGGAAGATCATGTGTTCTCAACAAGGTTTCAAAGGATTAGTGGGGGACAAAAATAAAATCAATTCTTACACAACATACTGGTTATAGAAGTCCTGTTAAAACCATCTTGGCTTCTGCTGAGGCTCTGCACTGGGAATATCCCAGAAGAGCTTCATCCTGGTGATCTTCCTTTCTTGAGATGGTTAAGAATTGCCGCTGTCAGAGAAACCACTGACATGTGGCATGGGAGCACCAGCTTTATGGAAATGTCACTGTCGATTCTTGATCTTTTGATATGAAAGTTCTCATTGGCTCCTCTCTTTCTTCCAGATCTTTAAAAATCGGTCACCCAGCGTATATAAATAGATCCAAAAGTAATAAATATTGCTGATAAGTAATAAATATCAATTCTTTCCAAATTACAAATCCACCACGAAAGGTCCTTAAGATCAACAGTAAGTTTCCCGCTTCATGGAAATCTGCCATCCAGGGCAAGAGCTAATAGTACCTGGTGTACACCCTGTCCCATATTCTCCCATCCAGTGCACACACGTGCACACACACAGGCTTTTTGACCATCTGTCTGCTTCTAAAAGATACGACAAGCATCATCTGAGTGGACTCGGGTTCAGAGACCAAGGTCAAATACACATTGATCCCCAAGTACTGACCGTTTCTCATCCCTGGAGCCTTGATGGTCTGGGAAACCCAGGAAGCCTTATCTAATGCTTAAAGAGTAGGGCTGTCTATATCTTCTTCTAATGGGACCCTGATACATGAAACTCTCATTGCCAGTTTCAGGTGGCTGGAGTTGAAGTCAGAGATCCCTAGTGTATGCTCTCACCATCTCAAGCACTTACTCACTGGTGCTCTCACCAACAGATGTTTAGTGAGCACCTTTTAAATATCAAGTACTGTCTTAGATGCTAAAGATACAAAGATGGGTCAGCCACTGCCTGTTTTCCTTGAGTTCATACTTATCGACCTCCGCCTTCAGCCCCTCTCCCCTGCAGGCAGTGAGGGAGGCAGGCTGTCTAATCTAGTGTCTGAGCTTGTCCTAGCCAGGTAGACATGGAAGCTGGTCCACGAGAACCAAAGACAAAATCATCCCTTAAGGGACTGTCTGGTGAGGAAACCACTGATGGTACGACCAGATAGGGGTCACTGCTGCAGGCACCCGCATCCTGCTGGCTCTCCTGCTTCTCAAAGTTATTAGCTGTAACTGCTGTAGTCTCTGCTATGGCCAGAATGATCTCTTCTATCCCTGCTATTTTGTGTGACTCTCTCCAGCTACAGAGTCTTAGATAGGGTCTCTCATGGGTTGATCCCAAGTCCCATGGCCATGCCCTGGCTGCCAGGGAGGTGGGAGAAAGGAATGTCTGGCCTGTATGAGGAGGCCAACTATCCCAGCAAGACTCACATGGTAGGAATTGCCCAAATACATCAAGAGGGTTAATGTAGTCTGACAACTAATGTCCACTACATTAATATTATATTTAAATGAATTTGTACTTTGTCAACCATAACAGCGTCTATATACAAGTGAAAAATAGACACCCCTAAATTCACAAAATGTGTTATCTAGTCCCATCTCTGGTAGGGTCAGCAACTTTTTTCAGAGAAGGGACAGATAGTAAATTTTCTGGCTTTGCATCTCTGTTGCAACTATTCCACTCTGCTTTTGTAGCACAAAAAGCAGCCATGACAATATGTAAATGAGTGTAGCTGTGTTCCCAGAAAACTTTATTTATGGACACAGATTTGAATTTCTTATGTCGTGAAATATTATTCCTCTTTTGATTTTTTTCAACCACTTAAAAATATAAAAGCCATCCTTAGCTTGCGGGTTGTACAAAGCCAGCATTGGGCTGGATTTGGCCTGTGGGTCATTTACCAACTCCTGATCTGTAGGGATGACTCTTAGCCTTTTCAGAAGGTCTCAGACCTCTTTAAAAATCTTATAAAAGATATGGAATGGACCCTCTCCCTAGAAGAAAAAGGCACTCACATAAAACTTTGCAAGTGACTCCAGGACTTTCATGGATTTGCTAAGGAGTCAATAATGCCGGTCTCTAAATCATGCTAACTGAGCCCTTGGGCTTCCCATTCCTTTAAGAACTCCTCGGAGCCCAGGGGTTCACAGCGTTGGGTGGAAGTCACTATCTACTTAGACTGTAACGAACAATCTGAAGCTTTGTCAGCTCCACTGTGAAGCAACTGCTATGTGACCCAAAGCACAGACGTCTCCAGCAGGATAAAATTAACTGTAATTAGGGGGGGAGCGCTATCAGGAAGGGGAAGGATTGCTGTAACAGTGGCATTGCTTTCATAGCCCAGTCGGTGTCCCTCATGTGTTTTTTTGTTTTGTTTGTTTTTAAAGATTTTTTCTTGATGTGGACCATTTTTAAAGTATTTATTGAATATGTTACAATATTGCTTCTGTTTTTTTTTATGTTTTGGTTTTTTTGGCCAAGAGGCATGTGGGATCTTAGCTCCCTGATCAGGGATCAAACCCTCACCCCCTGCATTGGAAGGTGAAGTCTACCACTGGATTGCCAGGGGAGTCCCCCTCATGTGTTAATACAACAATAGAAAACAAGCCAGTGAACTGTGAGGGATAATCTCATCACTGACACAGCATTGCTAGAAACAGTAGTGGGTGCAGGTGGGTGCTGAGTATCTGTTATGTTATTTTTTACATCTTTTTTAATATATAAAGTATTTTATAATTAAAATTTTTTTAAAGAATTATTATTTTTAAATATTTACTTATTTATTTGAGTTTTAGCTGCGTTGGGTTTTCGTTGCTGCGCACAGGCTTTCTCTAGTTGTGGAGAGTGCGGGCTACTCTTCGTTGCAGTGCTTGGGCTTCTCATTGTGGTGGCTTCTCTTGTGGAACACGGGCTCTAGGTGCTCGGTCTTCAGTAGCGGTAGCACGCAGGCTCAGTAGTTGTGGCTCTCAGGCTCTAGAGTGCAGGCTCAGTAGTTGTGGCACATGGGCTTAGTTGCTCCACAACATGTGGGATCCTCCTGGACCAGGACTTGAACCCATGTCCCCTCATTGGCAGGAGGATTTTTTTTAATTTAATGGTTTATTATGATTTATGTGTCATTTTAAAAACATCAGTCCATCAAACCAAGTCGAAATAAGTATGCAAAAAGTCTGCAAAACAAAAATATACTTTAAACATGTTTAAGTGCCTAAGGAGGCAAAAAATCTGTATGCAGAAAACTTTAAGACACTGATGAAAGAAATCAAAGACGACACAAACAGATGGAGGGACATACCATGTTCCTGGATTGGAAGAATCAACATAGTGAAAATGACTGTACTACCCAAAGCAATTTACAGATTCAATGTAATCCTGATCAAATTACCAATGGCATTTTTCACAGAACTAGAGCAAGAAATCTTACGATTTGTATGGAAACGCAAAAGACCCCGAATAGCCAAAGCAATCTTGAGAAGGAAAAATGGAGTTGGTGGAATCAGCCTTCCTGACTTCAAACTATACTACAAGGCCATAGTGATCAAGACAGTATGGTACTGGCACAAAAATAGAAAGGAAGACCAATGGAATAGAATAGAGAACTCAGAGGTAAGCCCAAACACATATGGCCACCTTATCTTTGACAAAGGAGGCACAAATATACAATGGAAAAAAGACAGCCTCTTCAATAAGTGGTGCTGGGAAAATTGGACAGCAACATGTAAAAGAATGAAATTAGAACACTCCCTAACACCATACACAAAAATAAACTCCAAATGGATTAAAGACCTACATGTAAGGCCAGACACTATAAAACTCCTAGAGGAAAACATAGGCAGAACATTCTATGACATCCATCAAAGCAAGATCCTTTCTGACCCACCTCCTAGAAGAATGGAAATAAAATCAAGAACAAACAAATGGGACTTAATGAAACAAACGCTTTTGCACAGCAAAAGAAACCATAAACAAGACTAGAAGGCTACCCTCAGAATGGGAAAAAATAGTTGCCTACAAAACAACGGACCAAGGATTAACCTCCAAATTATACAAGCAGCTCATGCAGCTTAATACCAAAAAAGCAAATAACCCAATTCACAAATGGGCGGAAGACCTAAATAGACATTTCTCCAAAGAAGACATACAGATGGCCAAGAAACACAGGAAAAGAGGCTCAACATCACTGATCATCAGAGAAATGCAAGTCAAAGCCACAATGAGGTATCACCTCACACCGATCAGAATGGCCATCATCACAAAATCTGGAAACAACCAATGTTGGAGAGGGTGTGGAGAAAAGGGAACTCTCCTGCACTGTTGGTGGGAATGTAAGTTGGTACAGCCACTATGGAAAACAGTGTGGAGGTTCCTTAAAAAACTACAAATAGAACTACCATATGATCCAGTAATCCTACTCCTGGGCATATACCCAAAGAAAACCATAATCCCCAAAAAAACATGTACCATAATGTTTATTGCAGCACTATTTACAATAGCCAGGACATGGAAGCAACCAAAATGCCCATCAACAAATGAATGGATCCAGAAGATGTGGCATATATATACAATGGAATATTACTCAGCTATAAAAAGGGATGAGATGGAGCTATATGTAATGAGGTGGATAGACCTAGAGTCTGTCATACAGAGTGAAGTAAGTCAGAAAGAGAAAGACAAATATTGTATGCTAACTCACATATATGGAATCTAAAAATGGTACTGATGAACTCAGTGACAAGACAAGAACAAGGACGCAGATGCAGAGAATGGACTGGAGAACTCGAGGTTTGGGGGTGGCGGGGGGTGAAGGGGAAGCTGAGACGAAGTGAGAGAGTAGCACAGACATATATATACTACCAACTGTAAAATAGATAGCCAGTGGGAAGTTGTTGTATAACAAAGGGAGTCCAACTCAAGGATGGAAGATGCCTTAGAGGACTGGGACGGGGAGGGTGGGGGGGAGTCAAGGGAGGGAGGGAATACGGGGATATGTGTATAAAAACAGATGATTGAACTTGGTGTACACCCCCCCAAAAAATAAATAAACTGAGAAAAAAATTAATAAAAACATGTTTAAGTAGAGACATCTGAAATTCTGGATTTTCGGTCACTTCATTCTTATGCAGTGGCAGCCAGGTAATCCTTAACTTCGGTTGGAGTCAGCCTCCTAAATCCAGCTTCATTGCAGATTCCAACTTCTATGTCATCTTCTGTCATCTGCCCTTCAAAGCTTTCCTTTAGCGTTAATATGGCTGTACGAATGGCATCTTCAAGTTCCAGGTCTGCGTGATATGTTTTCTCAAGGACAGTTTTCCCATTCACCTAGTTCTTTCCCATTGCTGTGGCTTTGCAGGCAAAGTAAGCTCCCGATGGATCTGACTGAAACAAATATGGTTGCCTCTCATTCCAACCGCAAATAAGTAAAGAAACTCCAAACGGACGAACACCACCTATCTGGATATAGTCCTGCATCCCGGAGGCTACCCTCTGGACCAGCTGAGCTGTGAGAATGGGTTCTTGGTAAACGAGATAGCATTGTTGAGCTAGTTTTTGAGTTCTGTGCACAAGCACTCTATAATCTGGGTCCACGCCGCTTACACCAAACCTGTGTGCTTGGTGATCGATTCCACTTTGTGGACACGTCTCTTGTCATACAAAGTGGATTTCTGTTTCTTCTCAGTTGTCGAGACCACACCATTTGCAGCTTTAATTCCCACTGAAGGGGCTCTTCCAGCTACAGCAGCCAGAGCATACTCAATCTGGACAAGCTTACCAGACGGGCTGAATGTAGTCAGCCGGCAGGCAGATTCTTAACCTCTGCGTCACTAGGGAAGTCCCTATCATTAAAATTTTAAAGAACCCACTGGATCTCGCCTGAGCCAGTGGTTGTCTCTCACTCGTTAGGCTGCCTATAGGGCAGAGGTGAACTCAGTCCTTGAGTGAACTTGTTTGGGAGAGATGGGGGAGGGGGAGGGGGAGGGTAGCAGTGGCAGTGTGGGCTATGAGGTTCTCCGGGAGGCCTATTAGCAGCACGCAGAACTTTGACCCTCACAAGGGAGGTGGTTCAGAGCACAGGCCCTGCTGTCAACATGCCACCTTGTTCTTAGCCACTGTGTGACTTTGGCCAAGTTACCTAACCTCTCTGTACCTTAGTTACCTCATCTGTAAAATGAGGATGATAAAAGAACCTATTTCATAGGACTAGTATGAGGATTAAGAGGGAATGCTTGGAGCTTCCTAGGTGGCTCAGTGGTTAAGAATCTGCCTGCCAGTGCAGGGGACATGGGTTCGATCCCTGCTCCAGGAAGATCCCACATGCTGCGGAGCAACTAAGCCCATGTGCCACAACTATTGAGTCTGCGCTTTAGAGCCCGTGATCCACAACTATTGAGCCCATGTGCCGCAACTACTGAAGCCCACGCACCAAGAGCCCGTGCTCCACAACAAGAGAAGCCACGACAATGAGAAGCCCACGCACCACAACGAAGAGTAGCCCCCGCTCACTGCAACTAAGGAAAGCCTGCGCACAGCAAAAAAGACCCAACACAGCCAATTAAATAAATAAATAAATTACTTTAAAAAAAGGGATAGATTTGAAAAGAATTTGATTAAAAAAAAAGAGGGAATGCTTGTAAGTGCTGAGCACAATGCCTGGGACATAGTAAATGCTTTATTAGAGTTTGTTAAATAAAAATAGAGGAGAGAGAGAATTCCCTGGCTGTCCAGTGGTTAGGACTCAGTGCTTTCACTGCCGTGGCCTGGGTTCCATCCCTGGTCGGGGAACTGAGATCCCGCAAGCTGCACGGCACGGCACAAAAAAAAAAGAGGAGAGGGCCCCTTGGTAAGTTATTTGATGGAGGCGACAATTTTCCTCCCCGGCTGGGTGCAGTTACTTGGAAAGCACTAGATGGCAGCAAAGCATGGGCTTCCAGGTTTCTAGCTGGTCATCAAGAACAAGACTTCTTGAGGAGACCCGACGTCAGCTGTCTTGGGCGTTCTCTGCTCCTGCCAGGGATCTGCCTAGGGGCCCCCTCAGGGCACACTCACCACCACTCTGTCTGGGCTGCACCACACTGGGGGCATTGCAGTCTGCGCCTTTGTTCTGACTGGAGTGATTATCACAGAAGTCTTTCTTGGATGTGGAATTACTTTGCCAAAGGTTATGGTAATTTTGACACTTCTCCCCCCACATATTTATTTATTTATTTATTTATTTATTTATTGGCTGTGTTGGGTCTTAGTTGCTGCGCGGGCTTTCTCTAGTTGCAGCAAGTGGGGGCTACCCTTCGTTGCGGCGAGCAGTCTTAGTGCAGTGGTTTCTCTTGCTGCAGAGCACAGGCTCTAGGCTTGTGGGCTTCAGTAGTTGTTGCACTCAGGCTCAATAGTTGTGGCTCACAGGCTGTAGGGCGCAGGCTCAGTAGTTGTGGCGCAGGGGCTTAGTTGCTCCGAGGCATGTGGGATCTTCCTGGCCCAGGGATCAAACCTGTATCCCCTGCATTGGCAGATGGATTCTTAACCACTGTGCCACCAGGGAAGTCCCAATTTTCACACTTTTGACACATATTGGTTGCTGAATTGCCTTCTGAAGAAACTGTACCAATTAATATCCCACCAAGAATGGGGGTTTGTGTCCCTGACCTGCACTAATTAATAATATTGGGTATTATTATTTTAAAAAATCTTTGCCCAAGGTGAATGATTTAATTATACTATCTTTTTCTTTCATTTGCATTTGTTTGCTAAGAGTAAATGTTGAAAAATATTTCTATTGAGATTGAAAAAAATCATCTGTGTATATCCTTTGTTCATTTTTCTAAGATGTTCATTAAAAAAAAATCTCTTTATACAATGTGGATATGAGCAGTTTCTGTCATACGAACTGCAAGTCCGTTTCCCAGCTTTTTGGTTACATGGACATGTTTGTTCTGTTCTGGAATGAGTAATACCTTCAAGTGGTTCAAACATCAAAATGCATAGAAAGATATACAGCGAAAAGATCCCTTCCCAACCCTATCTACCAAGTTCTCACCATTCCCCAGTAGGTTTCATGGGTAATATTTCTTACTTTTTGCTCCAGAGAGTTTTTATGCCTGTAATATCCGACACATATATATTAATATATGTATATATGTATATGTATAATATATTAATGTATATGTGTGTGTATACATATACCCCTTTTGCACAAACTTTAGCATGTATCGTGCCAGATTCTACCATTCTATGCCTTACTTCATTATTTTTTTACTTAGCAATGTATTTGGAGATATTCTCTTCATCTACAAAGAGCTTCCTCATTTTTTTTTTCAGGGTTATACTGTTCCATTGTATATATCGTATTTTATTTAACAGGCCTCCTATTGATGGACATTTAGGTTTTTCCCTTATTTTGCTGTTACAGACAATGCTACAATGAGCAACCTCATACATACCTCTTATTATACATGTACAAGTGGATCTCTAGGATAAATCTCTGAAAAGATGATTGTTGGGTAAAGGATCTATGCATTTATAATTAGATAGATACTGACCAAATGCCCTCTATAGAGACTGTACCAATTCACACTCCTACTGCCAATGTAGTAAAGTGCCCATTGCACTGTAGCCAGATAAGGCATTATCAAACTTTTAGATTTTTGTTAAACTGATATGTGAACATTTTTACCTTAGTATTTCTCTCCTTATGAGTGAGATTGAGCATCTTTTTTATATGAGTTAGAGACATTTGTATTTCCTTTTCTGTGAACTATTTTTTCATATCATTTGTCCATTTGTCTTGTTAGTCTTTTCCTTAATGATTTATAGGAGGTCTCTACATATGAGAGAGAAAATAGCCCTTTGTGATGTGTGTTGCAAGCCTTTTTTTTTTTTTTCCAGTTAGTCACTTGTATTTGACTTTTCTCTTTTTAGTGCCATGGAGAGTTTTTCTTATTTTTATGTGATTACATTTATCAACGCTTAATTTTATGTATCCTGAATTGTTTGTCATAATTAAAAGTTCTTCTCTCCGAGGCCAGAAAACATTTTCCTTATGTTTCCCTTTAATATTTTTATGATTTAGTATTTTAACATTTCAATCTTTGAGCCATTTGGAATTTATGCTCGTATATAATGAGGAATGAGGGCAACTCAGTTTTTATCCAGGTGGCTAATTTTTTTTTAAATTTATTTATTTATTGGCTGCATTAGGTCTTCATTGTTGCACACGGGCTTTCTCTAGCTGCATTGAGTGGGGGCTACTCTTCATTGTGGTGCATGGGCTCTTCATTGCAGTGGCTTCTCTTGTTGTGGAGCATGGGCTCTAGGCGTGTGGGCTTCAGTAGTTGTGGCACACAGGCACAACAGTTGTGGCACACAGGCTTAGTTGCTCCATGGCATGTGGGATCTTCCTGCAGCAGGGATCGAACCTGTGTCCCCTGCATTGGCAGGCAGATTCTTAACCACTGCGCCACCTAGGGAGTCCCAGGTGGCTAATTATTGTCTTGACATCAGTTGTTGAATCTTATCCGTGACCATTATTTTTCAAATCTTACTTTAAGAATCATATGATCACAGCATTATTTTTTATAATGAAAAATGTATAATTTAATGTTTAACAATATGTAAAATGTGAAATAATTTATATTACTTTCATTTAATGGAATCTCAAGAGTTTTCAAGACTCTTCAATTCCATGGGAGAACTCTCAAGATAAATTAAGAAAAGCAAAATACAAAACAATATGTACCAAGTGATCCCAATTAAAAACAAAAGAGCACATTTACATATAAAGATGGATAGAAAGAAATATATTAAAATTTAAGAGTAGTTATCTCTGCCTTAAAAAAAGTTTATTTACAATGAAGATGTTTCTTTTTAATAATATGACAACCCCTGACAAGTGCTATTGAAAACGTACACACACACACACACACACACACACACACACACACACACACACACACACAATTCTTATGCTATACGTGTCCTTTGTAAAACCATTAAAATATATGTATATTTTAAGGTGGTAGATAAATACAATAAAATGTATTTTCCCCTTTGGGGAAGTTTCCTTTGATTTGATCCAAACCCCCAGGGGCTAGTTCTATAGCACACTGTTCATGTTCCTTGTTGTCATGAATACGTTTTCTGTCTCCTATCTTCTTAGATGCTTCCCTTATCTCCCACAGTGTTTTCTTGTTGAATTATTTCAGGCTCACCTTGGTCATAACGAGGGGATTCAGCTTTACCAAGAACCTCGGTCTTTGGCATTTCCTATGAGGGATGTCCACTGGACTAGGTGTCAGGGGACCTGAATTTTAAACCTGGCCCTGCCCCAAACAAGTGTAAACTTGGGTAAAAGTCATTTCCCCTTTTTTGCCTCCTTCTTCCTTCTATTAAATGAGGTGTTAGATAATCTCTAAAGTACCTTTTGGTTTTAATTTTCTACTTACCACAGTGGACACTGGCTTTCTGGAGCTTTCAAAGATTCATTTGCATCATTTACAACCATAGGAGTGATTAATATTGAACTTGGTTCATGGTTGCAAATCTGTTGATTCATGCAGAATTAAAAATGATTACAGGGACGAAGTGAGAGAGTAGCATAGACATATTTACACTACCAACTGTAAAATAGATAGCTAGCGGTAAGTTGGTGCATAACAAAGGGAGATCAACTTGATGATGGGTGATGCCTTAGAGGGCCAGGACAGGATGGGTGGGAGAGAGTCAAGGGAGGGGATATGGGGATATATGTCTAAATACAACTGATTCACTTTGGTGTACCTCAAAAGCTGGTACAAGAGTGTAAAGCAATTATACTCCAATAAAGAGCTTAAAAAAAAAAGAAAAAAAATGATTACAACCCATTAGCGAAGCTTATTAATTGTCCTTTTTTTTTTTAAAGAATGTTATGGTTCTTAGGTTTTTGTTATTGTTGTCGTTCTGATTAAGCTAACAGACCTAAGTACAAAGGAAACTGAGTTTCCTTTTTGATGGATTCTCGAAGCTGTCACATTGTGTTCCTTGGCTATATTAAGGTGAGGTCCGTTCAGATGAGTCAGAATATAAAATGAATATGTGTTCCAAGTTCAAGGTTGCCTCACAAGGTGAATCTTACCAAGTTGCAGAGCTTTGCTGGACCTTCATTTCTCCAAGTGGAATGCATGACTACTATCAGGGATCATGGGGGCTGACTCTGCGTTAATCTAATCCTACTATCCGATTTTATAGGTAAGAAAATGGAGGCCAGGAGATGTTGAGTGACCTGTCCACACTCAAATAGCACAGGGGAATCAAGATCAAGACTGCGGGGTTAGGATATATGGAAAGTGGCCTGTTTTCAATTAAGCATTGGCCAATAGCCAGCAGTGTGAGTCAGGCAAGTCATTTCTCCGCATTGATTACCATGAATTAAAAGATAGAATAGAATGTGAAACTTTCTAGATTCCTAAATATTTTGTAGACTAAAATAACAGAGGTTGGGATGATTGACAAAGAACTGGTAAAAAAAAAATAGGACATAAAAGTTAATATATTATTCTATTCATTTTGTCATTTTCATCCTTTTCTGAAGGGTATTTATATCTTCATATGTCTTCACATTAGTAATGCTCTTAGCAATATTTTTGCTTTTTTTAATTTAATTTTTTAATTTTATATTGGAGTATAGTTGATTTACAATGTTGTGTTAGTTTCAGGTGTAGCAAAGTGATTCAGTTATACGTATACATATACCCGTTCTTTTTCACATTATTTTCCCATATAGGTTATTACAGAATATTAAGTAGAGTTCCCTGTAGCTTACAGTAGGTCCTTGTTGATTATCTATTTTATATATAGTAGTGTGTATATGTTAATCCCAAACTCCTAATTTATCCCTCCCTGCCACGTTTCCCCTTTGGTAACCATAAGTTTGTTTTCAAATTCTGAGTCTGTTTCTGTTTTGTAAATAAGTTCATTTACATAATTTTTGAGTCCACATATAAGTGATATCATGTGATATTTGTCTTTGTCTGACTTACTTCACTTAGTATGATAATTTCTAGGTCCATCCATGTTGCTGCAGATGGCATTATTTCATTTTTTTAATGGTTGAGTAATATTCCATTGTATCTACGTACCACATCTTCTTTATCCATTCCTCTGTCAATGGATATTTAGGTTGCTTTCCTGTCCTAGCTATTGTAAATAGTGCTGCAGTGAACATTGCGGTGCATATATCTTTTCGAATTATGATTTTCTCTGGATATATGCCCAGGAGTGGGATTGCTGGAGCATATGGTAGTTCTATTTTTAGTTATGTAAGGAACCTCCATACTGATCTCCATAATGGTTGTACCAGTTTACATCCTACATCGACAGTGTAGGAGGGTCCCCTTTTCCCCATACCCTCTCCAGCATTTATTGTTTGTAGACTTTTTGATGATGGCCATTCTGGTGGGTGTGAGGTGATACCTCATTGTAGCTTTGATTTGCATCTCTCTAATAGTTAGGGATGTTGAGCATTTTTTCATGTGCTTTGTCTTCTTTGGAGAAATGTCTATTTAGATCTTCTGCCTATTTTTTGATTGAGTTTGTTTTTTGATATAGAGCTGCATGAGCTGGTTGTATATTTTGGAGATTAATCCCTTGTTGGTTGCTTCACTTGCAAGTATTTTCTCTCTGTGGGTTGTCTTTCAGTATTTTTTCTTTTAACAAGGTTTAAGAAATGAATGCAATGCTCTTTAGTAAGTGCTATTGCTGAGTAGAAATGAGGCTGAGGAAGCCTGACTAGGCTCCAAGAACCTCAGCACTCAGTAGGTCTAAAGACTTAATGAACATTCATGGGCATTAAACACAATATTTATTAATTCTTTTCTGGAATGAAGAGGCCTCCACGGATACAAGAATACTGTTCTCAGAGCAACCTCTGTTGCACATATTTTATTGATTAACCTAGTTTTCTTTGATCATAGAAGTAATATGGAAACATGGCAAAACCAAAAAAAAGTTCAAAAAATATAAAATGAAAACTAGAAGTCTCCCATTCCACCCACTCCAGTGTTACTCCCCAGTGACAACCACTTTGAACACTTTTTAGTTTTAGTTTTTCTGCTAATTACCATAATAAATATTATGTTTTACATTCCCCAACTTTTGATTTTGAAAAATTTCAAACTTACAGGGACTCTCCTGGTGGTACAGTGGTTAAGACTCCATGCTCCCAATGCAGGGGGCCTGGGTTCGATCCCTGGTTAGGGAAATAGACCCCACATGTATGCAGCAACTGAGTGGAACTAAATAAATAAATATAAAAAAAAATTCAAACTTACAGAGAAGTTGCAAGAAGAATTCACCTAGATTTATCAACTGTTAACAGCTTTCTGTCACTCTACATATATACATATTCTTTTTGCTGAACTATTTGAGGAACAGTTACAGACATACTGCCATTTCTCCCCAAAGCACCTCAACATGCATGACCCAAGAGGAAGGACATTCTCCTCCATAATCACAATACAATCCTCCCACTCAGAAAACATAGCACTGATAAGATTATGTAATAAAACATCCATATTCAAATTTCCACACGTCTGATGATGCCCCTTTTAACATTTTTAAAATCCAGCATCCAGTCACTCATCACATATTGCCCTGAGTTGCTATGTCTCTTCAGCCTCCTTTAATGTAGAACAGTCCTGTTTTTTCTTTCATGACACAGACGTTTTCAAAGAGTCCAGGTGAGTTGTTTTGCAGAATGTCTCTGAATCTGAATTTGTCTGATTGTTTCCTCATGATTAGTTTCAGCTTCTACATTTTTGGCAGGAGTACCACATAGATGATGTTATATCTTTCTCAGTGCAACGTATCAGTGGGCCCATGAGGTCAATTTGTCCCATTATTATTGATGCTAAATGTGGACATTTTATTAAGGTGCCATCTGCCAGATTCCTCCATTGTCAAAGTACACTTTCCTCTTTGTCCTTAATGAGTTGTAGTCTGTGGGGAGATACTTAGAGACTCTGTGAGCATTTTGTTTTCCAACAATCTTTCACTCAATGTTTTTTGTTTGTTTGTTTGTTTGTTTGTTTTTCCACTGTGCCGTGTGGCTTGTGGGATTTTAGTTCCATAACCAGGGATTGAGGGAGTGAACTCGTGTCCCCTGCAGTGGAAGCTCGGAGTCTTAACCACTGGAGCACCAGGGAGGTCTCGCTCAATGGTTTTAATATCCAATGATGAATCCTGCCTGAATCACTCATTACTATGTGGTGGTAAAGTGGTGGCTTTTCTAATCCCATTGTTTTTTCTATGCTTATGAGTTTGTATTCTTCATTTTTCTTTTTTTTAACATTTATTTATTTATTTGGCTGCACCAGGGTTGTTGCGGCATTCAGGATCTTCCTTGCAGCACGTGGATTTCTTAGCTGAAGCATGCATGCGGGATCTAGTTCCCCAACCAGGGATGGAAACCGGGCCCCTTGCATTGGGAGCTTGGAGTCTTAACCACTGTACCACCAGGGAAGCCCCAGCATTTTTAAAAAATAACTTTCCTTTCTTTTCCTTTCCTTGCCTTAATTTTTATTTTTAAATATCAGATTAGAACACATGGATTCTTTCAGAATTATCCAATATGTTATAGTCTATTCCTGTCATTATTTATTTCAATACTCAAATTATTCCAAATCTGGCCAGTGAGAGACCCTTCCATCTGGCTCCCTCTTTAACCACACAGTAGTTCCCATCTGTTTTGGAGCACTTTCTTACTTTCCAGCACAAGATATTCTAGGGTCACCTTATATTTTCCCTACCCCAGCCCTGGTATCAGCCATTTCCCTTAGGAGTCTTCCATTATAAAAATCACATAAACTAGAGCAAATTCCCTTTCTTCTACCTTGCCTCCCCTTTCCACTTCCCAAATTCGATAGGTATTTATTTTTCGTGTTGTCAAGATGTATACCATTACATTTTGATGTGCACCTATAGTTAAACTAGTTAATTCTTTGCTTATATTAATTTTTAATTAATTAACTAAATGAGTTAATTATTTGCTTATATTAATTTCTGAAAACTAAAAACCAATAAATGAGTTGTATTTATAACTATATATAATTCCCGTTAGAAACAATCATGCATTGGGTCTGACATTTTTGTGTAGATATGAATCTCCTAAGGAGCTTGCTAAAGATTCACATTGCTCAGCCCCATTCCCAGAGTTCTGAATCAATAAATTTAAGGGGTCTGGTGATTCTAAGACATTCTGAAGCAGCAGTATTAGAGGCATAAAGAAGTAAATATAATCCCATGTCATTAAAATTTGGCAATTTGATTGAGAATTCTTCAAGTGTCAGCCCCTAAAGAATTCTTTTATTTTCTTTCCAGCTGTATTCTGTTTTTCTGGGTCATACATAGCCCAAGCTATTTCTTGTATCCCATAGCATCCTCTTTCTTCCTAATAATTGATGCAGAGCTTGGAGCTTTAGGGTATGGTGTAACTGGGGCTCTGGAGTCAGACTGCCTGGGTTTAAATCCTGTCTCTGTTGCATGTTAACTATGTGAGTCACACTGTCTCATTGGTAAAACAGGGATTATTTATTAATGCAGTGATCAGTGTACAGAAAATGCTCAGTTATTCATAGTGAAGACTATGAACTTTGATATGCTGAGCTGTGATTTTATCTGCCTTTTTTTTTTTATCAATCTGATCCCACCTATTTTCATTGTCTTCTGATTTTTACCAAAATAACATATGTACATTATTTTAAAGAGCAAATACTTTATAAGTCTTATAACTGGAAACTAGCATAACCCTGCCCCATCCTGCCTTACATTTAAGCCCCATTCCCTAGAAGCCACCAGTTTCAACCCTTGAAATTTTTTTTGTTATTCAGCACAAAGTTTCCAAGAAACAGTATTATAATGCTATTTCACTACTTAGGTTTTTTCACTACTTCTATTGTCTTCCTACTATGAAAGATGGTTTAGTGCTCATACTTTTCCCTATGCCCCATCCCTCTCTCCACTGAGATAAGATAAAAATTTATACCCACTCTTATTACATGTAAATATTATTCACAGCTCAAAGCTGAGTTCTAGTGTATTGTGATGAACATTTCTTTACTTATACACCCTTTTGGGTTTTTTCTAGGATTAGTAATCACTTTGTCATTTATTCATTTAATTTTTCTATTTGTCTATAATAAACCTATCCCCAAACTTTCCTCTCAAGGAGCACCACCCGGTAGGTTAAAACACATTGTCTGATGTATAGGTTTCACTTTTTTCTTGGAGACATCACTCCTGGAGCCCACTGCTCCCCTGTGGATTTCCCTGCTTCAATCTGGACCGGCTTCATGCTGTCATCCTTGGGCTTCCTTTCACCATCATCCTGGGAATTTCACCCACCGCTCTCCTGTGTTGGAAGCTCGGTGACGAGTGGAAAACTGGATGTGAAAGAAAACGTCTCCATTTGATTCCTGGCCCCTCAGTGTTAAGCACATTCCTGTCTCTCTCAGTATCAGTCAGGTTCTTGCCCTCCCGGTGCACAGGGATTTGCTGAAAGGCTAGAGGGACTCTGAACGGATGGCAGGCTGCAGTAGCAGGAACCAGCGGCTCTAGAGGCTGGAACAATCTGTCCAGGATGCCTCCGCCGCCTCTGATGCCCATTGTGAACAGCTCGGCATTATTCACTTGGGACTCAAAGTGCTGGGCAGAAGTATCTGATTGACCAAGCCCATGGTCTCATGGATGCTGGAGTAAGGTGACGGGAGAGAGTGTATCCCATCCACTTATACCCTGATACTGCCACCACAGTTGTTTCCTCTCAGATAGGAAGGGGGCATTGGAAATCGGACAGCCAAAACAAATGGACATGTCCACTATACTCTTTGAATCTCAGTTTCCCCATCTTTGTAATAATAAAATCATAATCATAATCATAATATCAGTTTATAAAAGGTATTTAACTTGGAGATTAAATGAGATGACAGGAAAACAGTACAGTGCCTGGCTCATGGCAGATTTTCTATAACTGTTGGTTTGACCTGGGTAGAAGGATGAAATATTCTACGTGGATGGAGTGATAGAAGCCAAGACTGAGAGGCTAGAAAATCTGGGGTCCCATAGCCTGGAGAGTGAGTCTGCAGAGGAGGGAGCAGGGCCCCATCCTATGTGGAGCAGAGGCCACGGTAGACTGTTGGACTTGGCCTCCTGTGCCTTTGTTTTCCTTGATGCAGCTGCTCAGAACTGGGTCAGGACCTGGGCTCGGCTGAGGTGGAGTCAGCATGCAGACCAGGAAGGGCCAAGCAGGGGCCCCGAGTAGGAAGCCCGGCTACACGGAGGTCAGGAATCAGCCAGGAGTGTGGAAGGAGCCACCTGCGGACTGACCAGGTCTGGCCTTGAAGTTCCTCTTCCGGGGAAGGTGGGGAGGAAATGCTCTCCTCCCATCCTTCCCTCACGGATCCACCACAGGCCTCTGATGGGTCCAACTGCATTACCAGCAAAGAGAAGGATGACAGGAGAAGGATGTGAGAAGGAGGGCAGGGCCCATTAACGAACACAGGAAAGTGAAATCCTGACTTCAGCTCAGCAGATGTGACTGTGCCACCTAGAAAGAGTTCTCTCCTTAGGGGAGCCTCCCTGCCCTGCCCCCAGGCATTCAGGGACCATCCCTCCCACCGCTGGGCTCCCTTGGGGCTTTGCCTAGCCTCCGGCCTGGCCCCAGATCATGGGATTCTGGCATTTATTCCCAGGATATTTCCTCTGCTTGGCTGTGAGACCCCTGGAGGGCAGGGACTGTGCCTCGTTTCCCTCAGGGCCTGGCCCAGGATGCACCCCAGGAAATGTTTGAAAAATGAATAAGGCTGGAATTGAGCTGAGCCTTGGATAAACGGAGGGGAAAGGAAGAAAGTGTTTCAGAGACAGTGGCAGGAACAAGGTGGCTGGAGAGACACGGCACAAGAGACAGACTGTCTTGAGAGAGGGAACCATCTGTCTCGGGAGGGAAGCTGACATCTGTGCTGGTGTTTTCTCAAATATTTTGTCTGGTCCTGAGAGAAGGTGTAATTATCCCCATTTTACAGATGAGGCAACTGAGGCTCAGAGAGGGGAAGTGATTTGCCCAGAAAGTGGCTGAACAGGAATATAAATAGGCCTGTCTGATTCCTGAGCCTAGAGAAAGAGATGGTGAAATTCATAGCCCTAAAGGTGGTCATGGTTTGGGGTCCCTGGCCAAGAACCCAGTGTGCATGTCACCCACCTCTGCCCAAACAGAAGGAGACAGCATGTACCTGGCTTGTGATCCCACAGTGGGATTCCTGTGCTGGCTCAGATGGGAGTCGAGGAGGTAAATGGCAGGTGGTTTCATACCCCCGGCCCTTTGTACACATAGCTACTCCCACCTAATGTATCGCCTTCCCTTGCCCCATCTCCTACTCTCCTGGTCCTCTTCTTTCAAGTTTGAATCAAGCCTCTCCTTCTCTCAGGCCCCTCATGATGCCTGCTGGAGTAGACCTGACCCTTGACCAGGCATTAAGCCCATTCCTCCTCTGCCAGCACCTAGCCCGAAAGGGTGCTTTTGAATGTCTGCAGAGTGACTGGGTGTGCGCGCATGCCCCGGAAATCCCCATTCTCCAGGGTTTCCAGGGAAAAGCAAGGCCTCCCATGCCCCAGCCCCTTTCTACCTCTCCTCCCCTGCCCTGCCTTATCCTATGGTGGGGTCAAGGCCTTGCTGAGTCCAGCCAGAATAGAGGTTGAAGCAGTCACCTCTGTTTGCAAGAGCCAGCGGGCCTTCTGAGGGAGGAAGAAGGAAGGGTGGCCAAGTCTGCCCCACACTCTGACCCTGCCTGGCTGGGCGTGGGAGAGCAGAGGGCACAGGGCAACGGGCAGGGTGGGCAGGGCCTGGAAAGGCTGAGGAACCAGGCCACTGGCTACCTTCGGGAGGGGGAGGCTTCCTGCCTGCCTTCTACTCAGGGGCCTAGCCAGCGGGGGAGGAACCACCTGTGCCCTCTCCTGGGCTGTCCTGATAGCCTGAGAAAGCGGTCAGCACTGGACCCACTGTCAAGAATCCTGAAGTCCAGTCTTCATTTGACATTTGCTCAGAAACTGCTCAGCGCCAGGCTAGGGATGGGTGGGTGTCAAGATGAATAAGATCCATCTCCTCCCCTAGGGGAGCTCTCACCAGGCATTTCAGAAACAGTGAACATAGCAATAGTCATTGAGCACTTCTGTGCCAGACACTGACCCAAGTGCACACGTATCTGTAGCTAATGGAATGGCCATGACAACCCACAGGGGTAATGAGGTACCAAGAGATCAAGCAGGTTGCCTGGGAGGACTTCCCTGGTGGTCCAACTGTTAAGGCTCTATGCTTCCACTGCAGAATGCAAGGGTTTGATCCCTGGCAGGGGAACTAAGATCCTGCATGCCTCATGGTGCGGCCAAAACAACAACAACAACAACAACAACAACAACAACTAAAACCCGAAGTGTTGCGCAGGATCACACAGTAGGCTGCACGTTGGGATCCTCACTAGGCATCCAGCATCGGAGTCCCTGCGTTTAGCCCTCACACCGTGCATCCTTTAAGCCGACCCCAGAGCCGGCTGCCCTGGCCCACACAGGCAGCCTCTCAATCCTGGTCAGCAGGTTGTAAGGCTCTGTAAACTTGCCAGGAGCCAAAGTGTGCTTCAGGATATCTCCACTTTCCTTGCCCTCTACCGCCCCCACCCCCATGGTTACATCTTCCCCCGGGCTTGTCTTCTTATCCTGTGGGAGCTTCAGGCTCCTGTGACTCACAGGCCTGTGGAGTGTCTTACACAAGGCAGGTGCTCAGCTGTGTCTGCGGTTCAGTGGGTTGATGGAGGATGCTTTCCTTTCCCCAGGTCTCTGGGACATGAACAAAATGATTTTCGGGCTGTATGCTGGAACCACCTAGGGAGTTTTTACCATTACTGAAGCCCAGCCCTCACTCCTGGAAGTTCTGATGTAACTGGTGTTGGGTGCAGTCTGAGCATTAGGATTTCAAAGCACTCCCAGGGTGCTTCTGATGTGCATTCAGGGCTGAGAATTCCTGTAATGTAATATGTGGCAGTTATTAACATTAATTATACATCTCTCCATGTGACATATGATTAAGTCCCAGGCACTTGAGTGCCCTTGGGGAAGAATAGAAAACAAGACAGTTATGATCCCTTACCTTGTGGCATATACATTCTAGTAATTCAATTTAACAGGCTTTACTGGGTTGGGGATGTCAGGCAGTGTATGGGTAAAAAGATGAACAAGGCGTTGTCCTTGCCCTTGAGGAAAAGAGAAGTGGACCCTAATTACAACTAACATAGAGGAAGAGGAATGCCAGTTTGGTACAAACCAAGAGTGGTAGGATTCAGGGGAGAAAGCCATCTGGAAGACAGCCCAGGGAAGTTTCCATGGAAGATATTACACCTGAGAGGGCCCTTGACGGATGGATAGGATATTGTAGGATGGGATGAAGGGGTGGTGATGGAATGGCTTAAACAAAAGCATGGAGGCAGGAACAGCCAATAATCGAAGCTGGCAAGAGAGCTGGATGTGCACACACAACAGGGAAGAGAATGCACATATACAGCGGGGAAACGCAGGTCGGAGCCTTAAATGCCAGGTGAGGCATTTGGAACCATGCAGGAACTGAGGCTGAGGTGCATAATTTTTAGCTCTTCATACCTGGGCCTCCTCCTGGCTTCATTCCTTGTTGCTGCCACCTTAGGGGTCTCACCTTCCCCGCCCACTGCCGCCTTGGTCCTGTGTTTAGTGCTCAGTAGCCTGTCACTGCTCTCAGGTGAGGGTCTGATGAACTCACTCCACCCCAAGCGTAAAATGCATTTCCAGATGGTACCTCCCTAGGCAACTGCATGTGGAAGGTACAGTGGAAAGAGCACCAAACTGAGAATTGGGAGGTGTCCTGGCTCTAATGCCAGCTCTGCCCCTGAGCAGATATGTGACCTTGGGCTGTCAACTTCTCCTTGCTGAGCCTCAGTTTTCTCATCTGAAGAATGACCAGGCTGGATGGATGGTTGACAGCGAGCCTTCCAGCTGCAACATTCTCTAACTAGTTTGCCATGTGTCAAATCCAAGAATGTCCGTTTTGTCTAGGACAAGAGGATATTGCTGCTGCAAATTAGGTATTAAGCGTGAGACTCAGACGGGGAAAGGATGGAGAAGCAACATGTAGGTGCTCTGGCAGTCACACTTGAGCCTCGCTTTGGGTTCATCTTAGCGCAGGTGGCTGGCCATGTGAATGATGAAGCCTCCAGATGATTCCAGCCCTCAGCCATACAAGTCATTCCCACCCACTCAAGTCTCCCCAGTTGAAGCCCCAAACATTGTGGAGCAGAAATAAGCCATACGCGCTGTGCATGGCTTCTGACTCTCACAGCATGAGCCTAACAAAACTGTTTCATGCCACAAGGCTGGGGTGGTTTGTTACACAGTATTAGATAGCTGGAAATGGGGGAGGAGGTTTAAGGGTGGTCTGAGGATGAAGGGCCTCCTTACGCTGCTGAAACCTCACCAGTGGGTGTCCTCCTGTGCCTACTGACTTGGAGAGCCACCTCTGGTCTGCGGGTATTACTTTACTCAAGGTAGCCTGGTGCTCTTGGGAGAGGTCACGCAAAGCCTGCACTGTCCTGGAATGTTGTCACATTTATCAACAAGGAAGCACCAGGATCTTTCTAGAGGCTGTCACAGATGCTGAAGTATTGGTCAGCTGGGGGCTGGGAGTGGGGCTGGTTCATCTGTACATCCCAGTACCCCAGTGTCCGGAAAGCCTAAAGTGGGAGCAGGGGGTTGCTCACACAGGTAGAAGTCCTCTGGGTGCATCTTACACACTCTCATTTCAGCCCTACAATAGCTCCATTAGGTGCTGTAAGAAGGGATGTTTGCCTACTTTACTGATGAAGAATAAGTTCAGGTGCCGCGCCCAAGGCTATACTCACACCAGGATGGGCGGAACAGAGCTCTGAACCAAACACAGGACTCTGAATCTATCGTTCTTTCCTCTACGACTGTCTTGAGGAACACCCTGGGTGATTTGGGGAGGGAGGCTCTGGGAAGGGGCCTTCATTTCTTCTCCCTAAACAGCCTGTTGTCTTGAAATACGATCACTGAACTTGACTTACATTCTGTTTCCATTTCCTTTCACCACCCCTCCACTCTCATTCCTTTTTGCTCCTGGGATTTTTGGCAGAAGGAAGAGAGGAGCGCTCCACTCCCAAGTCTTTCATTAGGGAAGGCTTGATGGTGATGTGAGGCTTCACACACCAATGTGCCAGGCAGGGCTGGGGGCACGGAGGCCAGGCCTCTCCCAAGCGGGGGTGGGGGTGGTGAGGAGGGACGTGTCCCTCCCCATCACAGCCCTCACACCACTGGGGACCATGGATGGTGGAGTTTCCAGAAGAATCTGTGCGTCGTCTGCATTCTGGCTGGGAGGGAGGAAGCAGCCTACTCCCTGGTGGAACTTCCTCGCTCACGACGGAAGCAGGGGACAAGGAAATACCACTTTCTGAGACCATGCCAGGCTATATCAAGCGTATAAGCTCATTTAAATCAATTTCCAGATTAGGCTTGGAGAGGTTAGCTGACTTGTCCAAGGCCACACAGCATCTAGGTGACAGAGCCCGCGAAGACGCCAGGTCTTGCCACTGGCTCTCGCCCCCGCTCCTGGGAACCTCAGGGCCCGGAGCTGCGCGCCCCGACCTGGCAGGGAGGCGCTCGGCCCTCACCCCGGGGCTGTCCGGAGGGGACTCCCGCCAGGGGGCGCTCCGAGCCCCGTCTCGGGCCTCCGGGCGCGCCTCCAGCCGGCGCCTGGGACGGCACCGGCCGCTCCGCCCCCTCGGCTCCTCCGCGGCTCTGCGGGCGGGCGGGCGCCCAGCGCGCAGGGAGCGGAGCCGAGCCGAGAGCAGCGCACCCCGCCGCGCCCCCGGTGCCCCCCGCGCCCCCTCGCCCGCCGCCGCGCAGCCTCCCGCCGTGAGTAGCGCCCGTCTGCGGGCTCGACGGGCGGGACGGGGCGCGCGGCCCGGGGCTAGGGCTGGCGGGGGGTGCACATTGCTGCGGCGCAGCTCAGCCGCCGGCTCCCTGACGCCGCCCCCCCCCCCACCCCGGGGATGGCCGGCCTCGGTCTTGGGTGCTCCGGCCGGCCCTCCACCTCAGGGACCTGCCCGCCGGGCCCCTAGGGCCCACTCTGAAGTCTGGGACTGTGACCTGAGGGACCGTGTGGGAGCAGTGGGCAGACCTGGCGCCTGGGGAGGCGGGGGGAGGCAGACTTCCATCAGGTTTGGAGCCCTTGCCGGGGGAAAGCACCCCAGATTTCCGGGAGGAGAGAGGCCAGGTCTTCTCAGCATCGTCCACCTCGCATACCTCCTTCTTCCTCTTGTGTGAGGAGGCGATGCGAGGAGGCGGCTCCGCACCCAGAGTGCTTTCTCCGTGACAGAATGAAGCTGTGGTCCCCGCCGTCGGGAGCCCGGGCCGGGGCAGAGTTAGGGTGGGCAGGGCGGCAGCCAGTTGGTCCGGGGCAGGCTGGGGTTTCCTCCCCAGCGTAGGAGGGTGTCGTCAACAGGCGACCCGACTCTGGACCAGGGATTGTGGATATCTCGTGGCGTGTGTAGGTCCGGCTGATCCTCACGGTGACTCTGCAAGGTGGAAATTAGTCTTCTCACTTTGGGAGGAAGAGGAGGCCCAGAGCCGTAAGCGTTGAGGCCACACAGGTGGTAGGTTAGGAGCGCACACTGGAAGAGAGGATGCCTAGCTGCTGCCTCACTGGCAGGTGGGAAGGGCCCTGGGGGCGGGTGGGGAGAGCACCGGACCCTGTGTACTTGAGTATCCAGTGGAGGGCAGCTGGGGGCCGCTGTTGTGGTTTCTGACACTGTATTTGTCAGCTGCCTGTGTAAGGTATTCCTGGGAGAGTCCTGGTGACCCAGGGGTGCTGGTGCGTTGGTCTCTTCACCATTACTTCCGGAGTCCTGTTCTTCCCCAAATCATACATCTCCCAAGATGTGTTTTTAGCACCTGAAGTGGCCCCATTCAGCAGCTTTGGGAGAGGCTTGGGCAGGGGGTGCAGGGGTGTGTGGATGTGAGTGGGTGTGTGCTGGTCTGGGACAAGTTTCCCATTGGCAGGAATAAGACCTGAACTGACTCTGACCCTCTCCCTAAGGCCTCCCTGGTTGTTAGATGTGGGGGTGAAAGCAGGCTGCCCAGTGGAGCTGACCTTCACCGGGAAGGTAGTTTTGTCATGTCAGCTTAGGCAGGTGGCTGATCTTCTCTGAGCCCCAGCTTCCTCATCAGAGATCAGGGTGGGTCAGAGCCTCCAATGCATGTAATGCCGAATGCCCCTCCCTTCTCTTGGCAGCCTCCTCAGAGCCTGAATGTGATGGTTCTTCATGGAAGGGGGTGTAAGGGGGCGATCGTGGTCCCATTTCACAGACTTGCACTAGGTAAAGATCTCTGAGAGTTCAGCAGGGTGAGCTGGGGCCCATGGGGGAGGGGCTTAGTAGGTTTGAAAGTTCTCTATGGGATGATCCTCCAGCCCTGGAGACCTTCTCCTAGGTTGTCCCTCAGGAGACCACTGACTTCCTAACCCTGGTGCTGCCATTGGAGGGTTGAGGGTGCTGTCAACAGAAGCCAGGGGAAGAGCAGCTGGAGGGGGCTAGCTGTGTGAATTTTAGCAGGTCCTTTCCACTGTCTGGACCTCAGTTTCCTCCTTCTGTAAAACAGATGGGTTTGACCAGACAGCAGTGGTTTTCAAACTCCTCCCACCCATGAATTCTTACATAGAACCCCAACATATAGTGTAGATAAAGTGGAACTTCTCTGGCTCCCCTTCCTCATACTGGCGGCTCCTGAGCAGAGTCTAAAAATCCTGTAGATGTTCTTAGATCTCTTTTTATGAGGTCCTAGGAAATCTGTGTTAACCTTTCAGAAGTGTTGCCTAGTAGTAGGGGTTGGGGGCAGGAGTGTGAATTCTAAGGATTCTGTTAATAGGAGTGTGGGCATTAAGATGGGCCTCAACCGTGGAATGTCTGGAGCCGATGACCTCTGCCTCTGGCCAGAAGTTGTAGGTGTGCCCTCTGCCATGTGGTTTCATCTTTTCAGGGCAAAATAGGTGCCTGTGCCTCTGGGTCCTTCTCTGGGTCCTAGCCGGTGACTGTAATTCCACCTCAGAATGTTTCCCCTTTAGTTTCGTGTTTCTGGACTGGTAAAATACAAATTCATCTTGGGGAGAGATGTTATGAAGGGGCTTTAAGTTGTCATCAGCTGTTTTTACCTGATGAGCTTTCTGAGCAGCAGCCTTGAGAAAGACGGCTAGGGCACTACATTTCAATCAACCAACATTTATGGAGTGCCTCCTGTGTACAAGCTACCTCAAGGGGACAGAGGTGAGAATGTCACAACTCCTGCCCTCATGAGGCTCCAAGACAATAGGCAGGAGGGAAGGAATTCACACTTCTAGGAACCATCCAAGGACTATTAAAAACACTTTACATATGTTATCTCATTTGTCCTGTAGATATTAGACTCATTTTAAAATTACGTGCCATTTCGATTGCATACAAAATAAGTGTACATACCAGCAAGAAACAGCATTGCCAGCACCCAGAAACCTCCTTGTGTCGCCTTGTAGGCACAACCCCTGACCCAGGTGTAACCACTATTCTGACTTCTAGCACCATGGATTTGTTTTACCTAAAGGGCATCATGCAGTGTGTAGTCTTTTGGGTCTGGTTTCTTTCATTCAAAATTATGTTTGTGAGATTCATCCACGTTGTTGCAGGGAGCAATAGTTCATTTATCCTCTTGTTGTATAATAATTTCATCATATGGGTATAACTCAGTTTATCCATTCTTCTGTTGATGGCCATTTGGTCATTTCTAATTTTTAGTTGTTACTAATACAGCTGCTGTGAATGTTCTAACGTGCACCATTTTGGAAAACACCTGCATGGGTTTCTTTTAGGTATGTCCATAGAAACTGCCCAACAGTTTTCCAAAGTAGCTGTCCCAGTGAATACTCTCCCTAGCAGTGTTTGAGAGTTCTCCAAATATTCACTAACACTAGGCATTGTCTAGACTCATTTTCTGTGTAAGTAATTTGAAGCTCAGCAAAGTTGTCCTGTGTTCAGTGTATGGAAGTCAGTGGCAGAGCTGGGATTTGAACCCAGGCCTGTGTGCCTGTGGAACCTGTACTCTCTCCCTCTGGGTTACACATCGACATAGATTATGATATAAGCCAGAATGTGATAAGCTCTAACCCTAAAAATGCATAAAGAGCCCTCTTTGGGAATTTAAAGAGGAAGATAATTTTAATCTGTTTTGATAAGAAAAAGGGTCAAGGAGGCGCATTTGATGGTAGCATTTGAGCTTGGCTGTGTGGGAAGGGAACAGTTTTGCTAGGAGAGCTCTCTGGGTACCTCCCCACCCTGCCCCACCCCCCACCATGGAAAGGACCCAACTTGAGCTGGGGTGTGGCAAGGGTGAAACCTTTGGGGAGATGAGAAAGGTCTACTTTTGCCTGTAATATAGGATTTATGGGGGAGGGGGCTATGCTGAAATGGTGATTTGGGGCCTAGTTTGAGCTTAGGGGATCTCCTGGCCCCCAGCTCCTGGTCACTCAGGATGTAGAACCCAAGGCAGGGGCTCGTTGTTCTGCTGCGGAGGTGGGACTGCTTCACAGGCAGCTCATCTCCTGAGAGCAAATGCAACTGGCCTCTTGTCAAATGAGGGATCTTAGCTGTTCCCGGGACCATTCTCAGGGTACCTGCCAACAGAATTTTTTGGAGTTTTCTGCTTCCATCTAGCTTTGTGAAATTAGTAGCCCCCTCCACTCCTCAGGATCTGACCCAAATGGTTTATTTGGAAGTATTTTTTCAGCAACAAGAAGATGACAGATAGCAGTTCTGCCACCTCCTGCACTAGTCTCAGGGGCTTTGCCAGGATGGGGGTGAGGGTGAGGGGGGCCAAACGCCTGACTCTGGTCAAGCCAAACTTGCCAGGAGGATCCCAATGCCTTTTTCTCAGAAGGGAACAGAATTGGTGCCTCAGTGGCTGTGGGAAGCGGAGACACAAACAATGGCCTGGGGTGAGTCAAACAGCAATACTAATCATCCTTCTTATTTGCCCAGCAGTTTATGTCCTTATCACAGTGGAGTCTCATGTGGATGTGTGAAGTCGGTGATGAAGATGTTATCCCCCCAGTTTACAGAGGTTGGGGACTGAATCCCAGAGAGGGTGCCAGCATGCTATGAGTTACACAGCACCTAGACTGACATACACCTAGACTAGCCTAGAACCGGGGATCCTGGAGCCTGCTCTTTTCAGGATTCCATACGTGCCAGGCTCTGGCTGAGCACAGAGTAAAGACCAAGCAGGGAGGAGGATGTGTGATGCACAGGCAGAGGTTGGCAGGTGATGCTGAGAGTTAGGCCTGGGAGCCAGGCCAGCTCTACCTGGAGGTCTTCAGGGATGTGTGTGCCTTGATGGAAAGGAGGGAGGGAGGTGGCATCTTGGTACCAGAGCTCTGGTTTGCAGGGGGCAGAGGTGGAGGAAAGGGGGTGAAATATATACATCACCTGAGAGTTAGAACAGCTCCAGCCACTTGGCATTGATGATATGTGCGCTTATATAATGGCGCCTCCACCCAGCCTGGTGAAAACAATCTCTTGGGACTCAGGGATCCCGGGCGTGGTTGGTATCAGATTGCCACGCAGAAGTAAAGCTGCCAACGGTAGCCAAAATGAGCTCTGAGAGGACTTTGCTAATGACTCTTGAAAGACGCATCCACAGGTAGCTGGTTTTGTCTCTGTGATGTGCAGACTGTCCTGGGCCCTGGCCTTGGGGTGCTGTCCAGGGTGGCATGTGGCTGTCCCAGGAACGGGGGGCTCCTTGGGGCAGGAGGATCCCAGGGGAGGATGCAAACAGTCTTTTATGGTGGAGTGGTGGGTGCTCTGCTTGGCTCAGAGCTGCCCTGTGGTTCTCACCAAGGTGCCCTGGGCAGGCAGAGTTAGCTCCATTTTACAGATGAGGAAATAGGCTCCTCCCCCTGACAAGAGATGAGGTCACAGAGCTAGTTTTGGGCAAAATTGCAACTAGAACCTCAGGCTGCTGACTGCTGGTGTCTATTGTAATTTGTCACACCACTCCCACCCACCTTTCCCTTAGGGTGGTGAGTGAGAGAGTTTGCAGATCAGTTGAGACTCGAAATTGGGTGGCACAGCCCCTGAGGGAGCTGAGGTCATGATAATCCCTTACCTTGCTATTGCATTTTGTAGTTTATAAAATAATATCCTGATTTGCAGTGGTTTTTACAGTATTAATCCCTTTTACAGATGAGGAAGTTAAGACTCTGCAGTTTAAATGACTTACTCAGGCAAAAGTGGGACTTGAACCTGGAACTTCTGACTCAAAAATGAATTCTCGTTTTCCCGCATCACAGCTCTTTTCTCAGTAGACCTGAATTTCGTGAGAACAAATTGCCAAAGTTGCCCTTGGCTCTGTTTCTCTGAACTTGTTCGGAGTAGATCTGAAGAAGTAAGGAGTGCTATTTTTCTGTCTCCTTAACAAACTTGAATTAATATAAATCAGATAAGAACCATACATCATTGGTCACAGGTGAGGAAAGGCTTGATCAAGGCTGTTCTTGAGGAATGAGGGCTGTGGGTTATCCTTAAATTATCAGCTTCTACACAGCCAATTACTTTTGGGCCTGGATTCAGGCTGGTACCAATTGACATGTCTGTCCTAACCTCAGGTTTTTTTTCCCTGTTCAGGGCTGTACGCTTCAGGCCTCAATGAGGAGCCCAAACATGGAGACGTTCAAACAGCAGAAGGTGGAGGACTTTTACGACATCGGGGAGGAGCTGGGGAGGTAAGTGGCTGTGAGAGGTGTACTGGTCAGTACATCTTGTGGGTCACGGCTTGTCACAGAACTCGTGGGAAGCTTTAAAAACAGTCCTGAGGGTTATTCATCTTCATGGATGCCTCTGCAAGTAAATCATCTCTCTGCAAATAGACTTGCCAGCAGAAGGGACTAGAATTGTTGAGTTCCGTGTTGTCAGTATAACCTGGCTGACAGTTACTGTGAATCTAAGAGATTCTTGTTTCATCTGTTACTTCGCTCCCAAAGCAGTCTGCAGGCTCTGGACTGAGACCTGACCTGTTGGTTTTCTTCTCAGAATCCCACTCGGGATTCTCCATAGCGCCCAGGATTTTGTTCTGTAAGCTCAGAGCCTGAATGGGAGGTGAAATCATCCTCCTGAAAACGGCTCTGGATTGAGTGACAAGCCACGAGCCTCGTTGTGAGGTTCCTTGGATCTGAGTTATTGGGCGCACTTTCAGGTGTTCTAAACCCACAACACAGACAGGGATAAACTCAGATCTGAAAGTAGTTACTGTCTGGAGAGAAATGAAAATTTTTCAAAGCTCTCTTCTTGCCTCTCATTTGTAGCAACTGCTAGTATTCAGGTGGTGTTTTAATGATTACAGAACACCAGTCTTGGAGTTTGAGTCTCACAACAGGTCATGAAATGGGAATTATTTTTACTTTTGTTTTTCTTGAGGAAACTGTAGTCCAAAGAGTTTAAGCAAATTGCCCCAAGTTGCTCAGCCAGCAAGTGACATGGTCGGCGTCTGGCCAGTCCAGTCTGTCCCTGTCATGCTCTGTCCAGTGCGCACAGTTCTTGCACACTCACACGTGCTTGCAGTACACCCAGCCCCACCCCTCCACACACCCAGCAGAGTAAAAACCTGGGGGTTCAGGGCCTTCACCGTATCCACGAGGCAAAACAGGAGTCTTTCCCTTTAAAGAACTCTTGCGTCAGGACTAATTCTGTTACTTTCTTTTCTTTTATTTATTTTTTTCACATATATGTGTGTATTTATTTCAAGCATTAGGGTCACGCTGAATTTATAGGTTAGTGTTTTAGTACAGTTTTAAATATTATATCTTACTTACTGTATCATACCGGTTTGCTCATGTCACTAAATATTTTAAATGCAATTTTATATCCCTTTGTATTCATGCCTCAATTATTCAGCCATTTCTCCTACTGTTAAAAATATGCATTTTCCATAAATTTATTTTTTTAAAATTTTCATTACTAAAGCTGCAGTGAACATCCCTCAACAGAAATTTCTGATCCTATTTTTGACTGTTCCCTTAAGATAGATAACTAGAAGTTGGGTCACTGGGTACTTTCTTTTATTTTTGAAGGAAAACTAGAAAGAGCTTCAAAGCCAGAGGAGCCTTACTCAGAGGAGAATGGAAAGTGCGGTTACAGGAATTCCCTGGCAGTCTGGCGGTTAGGACTCGGTGCTTTCACTGCCGGAACTCGGGTTCAATCCCTGGTCAGGGAACTAAGAACTAAGACCCTGCAAGCTGCGCAGTGCAGCCAAAAAAAAGAAAAAAGAAAAAAGAAAGGGAAGTTATTTCAAGTTCAGGGAGTGCTTGTCCTGGCTGACCGGCTGGGTCAGGGAGCAAGTGTCTGCAGAGACCCCAGAGTGGGAAGATTCCTCAGCCTTCTGTCTGGGCCGCTGCCACTGGCAATCTGGGGCCTGGGAAGGGCTCGCAAGAGGCTGGAGGGTGGTCAGTTGAACTCTGCCTCTGAGTGAAAAGCGAGATTCTCTTCGCCTCACGTGCTTCTCCTGACCTTGGTGATGCCAGGGGGAAAGTGGCACCCTCAGTACCAGACCCTGGCAGGGCCTACTAGTTGCTTTGGAGCTGATGGCCTCGTGTTGGCCATGTCCTGTGTGTAGGGTCTGTGCTAAGAGCTCTGGGTACAGAGGTGAGTGTGACACAGGGAGCCTTGCCCTCCTGGAGCTCCAGCCCGGCCATGGGGGCAGCTGTGCATATAACAAGGGTGGCCTAGGATGGGACTATGTCAGGTGGGCTGAGAACTGAGAAGGGGGCCCTGGACTCTGAAGAAGGAAGTGGGAGAAGCTTCCTGTGGAATTCATCTATTATTCCTTCTTAGTCCTGTCTCTCCCCCATTCCATAGATCAGAGCTATTAGAACTGAAAGAGACCTCGTGTTTTGGGGTCCTCCACCTACAACAGGGTGTGAAGGCCCCATGTACCTCACAGCCTAGAGAGCCTTGGAGGAACCTCCCCCTCGCCCCCCGGCACGTGCAGCTTTTCTAGGGTTCTAAGGTGCTAGCTGGACGTGGGGTGAGTAAGGGGCAGCGGAGGCCTGAGGCCTTTGGAATGCCTTCTTGTCCTAGGATTTGTGATCTAGAGGTCAGGTGAGCTGGGATGCCTTTAGAGGTCTTTCTTCCAAGACTCTTGTCTGAAAGTTGAGGAAACTGAGGCTCAGAGAGGGGAAGGGTCTTGCCTGTGGCCATAAACAGGCTGGCACTAGACGCGCCTTCAGATGACTGCTGGGCTTCAGCAGGAGCAGTCCTATCTATCTCTCCTCCTGTCTTCTTCATGTAACACGCTATTGCAGGCGTACCGCGTGCCAGGCACTGTCCGAGGCCGTGACAAACAAAATAGACCTTCCTGTCCTCTTGCAGCTTGTGTTCCACTGGTGGAGAAAGACACTAAACAAGTGATCGAGGGATCACGAAAGGATAAATCACCACAGAGTGTGTGAAGGGCTGTGAAAGGAGAGCACGGGGTGCTCCGAGAGAGAATGGGGGTGTAGTTTACACTGGGGGGTCAGGGGAGGCTGCTCCGAGGAAGTGACTGAGGGGAAATGTGCAGGCGGGGGAAGCAGCATGGACACAGGCCCCGAGGTGGGGAGAGCCTGGGACCTGAGCTGCTGGCAGGAGGCCAGTGTGGCCGTGGAACGTGAGCTGGGGACAAGCGGTGCTGGATGAGGTTGGATATATAGCTGGAGAGCCAGCCTGCAGGCTCCCTGCCAACACGGACTGGTGGAGAGATTTGGCCTTTGGGGACACACAGTTTGAGGTTTGGGTCCCCTTCCTAGCTGTGCAACCTGAGGACAACTTACTTGACCTCTCTGAGCCTGAGTTTTTTTACCTGTAAGATAGGATTAATAACAATAGCTACCTCATGATTGTGGGGCTTCTGTGGGATGCTGAGTCTGCGATGTCCCTCACAGAGCCAGGCACAGGGCGCGTGTTCAATGAACAGGAGCTTCTGGCCTTTGGAGTGAGTTTGGGTGTCAAGGCCCCGTCTCCTGCCTCTGGAGCCCTGCAGGAGGACCGTGTGGGTCTCTGCAGGAGGAACAGCAGGAGGGGGTGTTCTTATGTTTGGAAGGAGCTGTATGGAAACCTGCTTCCTTGGCTCTCTTATTAGCTCCCTTGCCTAGACTTAGGGCTGTCTCATTGACTTTAGCTCCTCATTAAGTCCTTACTTTGCAAATAATGAAAATGAGTGAGAGTCCCTTTCCATTTTTTACCTGTAATGACAGATGGAGCTCACAAACATCACGTTGAACAAAGGAAGTCAGATTCAGAAGAGCCCAGATGTATAATCCCATTTGTGTCAAGTTCAAGACAGGCAAAATGAATCCCTGGTGCTAGGAATCAGAATAGTGGTTATTCTTGAGGGACTATTGACTGGAAGGGGGCACAGGAGGGATTTCTGGGGGGCTCTGTTTTGTGATCTGGCTGCCTGTTTCACTGATGTGTTCATTTCATGAAAATATATTAAGCCATACTTGTATATGTACATTTTCCTGTAGGTATATTGTGTTTGAACTAAAATCAGGCATTAACAAACAAGGAATCTTTAACTCCACTCCCTGTCCTGATCTGGCCGCTGGGGTGCATGTTTCTGATGCCTTTGGAAGCCTTGTATGTCCTTATCCTAAAAATAAGAGAACATCTGTAAGAAAAGCTGCAGAGTCCAGCTTTGGATCTGGACAGCGTGCCCTGACCCGAGAGTCCTGGGCGTGCCTGGGGCCCACCTGACCTTGTGCATCTCACCTGATTTTCTGGCTTATGTTGAGGCACCAGCCTGCTGGGGAATGCTGGAGGTTGTCGGCTGTTTCTGGGAGCAGTTGGAGAAATGCTGGCCTGCAGCTTCTGGCCTCTCCCAGCCTGGATAGCCACTGCAGGACAGAGCAGGACTCGTAAAGAGAAACTCATCAAACCCCTCATTTTGTAGATGAGGCTAAGACCAGAGAGGGGAAGTGACTTGTCCAAGGTCACACTGTGAATGGGTGATAAGTGAAGGTGGGGACTAGTGGTCTGATTCATACGCTAGGGCTCTTGTCACTACACCATAAGGACCCACAGAGCACAAACTCATTTTTTCCTTTAATTTGAATGCTTTTGGGGAGTGGGGGAGAATATTTGGTAGGGATGTTTTTTTTTTTTTGACCTTGAGGATAGGGTAGCAGGGTGAGAGTCAGAAGGGTGAGCGTTTGGGAAGGACTGATATACCCTGGGAAGGGTGCTGGTAGATAGGCCCAGCGATGGCTACTGTATGTCCAAAGGTACAATGTAATTTAATGGAAGCAGCATATTATCATCAGTGGTTTCTTCTTTCCTATACTTATATTACTTTACTTAGATTATTAAAATTATTATATGAACCTACAATCAAAATGTTACTGTTAAACTGGATCTCAGTAAGAATTTAGTCCAGATCTCCATTTTATAGGCAAGGAAAGTGAGGCCCAGAGAGGGGAGGTGATTTGTCCAAAGTCACACAGCCAGCAATACAGGAGGTGAAACTTAAAGAAGCTTTTCAACTACACTGTGCTGGTTTAAACAAACAGAGGAAAACTTCTCTCTTTATAAATTCAGCTTTTATCCACAGCCCCCACCTCTCTCAGGGAGCCTACCTCCCCATCACCCCTTACATCCCACCATCCCCTCCCCAGCTCCCCTGGTGAAGGTAGCGGCCAGAAGCCCTGCTACTTAGAGGAGGAGCAAGTGTACAAGGCATGCTGCTAGGCACTTAACCTGCAGAATCGCCTTTTATAAGGACAGGAGCCTTGGGCCACAGAGGGAGCCACTGCTCTCAAGCCTCACCCTTCCTAAACAGGCTGAGGAATTCCCTGGGACAGCTGCCTGCCAGACCTGAGTCTCCCGATGGGGTCCTCTGTGGATAAGATCACCCACCACACATGCAGCTTAGCCAGGGAGAGAAACAAAAACCTGCAGGAAATGTGGAGAGCTCAGGTGTACCCAGGCTGGGTGCTATGGCCCAGTCTAGCAACAAAATTCTGTAGAAAACAATAATAGTAGGTGTTTGGATTTACCTGTCTCTGTCCTTGGGAAAAGAATTTCCAAGATGGACTCTGAGGCAAAGGGGCTTTTATTATTCCTTTTTAAGTTAAAAAAATTTTATTGTAGAAATAATGCATGGCATATATCATATAGTTATGAAAAGTTAAAGTGAAGAGTAGAACACCCTCTACCTTCCCTCCAAGTCTCACATCCCCAGATAGACTTTGATGATAATTGTCTTCTGCTGCCTTTCAGAACTTTTCTAAGCAAAGCAAGTGTGTATAGACCCAGGTGGAAACATACAGCCAGAACAATCTACAACTTGCTTTTCTCATTTAATGAAATACATTGAATATCTTTTTACAGCAGTGTATATAGATCAAGAGACATTTTGGATGAAGGTTTTTTTTTTTTAAATAAAACATTTAAGAAGACAGTTTAAGCCAATGAAAGATTATCAGCCTTAACCCAGCAACTATTTTTATTTCTGAGTCTTACCTTCTAATCTGTCCATGGCTATTTCTCACGCCCACACATCCTTTCCTCTTTTGTGTCTGCTTGAGGCCCTCATATGCTCAGAGTTAACATTCCCCCAAGTGCTAAGCTCCTGGGGGCAGGTTGCGGAGACCAAGGGGAGCAGGAGCAGTGCTCAGGCCCTGGGATCACTGGCTGTGAGATTAGGCCTATCTCACATTTGTTTGTACTGGGCTGTCAACTCTTTGAAGGCAGGTCCACATCTGCTTTCCTATTTTGAGCATCATGACAGCACTGAGACAGAGGCCAGAGGTCCCCAAATCTTCTGTGAATTCTCTTAGCTCTTGGTCTTCCCTCGCTCTTGAAAAAATTAAACATTTCCTTCAAGGTCAAGATCAAATGCCATCTCCCCTGGCAAACCCTGCCATGACCCACGCCATCCTACCATACCCCCTCTGTGGACTGTATTAACTCTTATTCTGGACTCACATCTCTATCAAGTGCTAATGTCATCATACTTCATGTTACACGAAAGCGTTCACCTGGTCACCTTCCCTGCTGGACCCGGGTTCCTCCACGCTGTGCTCCTATATACTTTATCCTTTATCCATTCATCTTCTGCCTCTATTCTGCGCCCCCCACCCCCATTTCCAGCCCGGGCCTTCTACACTTTATAACCGCTCAACTCCCACAGACATCATAGTTAACTGCAGAACTGTCTGGAACCTGCCTTGAGTTAAACCTGAGGCAGAAAACCTCCGCTAAGCCCCCCACTCCCATAGGCCTTGGAATCCACGAACGTGCAGGGTTCCCCAAACACAGAGTGTGAAACGAAACACACTCCATTTCCTGGACACACATTATTATTTTTTTTCTTACCCTTTTGTTTAAAATTTAAAGTATAGTTGATGTACAATGTTGTGTTAGTTTCAAGTGTACAGCAAAGTGATTCAGTTTATATATAGGTGTATATATATATATACATAAACACACACACACACATATATATTCTTTTTCAGATTCTTTTCCATTATGGGTTCATTATAAGATATTGAATATAGTTCCCTGTGCTAGACAGTAGGACCTTGTTGTTTATCTATTTTATATATAGTAGTGGATACATATTACTGTATTTAATCCTTGTAGCACCTCTTGAAGCAGTTACTATTCCCATTTTACAGATGAAGAAACTCAGTCTCCAAAATGTTAGGTGATTGGCTCAAGAAATACAGACTACCTACTTTATCAAAGAGAAGCCAAGTGAGAAATTCCGCTTTGTGCAGCACAGCAAATCTTAGAGAACGTCAGGAATAAAAGCCAGAAACTTCTCTGGGCAGAGCCCTGTCTACTGCCCTGGGCTGGGATTCTTGTGCCTCTGATCACACATATGCTTATATTTCCTGCTGCTGGGAAAGTGAAAGTGATGGGCCTAAGTTAAGATTCTTCTGCCCTCATGTCAGTATCTGTGCTGAGTACTTCCCATCCTCCAGAACAATATGAGGTGGGTCACATTCCCACTTCACAGATGTGAAAACTGAGGCTCAGAGAAGTTTTACAGTTACGGCTGGTCACTTGTGCCAAAAAGCTTTCTTACTGCCAACACCAAGCTTGTCTGTGCCAGGCCCGGGAAGCTCTCAGCTTGGTGTTAGTGGCAAGGAAGACTTTGGGCCACAGCTGCGCCCCAGGCAAGTCAGTGGTTTCCAAAAACTGAGTGAGCATGTGTGGATGAGTATGTGCACATCTGTACTCTAGGTCATTGTCACAGTCCAAAGACTCTCCCCAGGCACCCACTGTGTGCTGGGCACCGTGGTAGATAGAGGAGACTTAGGGCTCAGGCCTTGCCCCAGAATAAATTAGGGCTCAGTTGCGGCACAGGGGTGCTCTCCTCAAAAGCTAATGAAATGAAAAGTTGGAACAGGCCATGAGCTAATAGGGGGACCCCCAAACGTGTGCCAGTTGTTCAGAGGAGGAAGCTGTCGCCCTGGGTGGGGGTCATGGTCTAATCCTGGAGACGGCATATGACCACCTCAAGGGCAGGGCTCTGCCAAGGACTGAGAAGCAGCAGGCGCAGGCTTGGGCAAGAGGGCACATGGAGAGGGTTGAAGGGATGGGGCTGCCAGGAGGACAGGAGACTGCAGAGGGCCCCGGATGACAGAGGCCCTGGAGGAGGGAGGGAGGCGCCTTCATCACCCATTGTCAGGAAAACAAAGCACAAAGCCACTCAAACAAAGTGGCTGCGTTGCACACGCTTCAGTCAGAAGCTGGCACATGGTGCAGACTGCTTGCTCCGAGGTAGCGGCCTCATTGAGCTCGGTTTGTGTTATGAAAATTGAAAGAGCTGGAGGGAGGTCCAATGTGAGGATAACTGAAACCATTATATACCAGTGTCTACAGGACACACTTTCCTTTCTACTTATTTATCGCCAGTGTGTACCTTTTGCATTGTGTTGTTTTTTGACCTAATGTGGTTTTATGTATACCTTTCCATGTATCCAGAGTCCATATAACCTAAAAATGTTTTTGTTTCAAGATAATTTCAAATTTAATAGAAACATTTTCAGAATAACACAACTCCCTTATATCCTTTATCCTCATACCAGTTTTTAAGGTTTTGTTACCTCCTCTCTTGCTCTCTCCCTCCTTCCCCACTGTCTCCTCCTCCTCCTGACCTTCTTCCTTCTTTCTCTTTCCTTCCTTTTCTCCTTTTCTTCCCTTCTTTCTTTTTGTCTATCTACCTACCTACCTACTTACCTAGTATTGTTTCTGAGCCATTTGAGAGTTTGACACAGACGTTATGCCTCTTTATCCTCAATGCTTCATTTCCTAAGGACATGGGTGTTCTCTTTCATAACCACAGTACAACTTTCAAATTCAAGACATTTCACTGATACACTATTTTTATCTAAGCTATCATCCTTGTTCCAGTTTCATCAATTTTCCCATTAGTGTCCTTTAAAAAAATTTTTTTTACCTTATATAAAATTTTAAAAAGTTGCACTCCATTTACAGTTATGACAAAGTATTGGCTCTATTCCCCATGTTGTGTAATACATCGTTGTAGCCTATCTTACACCCAACAGTTTCTACCTCTCACTCCCCAACTAGTGTTTTTTTTAAAGCAGTTTTCCTCCTTGCTAAACAGGATCCAGTGAAGATCATTTATTGCATCTTCTTGTCGTGTATCTTTAGTCTCCTTTCATCTGGAAGAGTTCTGCAGCCTTTCTCTGACTTTCACGGCAAGATATTTTTGAAGAATACTGGCCTTTTAAAACAAATAGATACAGTCCATATTTCTTCATTAATTTCATAATAATCTGTTATATAAACATCCCCAATTTACTTAACTTTCCCTGTTGTTTCTCACTACTAAAAATAAGTGTTTCTGTGAACATATTTGTTGAATTTCCTCTCTGCGTTATTTCTGCCGGGTGTATTCCCAGAGGTGGAACACCAGGTCAAAGGTTATGACTAATTTGTGTAATGGTTGAAACTAGAAATACTGAACCAGTTTACCAGGTCACCAGAATGCACTTATTTCCTTATAGCTTTGTCAATACCCTTTCGTAGTTTTTGTGTATTTTTGGTAGTTTAAGAGTTTTGTAAAGATACCTTAATATTTTCACTGTGGAGAAACTTAAAGTAGTTGAAGTCATCTTTATTTCTCCCTTAATTCCACATCTTGTTCTCTCTGCTACCTTACCTTTTTTTCATGGTGTTTCTATTTCATTTTTCATAGATAATTTGAAGTTCTGATAGCAACACAAGGCAGGTAAGGCAAATATAATAATTCCCATTTTATAAGTGATGAAAATGAGGCCCCTTCAGGACTAGAGGCAGATGTCTTCCCTGTAGACTGCTGGTGTTGTCTTCCTCCCCCCAGATGTAGAGGGGATTTAAGGTCTTTGGGGGACCCCAGAACTCCAGAAAAGGGTTTTACTTCTGTGTCTCTAGTTTTAGAAGCTGGCTGGAATGGTTCTATAAGAAAGCTAAGAAAGATGCTATTGGAAGAGTGGGGTGCTTGGGGAGAGGTGTGTTTTGAAGGCAAAGGAGAGAGCTCAGTTTCCCTATACTCTCCTTTGCTAGGGAGACCAAGGTGCAGGGTAAGAGCTGAGGCCAGTGGTAAGAGTTGGGGCCTTAGGTACCCATCAGCTCAGTTACAGTAAAGCACCAGGGCTATGGCAGTGCTGGTGGGAGATCATGTGAGGCCCTCCGGGGCCTCCCACAGAAAAGATGCTGCAGCCTTCAGAGTCTCTCTTCTGGAGATTGCTCCAGACCCCAAAGCAGCCTTCAACAGGCTTTAGAGCCCAGGAACTTTAACCTGCAAGGGCTCCTACATTGTCTAGTCCGGGGGTTGGGAAACTACAGCTCTACAGCCAAATCCAGCCTCCCACGTGTTTTGAATGGCCCTGGAGGTAAGAATGGGTTTTACAGATGACCAGTTCTAGTAGATTTGATAGTCGGAACACTAACTTTGGACCCCAATTAGGCAAAATGTTATCCAACCTCCCCCCACTGCCTAACTCTGTTCTTTTCGTTGGAAGACCTATATTACAAAAACAAACAAAACAGAAGACAAACTCAACTCTTGTTATATTTTGAGTTTCATCAATTAAAACTTTGTGGAAATTTAGTTTTCTCCTTTGTTGTGTAAGTACCTACATAATATCCTTGATTTTACTTCTTGGCTCTCAATGCCAAAAATATTTACCATCTGACCCTTTGCGGAAAAAGTGTGTCTACCCCTGATCTACTCCAGTATGGTTTACTATTTAAGCAGCAAACCTTAAAAAAAGTGGCTTATTCTGGGGTGGGGGACAGGATAGAAACAGATCAAAGTGAAGGTGCAGTTATGGGAAAGGAGGAAGAAGAGGTGAGCAGAGGTCCACCTGCCCTTCGTCCTTGCCCTCCATCTCACAGCCTGTGAGGAACCTCTGAGAAGGCCAGTTTCAGAACTACTGTCGGTGTCAGTCAGTCTGTCCTGCAGGGAGTGCTGGGGTGGAAGAAGGGAAGGGAGCTCTGGGTATTAGGGACTGTGCATCCTCTCTAAACCTGGCCCTGCGTTGGTTTAATCCTGGATATTACCTAGTGTAATCCTCTTGTGGTGGTAGGTGTTTCTCCCACTTTGCAAATGAGGAAGCTGAAGCTTGGAGAACTTAACTAACTTGCCAAGGGAAGTGCCAGAGCTGGGATTTAAACCTGTAACTTCTGACTCCTGGTGCAGTGCTCTCTGTAGAGTACCAAGCTGCCCAAGATTTTCTTTCTGCCTGTGACCCTTGGGTCCCCTCCAGAGAATAGGGGAGGTGGTGGATACTATTGTTTAGTGCTCTTGGTGGTTTACTGGGGAATCTGCTCAGAGCTCAGTTGTCCTTGTCTAATCCAGTTCCACGGCTGACACTGCTTCCCTGCTCAACCCCACCCCCCCCACGCCCCCCGCCGCGACTGCCAGCATCTAAGCCTGAGGTCTCAGAACCCTAATCTTGAGTCCAGAGCTGCTGGTCCTCGGTGGCCTGGCCACAGGGCCTGGAGGGTGATGAATTATCCTTCCCTCCTGGGGGTGAGGTTTATTTGGCACCCTGGCCACAGGGCCCACCAGCTAAAGGGGCTGAGGGGCTGCAGTGTGGTTTTGGGAGGCAGACACTCCTACTGGTGTTTTAGAGGAGACAGGGAGACAGGGCAGAGGGGGAAAGGCAGCTGAGGGGCACCTGAGGGGCCCCGCAGGAGGCTGATGAGCCCTAGCCTGGCGGTGATGACTCCGGGCACTGCAGCCACCAGGCCCAGGTGTGATCCCTGCTCTGCTGGGCCTCAGGCAGCTTCATTCTCATAGGCTCTGTGTCTTTGTCCTAAGATGGTCCCTATCTTACAAAACTGTTTTCCAGCCGCCTGGGGTCCCCTCCTTTAACGTCCAAACAAGAATAATGAGCGTTCCATTCCAGGGCAACAGGAAGTCCTGTTCCTGACCAAGCATTTCTGAGCCTCCCCAGGGAGTGCTCACATCCTCCTTGACGCCTCAGGTCCTTGGACTCAAGGACCCCTTCCTCCTTTGAGACAAGGCAGCGCTCCCTCTGTGACCCCGTCTCCGGCACGGACTCGGGCCCATTTCCGAGTGCCTCCCTTGCCACTGAGGCTGGTTGCAGGACAAACTGAGTTTCATGTAAAGTGTGGGGTAGTGAGAGGAATTTCTGCACAGAGAAGGAAACAACTTAAAGTGGGGTAACAGATACCTCTGCTCCCCTGACTCCTGACATCTGCCACGATGCTGGGGCCTTCCAGGACTCCGCCTCAGGCCCCAAATCTGCTGCCCTTCTTTATGCTTAGCTCCCAAAAGAGAACCCCTATTCTTTTACATATAGGAAGTTTAGGTCCTTGTTACAACCTCTCCCTGAAAGGACCCTGGTCCTCTCTTTTCCAGAACCAAAGATCCTTTAAAATCCTTCCCATACAAAAAGCCGTCTCTGACCACCCCCACCCCGCCCCATTTTGGAGTCTTTTACCCTCTTTATTACTGGTAACAGTTCTGAACAGCTTTCAAAATGATTCTTTTCCCATTCCGGGCACCGATGTAAAGGGCACAGCCTAACACGTATCCAGCAAAGGGTCGCAGATATGGACCAGGTGATGCTAAAAGCCAGCAGTCGGTTGTTTTGAAAAGCTCACAGGGAGGAGCTGGGTCGGGCTGTTTCTCCTCTGTTACCTCATTTGATCGTGAGCCTCCACATTGGGGTAGATGGGCAAGTGGGAAATTACCACCCCCATTTTACAGGTAAGGAAACAGAGGCATAAAGATCCAGCCCCTGCCTTTGAGAGCAGGGAGGCCAGGTGGAGTGGAGATAAGGCTGTGTGTCCACAGGGGTTTGTAAACGCAGGTCCAGGTAGCAATCTTGAAAAGATTTCTTAGCGAAGGAGATTGTATAACACGCCTTTGGACCCAGCTAAGTCAGCAGTGTTTCCAGAGTTTGGGATCGTGAAATTCTTTCCGATGTCTCAGCTGAGCCCTGATGTAAGATCTTTCCTGGGGTCCATACATATCTCTGAGATTTCAGCTCCCTGCTGGTCAGGAAGCACTGCCAGAACCTGGCTAAGCAGGTTTAGCTCCACCAACCCCCACCTCAATTCCCCTGGTTCCCTGTGCTGTTCCCCTCCAGGAAGGTCTGCAGCTGGACTGTCTCTGGGGCAGCAGAATCCCCCCTCTCCAGTACACAGTCAAGAATTTGTCTCTCAGGCTCAGGGGTCAACCCTGGGTACGAATCCCAGTTTTATGACTCACTGCCTGTGTGACCTTGGGCAAGTTATGTTACCTCTCTGAGCCTTGGTTTTCTCATCTGTGAAGTGGAGAACATACCACCTACCTTATCAGGCCAGGATTTGAACCTTGATCTCTCCTGACTCTAGGGAATTGAATGAGATTATGACTGAAACACGTAGCCCAGTGATTGTCATCTTTGGCAGTACATCTGAATCACAGAGGAAGTTTAAAACAAACACTTGTATGCCAGGGATTCAGATTTAGAAGGTGTAGGACTTCCCTGGTGGTTCAGTGGTTAAGACTCTGCCCTTCCAATGCAGGGGGTGCCAGTTTGATCCCTGGTTGGGGAACTAAGATCCCACATGCTGCATGGTGCAGCCAAGAAATGAAGAAAAAAACCCCCAACAAAACAGTGGGAAGTAGAACCCATATCCCTAATGACTCTGTTTTGTGCTGAGCTGTCCCTGGGTGTGTCTAAATAGAAGGTTTGGGGTGGGGCTCTGGCATCCATATTTTTTAAAGTGTCCCAGTTTGTGTAGACTGTACACCTGGATCCAAGATCACGTCTTCAAAATGGTGCTCGAGACACATAGTAAGCTCCCAGAGATGTTGGTTTACTCCTTCCTTCCCTGATTGAGCAAGTCTCTTTATTATCCTCTATCCTGGTGGGCCATGTTAATTTTACCTCTTTGTTTTCGCTCACAAAGACCCTTGCTGGGATTCCCACCACCCCCTCCCCCCGACTTGCGAGTGGTGTCTGCCATACCCAACATTCCTTTCTTTCTAAAACTACCCTCTTTCTTCCTCCTGCCTGTGCCCCTCACCAACCCCCTGCCCCACAGAGTGAAGCTGGGCTGGCTCTTGTGCAGGGGTGACCCCTGATTGGAAAGGGATGGTCACTTGACCCAAGAGTGACCCATTCATTGGCTATTTGGTATCCTATGAGATGGCTGGGCTGAAAAAGCTCTGCCCACTAGGACCAGTGATATATTAGCTAAAAGCCAGTTAAATGGCCTCTCTCTGAGACTTGATGCAGGGTGAGGCGGGAATAGGGCTGCCACAGAAGATGCAGTGGTTCCACAAGCTAATTCCTTTGTGGCTTCTAGGTTCACTTTCTGTTCCTGTGTGTATCCTTCCAGTGACTGCCTTTTCCTCAAAGAGCCTGGGTAGCGTGCCTTCCTTGTGTTATCTCTGTCTCACCCATGCCCAGAGCCCTCCTCCAGTTCTACCCATGCTCAAGTTCTGCTTTCTTCCAGAAACCTGTCCTGACTACTGCAGGCAGGGTTGGGTGTATCTGTTCTATGTTCCTACAGCATGTTGTGGATTCCCTAGTCGTCATTATTTGCCTTTGAGTCTGTTCCCACCCTCTCCAGCACCACCTCTTAACAAAAAGCTACCCTAAAGCAGCGTGCAGTCCAGTGAGCTTTCTGGTCATAGAATCAGGAGGTCATTACATTTTATCTCCCAGTGATCGGCACATAGTAGGTGCACAATAAATGTTCGAATGAGTTCCAGTTTCAGTTGGCTCCCAGGGTCTCTATTCTGGCTTTGCACTGTGACCTTAGTCAAGTTTCTCTTCCTCTCTGGTCCTCAGTCCTGTTTCCCCCCTCAGGTCTAACATGTCATGATTCTGTGAAATACCCATCATCTATTGGGTAGGAGATGCTTTGATGGGCATAGGAAGAAGTGGAGAGGAGAGCGAGCGCAGAGATATAGTTTATACCTTCTAGGAACTTAAAGAGACGTTGCAGAGGCAAATAAACAAACAAATAAACAAAACAGCGCATGAGAGTATCACACTCGGCAGCAATTCAAGAGCTGTCAGAACATATGCAGCCAAAAGAACATGCAGACAATCCGCGTGATACCGGTTCAGAACGTGGCTACCTCCATGGCCTGGCACAGCCAGGAAAGGTTTTGGGAGGTGGGAGCGAAGGGAGGCACTGAAGAATGGGTGGGGTTTGAATAGGCTGAGCAGTGAGTGTGGGCATTCTAGGAATAGGTAGACTTGAGCTTCCCAAGTAGGCAGGAATATGCTAGGTGTGTTTGTGGGGGTGGGTCCCCTACAAACCGGATGATGTGTTCTGATAGGGAAGCAGTGGGTGAGCCCAGGGTAGCAGGCAGGGGATGGACAAAAGTCTAAGCTAGCCCTTAAAGTTTTCCTAGCATTGGTATTGGTCACAGTGCGGGGAGGTGGGAAGGGTGAGGGGAAGGTAGGACTATGGATGATTTCATTGTCTTTTCCTTATACTTTCTATTTCCATTAAAAAAAAAACTTTAAACGTGTATTCCTTATGTCATATAGAACAAATTTTTAACTATTTCATGCAAAGGAGCGTGGACTTCATACTGGCTTTAAGCTGGAAGAATGGTTAACGGGATTGAATGGGGAAAGAGGTCAAGGGAGGTGGGCCAGCAAGGAGTGAATTACTGTAGAGAATGTGAGGGGATGAGGACCTGGAAGCTTCTCAAGGGAGGGATGGAGGCTTCACTGACTTGTGTCCTTCATACGGAAAGAAAGGACTCAGTAAACCCTTGCACAAGGATTAGCAAGTTCGGATGGAGGCAGCTGAGAGGGGAGGTACAGTGATGGTGAGGGTTCATACTGGTTTCTGCAGTGAGTCTCCCATCTCTTTTGCCAGAAAAATTCTGGCAGATACCCCACGGGGTTTGGAAAGAGTCATTTGTCATCACACCATTAGAATTTAGACTGGAAGGGCCCCCAGTTACCATCTTTCTAACCCCTTCAATGCAATGCGAGCTCTTTACAGTAATTTTTCAGTTTTAAGTAGCCTGCTTTTGACAGAAGTGTTCACCACGCACAAGTCCTTCTTTCTTGGGCATTAAAAAAATGACTTGACTTTCAAAAAGTCCACTCTTCAGGGAACTTGTCTGTTGGATGAAGTATACCCGTGTGTTTATAGCTCAGTCCTAATTCCAGCAAATGCTGGTTTTAGGAAGCCCTTATTTAATGAGAGCTTGGGGAAATTTTGCCTAATGCTTTTAAGAAAATGACCATTAACTGAGGACAAAGCTTAAAACTATTTAAATGTTAATAACTGCAGGTGCTCATTTAACCATAACAGTGTTGTACATTTCTTTTCTCTCTCTGGGAGGTTGCCCCAAAGCCAGCCCTATAGCATTGCCCACATTAGCTGACCCTTGCTGATGTTAACCGGCATTTAGATGGTCTACTCTAGGCCCATGGGTGTATGTCTCTAATGTGTCTACCTTCCCTTTTTGTCGTCACCTTAGTTTCCTCTTTTCAGGGTAAGTGCTTCAAGGCCAGTGTCTAAGTCACATCTTCCCTGTAGTTTGCCTGATACAGAGTCAGGAACAAGTGGCTAGCAGATAAAACTGAAGGATGTGGCCAACTTAGCCCATTACTTTGCCCACTCTGCCTGTCCAAACTTACTTCGCTATACTTCCTGACCTTTCTCACTCCAGCTGCACTGTCCAAGTCTTTTTGTAAAAAAATTTTATTGGAGTATAGTTGATATACAATGTTGTATTAGTTTCAGGTGTACAGCAAAGTGAATCACTTATACATATACATACATCAACTCTTGTTTAGATTCTTTTCCCATATAGGTTATTACAGAGTATTAAGTAGAGTTCCCTGTGCTATACAGTAGGTCCCTATTAGTTATCTATTTTCCTTTTTTTTTTTTTTTGGCTGAACCACGTGGCGTGCGGAATCTTAGTTCCCCATTCAGGGATCAAACCCGCACCCCCTGAGTGGAAGCATGGAGGCTTAACCCAGGGACCACCAGGAATTCCCAGTTATGTATTTTATATATAGTAGTGTGTATATGTTTTATTATTATTATTATTATTTTTAATTTTTGGCTGCATCAAGTCTTCGTTGCTGCTCACAGGCTTTTTCTAGTTGCAGTGAGTGAGGGCTACTCTTTGTTGCGGTGCACAGGCTTCTCATTGATGTGGCTTCCCTTGCGGAGCACAGGCTCTAGGTGCGCAGGCTTCAGTAGTTGCAGCACATGGGCTTAGTAGTTGTGGCAGAGGGGCTTAGTTGCTCCGTAGCATGTGGGATCTTCCTGGACCAGGACTCAAACCCATGTCCCCTGCATTGGCAGGCGGATTCTTTTTTTTTTTTTCCCTGTTCAACTTTTTTTTCCTTTTTCTTTCTTTATTATTTTTTTGGGGTACACCAAGTTCAATCATCTGTTTTTTATACGCATATCCCCGTATTCCCTCCCTCCTTCGACTCCCGCCCCCCCCACCCCATCCCAGTCCTCTAAGGCATCTTCCATCCTCGAGTTGGACTCCCTTTGTTATACAACAACTTCCCACTGGCTAACTATTTTACAGTTGGTATATATATATGTCTGTGCTACTCTCTCACTTCGTCTCAGCTTCCCCTTCACCCCCGCCACCCCCAAACCTCGAGTTCTCCAGTCCATTCTCTGCATCTGCGTCCTTGTTCTTGTCTTGTCACTGAGTTCATCAGTACCATTTTTAGATTCCATATATGTGAGTTAGCATACAATATTTGTCTTTCTCTTTCTGACTTACTTCACTCTGTATGACAGACTCTAGGTCTATCCACCTCATTACATATAGCTCCATCTCATCCCTTTTTATAGCTGAGTAATATTCCATTGTATATATATGCCACATCTTCTGTATCCATTCATTTGTTGATGGGCATTTAGGTTGCTTCCATGTCCTGGCTATTGTAAATAGTGCTGCAATAAACATGATGGTACATGTTTCTTTTGGGATTATGGTTTTCTTTGGGTACATGCCCAGGAGTGGGATTACTGGATCATATGGTAGTTCTATGTGTAGTTTTTTAAGGAACCTCCACACTGTTTTCCATAGTGGCTGTACCAACTTACATTCCCACCAACAGTGCAGGAGAGTTCCCTTTTCTCCACACCCTCTCCAACATTGGTTGTTTCCAGATTTTGTGATGATGGCCATTCTGATCAGTGTGAGGTGATACCTCATTGTGGCTTTGACTTGCATTTCTCTGATGATTAGTGATGTTGAGCCTCTTTTCCTGTGTTTCTTGGCCATCTGTATGTCTTCTTTGGAGAAATGTCTATTTAGGTCTTCCGCCCATTTGTGGATTGGGTTATTTGCTTTTTTGGTATTAAGCTGCATGAGCTGCTTGTATATTTTGGAGGTTAATCCTTGGTCCGTTGTTTTGTAGGCAACTATTTTTTCCCATTCTGAGGGTAGCCTTCTAGTCTTGTTTATGGTTTCTTTCTCTGTGCAAAAGCTTTTAAGTTTCATGAGGTCCCATTTGTTTATTCTTAATTGTATTTCTATGATTCTAGGAGGTGGGTCAGAAAGGATCTTGTTTTGATGTATGTCATAGAGTGTTCTGCCTATGTTTTCCTCTAGGAGTTTTATAGTGTCTGGCCTTACATGTAGGTCTTTCATCCATTTGGAGTTTATTTTTGTGTATGGTGTTAGGGAGTGTTCTAATTTCATTCTTTTACATGTTGCTGTCCAATTTTCCCAGCACCACTTATTGAAGAGGCTGTCTTTTTTCCACTGTATACTCGTGCCTCCTTTGTCAAAGATAAGGTGGCCATATGTGTTTGGGCTTACCTCTGAGTTCTCTATTCTATTCCATTGGTCTTCCTTTCTATTTTTGTGCCAGTACCATACTGTCTTGATCACTATGGCCTTGTAGTATAGTTTGAAGTCAGGAAGCCTGATTCCACCAACTCCGTTTTTCCTTCTCAAGATCGCTTTGGCTGTTCGGGGTCTTTTGCGTTTCCATACACATCGTAAGATTTCTTGCTCTAGTTCTGTGAAAAATGCCATTGGTAATCTGATCGGGATTGGCAGGCGGATTCTTAACCACTGCGCCACCAGGCAAGCCCAGTAGTGTGTATATGTTAATCCCAACCTCCTAATTTACCCCTCACCTCCGCCTTTCCCCTTTGGTAACCATAAGTTTGTTTTTTAAATCTGTTTCTGTTCTGTAAATAAGTTCATTTGTATCATTTTTTAGATTCCACATCCAAGCCTTTTAATGAAATATTCTTTTCCTTCTTCTGAGCACCTTCTCTCTCATCTCCCTTCCTGTCTTCCACTAGTTGTACTCAGTCCTCAAGTCCAGTGAAAATCCCTCCTGTCCTTCTGAAGCCTTTCCATGGGTACTTCCCCCAGCTTCAGCCATCTCTCCAGCTTCCAGCATCCATAGCCCTTCTAATCTCTGCCTTATACATAATTGTTCTGAAGCAGAAGGTTTCCTGGAGGTTCATTCTGTGTTCTGAGCTAGACTGTGAGCCCCTTGTAGACAGAGGCCAAGGTTTATCATTCTCAGTGTTCCCACCACCTCTAGCATAAAGCACTCCATTAGGTGCTCAACAAACACAGGGGCTGGTGTAACCATAAACTGTGCTCAGCCAGCACTGAGCCCCTGAGGCCTTGAGTTTGTGTTTCCAAGCCCAGGAGAAGGTAGAAATGCAGTGGTATTATTTTCATCACAGCCCTGTTCACACGACCTTCTTTGTTTTCTTGGCTGGAGGGGGTGGAGCAAGGGAACAGGCCAAGTGTGGGGAGCTGTTTGACATCCTAGCAGCTGTACAGAATGCTCACTTGTTCTCCCCTCTCATGTGCCAGAATCGCTGCACATCACAGCTTCTTCCTGTGCTGGTGTTAGCCTCATGGCCTCTTTCCTGCTCCTGCTTCTCCAGGAAGTGGCTGAGCCAGGTTCTGCGGATCCCAGCAGGGTATCTAGTCCCAGAGAGAGAAGATGCCAGAGCTGCCCCTTGTGGGCAGCGACTGATCTCAACTGAGGAGATGCCATGGAAGTTCTAGGTCATGGTTGTGACTTTCTTGGGGCTGTGCAAGGATAAGAGAAATGCAAAGATTCATCTGTGGCATCTGAGCCATCAGCCATAGACTTAGAGTAAAGAACTTGATTCAGGTCCCACTTTAGCCACCAATATGCTGTGTGACTTTGGCAAGACACTTTCCCTCTCTGGGCCATGCAGCATTTTGGTGGTGCAAGTGGAACATGAATGCAGGTCTCCTCACCCCCTGGTGCTTCCTCTTTCTACTACTCTGCAGAAACACTACAGGCATTTGACATCACCCCAAGTCACCTGCCCTTCTGCTTTTGACTTGTTCCTTTTAGTACCAGAGGTGCTGTTAAGAATAGGGACTTCCTTCAGAGGCCTGCTGTTGGAGATCTACCCCCAGACCATAATTCTCCTACATTTCCTTCCTATAGATATTTTCCTTTAAGCCTCAGACTTCCGTGGGGCTACCTGATGGGTCTGTCTCTCTCTCTTTTTTTTAATTGAAGTATAGTTGATTTACAATGTTGTGTTTCTGGTGTACAGCAAAGTGATTCAGTTATACATATATATATACATATTCTTTTTCATACAGGATATTGAATATAGTTCCCTGTGCTATACGGTAGGACCTGACCTTGTAGTTTAGTGTCTTTTGACAGCTGCAAAGAGGTCCTTCCAGATAAGGTGAGCCAAATGACACTGCTTTGGTGAAGCAAGTAATACCTTCCTATGACTGGACTCCATAAAAATTTGTCATACGAATAGATGAGTGAGTGAATGAATGAATGAACGAATTCCAGCAAGAGGTGAGAAAATTGATGATGCCCTGGGGTCACTTGAATCATGATTGTGAGAGACCAGGGCACTCTTGGGAAGACCCCTCTGTGGAACTGACCATCTTAGAGCAGCACTGGCCCAATTTCCAGTCTTGGTGAAATGGGTTCTGTCCCCCACTGCCAACCCAGCTTTTTCTCCACGTTGATGCATTTAACGAGGCCATGCAGTGAGAACTGGTGTGGGAGTGAAGGTGTCCCGGCTTTGGTTCCGGAGCTGCGTGTGCTTAGGCAAATCCTTTCCCTGCCCTGGGCATCTCAGTTTCCCCATCTCTAATGTTCAAGTCCCTTCCAGCACTAGCCTCCTATGACTTTACGATTATGTGAAGCATCCTAGCTGGGTCAGAGGCCACCTGCTCACCAGGGCAGGAGTCACTCACCATGGCCCATGGCCCAGTAAAGCCTCCGGTGCCACTGAGGCTGCTGTTGCTGAGATTAGACGGGGACACTTGGCATTGAGGCCGTGCCCAGGGCCTGTTTTAGCAACACAGCTAGTAAATGTTGACTCTGCGGCACGAAAATGGAAAGCAGGGAGGACTGTGTTAACTCACTCAAGGGGTAGAAGTTCACCAAGCCCTGATAAGACAAGATGTAGTTATGCAATGTGTTGGTGTATCACTGACAAATAAGTTGTTTAGGGCTGAGAAGAGCCGAAAATAGGACAGGGGAGCCTTCACGGCCGATCCACGGCTCTGGTCCCGTTGGCACAGGCTGGCCTGCTTGTTCATCGTTCATTTTTAAATGAATGGATACTTACATTCTTGAAGCACAAAGAAAAAAGACTGGAGGGAAATACACTGAAACATTCACTGTGACATTCTCTAGAGATGGTGAAATTGCCAGTAATTTGATTTTTTGGTATGCTTTTTTCTATTTTTCACACTCTACAATGATCACATTACTTATAATCAGAAAAAGGCAGTATATTAGGAATAAAATACCCTTCTTTAAAGAGTCTGAAGGCACTTTCAGAATCTTCGAAGTACTTCAGATCTTTGTGTTTTGCCTACTGGACATTGTATGGTAACGTAGCTATCAAAAAAACGAGAAAAGTCCGTATGAGAGAAGGTACTCTTCAGAATGAACCCCGACCTAAGCATGTTTACTTATTGATTTGTACCCATGAAAGCAGAATGCGGTGGGAAAAAATTCCAGTCACTTGAGATAGCAGGACTTTTTTCTATGTAAGCACACACTGCTTTAAGTGCTTTCTGTTTGCCATCCCTGTATTCTTCGGCAGCGGTCCCCAACCTTTTTGGCACCAGGGACCAGTTTTGTGGAAGACAATTTTTCCACGGGGGGTGGGGCGGGAGGTGGGGGTGGGGACGGATCAGATGGTAATGCAGGCGATGGGGAGCGGCAGGTGACGCTTTGCCCACTGGCCCGCCGCTCACCTCCTGCTGTGCAGCCCGGTGCCTAACAGGCTGCAGACCAGTACTGGTCCATGGCCCGCGGGTTGGGGACCCCTGCTCTCCAGTGATCAGGCCCGGCTTGGCCCAGAACGGGGCAGGCCTGAGAACAGGGCATTCTGGTAAGTGGTTCCAGTGGTTCTGGTAAGGTAGCAGGAGCCAGGTATGGAGGAGGGACTAGGCCTTAGAGTTTGGAGGGCAGGGGTGGGAGTGCCATTACATTAGTAACAATAATTATCACTGATTAAGCACCAACCATATGCCAGGAACATTCCACCTACTATTACTAATCCTTACAAAACTTCGTGTGCTGGGCATCAGCTACCTTGTTAGGGATGGGGGAAGCAGGACTAGGAGAGTCACCTCCCGAAACTTCAGAGTCCATCGGCAGCAGGCTCTGGATTCAAACCCACATCTGCCTGACTGCAAAGCGTTTGCTCTTCCCACACGGCCAGGCTGCCTCTCCAGCAATTTAGGGTTTTACACTAGAGAACAGACACCTGCAAAGGGAGCCTGAGCTAACAGACGGATGCATCCAATCTCCATCCAGGAATAAGGGTCTTTGGAAGAAGGGGCAGCCCCAAGTGTAAAGCATCAGGTAGGATCCTGGTGTGTCAGCCCTGACCCCAGGACTGGGTGCATCTGCCCTCCTTGGCCCTGGGGCAACCCACTGGGGCCGCAAGAACCATAGGACAGGTGAGCCTTCTGTGAGGTTCCTTCTGGCCAGTCCTAGGGCCCTTCATCCTCATCATCGCTTGTGCGATGGGGGAGGTCATTTGCTGAAGGGGCAGTTGGGGTTTGGGGCTTCAGCACCAAGGCCTGTGGGGGAGGAGAATTTCGTCTGTAGGCCTACTTGGTACCTGGTGAATTAAAACAACCAGTAAAAGAGTCTCGTGGTGATTTAGCTTTTTAGCTGGTTTGATAGAGCTAATTTCTGAGTCTGAGCGATCACTTCTTTGGCCCCAAGATCCTGTCCTCACAGCCCTTGGGACTGGCCAGGGAGCCTCACTTCCTCGCCCACCTCCACTGGAAATCTTTCTACCTGTAACCTACTTGGAGAATGCGTTGCCTGCCACCTTTACCCCAGAAGGCCTGCCTTCCGAGAATGAATGCCTCTGAGTTGGAGTTCATCAGTTAAAGTTAGTTTCCACTTATTTTATTTTCTTAGGAGAAAGGATGTGTGTTTTAGGGGAGGGGCTGAATTGTGGTATATGGTATTTTTGAGAGAGAGCGCCAAATTCTAACCACTAAACCACCAGAGGGGTGTTTTTGAAAAACTCTAATTTTGGCCCAAGTGGCTGAGTTGATTGAAGCCCAGTAGCTCCTGTTACAGAAATGGCTTGTCTTGTGGTTCTCCAGAGTTGTGGCTAGAATATATTTGGTTTCCTGGCAAAGCCATGTAGGATTTTGAAATTTGATGGAGAAGGCTTCAAAGTTACCAGAATTGAAAGAAGCAGAGGCATCTGTACTCTCCTCCCGGCCCAGGAGTCTAGGTTCCTCTGAGGCTCACACCAATGTGAGTATCTAGTTTTTGACATAATAATGATCGTCGTGATAATCACCTACATTTGTCTAGAGCTTTACAGTTTATGAAGCACATTCGCATACATTATCTCAATTCTTGTGGCTGTATTTCTAGATAGGCAGGGGCAATTAACCCTATTTTACAGAAGAGAAAACGGAGGCTCAGAGAGGTCACGTGACCTGGTCACACAATTAGGAAGAAGCAGCATCAGAAGCTGAGGCAAGGTTTTCTGACTCCAGACCAGGAAAGGCAGGGAGGTTTGCACCTAGTTTAAGATGCGGACCTGCCATTGTGCTGGAATGCGAGCTCCCTGGGCACAGGGAGATGTGAGCATCCCCAGTCTGTCCTGGGCCCAACAGAGCCAACGTCTGTAGAAGACGGGACAGCCTTCGAGGTGCAGTTTGGGGCTTTGTGTAGGCTTTGCCTGTGTGGCTTTCTGTGGCTGCTGTTTCTATTTATTCATCTATTTATTTGGCTCCATTGGCTCTTGGTTGCTGCACACGGGCTTTCTCTAGTTGCAATGAGCAGGGGCTACTCTTCGCTGCGGTGAGCAGGCTTCTCCTTGCAGTGCCTTCTCTTGTTGAGGAGCACGGGCTCTAGGCATGTGGGCTTCAGTATTTGCAGCGCATGGGCTCAGTAGTTGTGACACATGGGCTTAGTTGCTCTGGGGCATGTGGGATCTTCCTGGACTAGGGCTCGAACTTGTGTCCCCTGCCTTGGCAGGCACATTCTTAACCACTGTGCCACCAGGGAAGTCCCTGATATTTCTATTTAGGCTTTACAATTGTCCTGTGAGGCAGCAGGGTGGGTAGATGCTATTAGCCCCATTTTACAGATGAGAAAACTGATATTTCAAGAGGTTGGGTGACTCACTTAATGCCATTTATTCCTTATTCACAAAACAAATATGTATTGTGTGCCTATGGGAGGTACCTGGGGGACTGAGGTCACAGCTAGTAACTGGTGAAGGAGGGATTTGAAGGCAAGTAAGAAGAAGGACCACAGCAGGTACTCAGCAACTCTCTGCTGAGTGAGAGCCCTGAAGGACAGCCCCCAGGTTGTTGATCTCTTTGTATCCACCACAGCAATGAGGACAGAGGAAGGCTTAGGCCAATATTCCAGAAAAACTTTGTTATTCATGTAAATAATGGTGATGATAATTGTTACTATTTATTGTACTCTTGTTCTATAGCAGATCATAGGTTGGGTATTTTACCTGGCTATTTTACCTGGGTATTTACTAGGCTATTTCTAATTGGCCTAGTTACCCCACTTTACAGATAGGAAAACTGAGGCTCAGAGAAGTCACTGACTTTATCCCAAGTCACCCTGGGATTAAAAGTCAGGTCTGTCTGACTCCAAAGCCAGCACACTTTCCCCTGAACTACTCTGCCTCTCTATCAAAATGAGCTCTGAGAAACTTGCTAGAGAAGGTTGGTGCCTGTTACCTTTGGGGAACTTGTGGATAAAGAGGATCAGGTGTCGAGGGGCCTCGGGTGGGTGGACAGGACTGCAGCTCTGGGTAGAGAATCTTTAAGAGGCTGTGAGCCCTGCTGGTGGCAGCTGTGCCTGAGGAGAGGGCAGGGTGGGGTGAGGTAGGGTGGGGGCCTCCTGTTCATGGCTCCCCCATCCAGCTGGCTTGAAGTCCTCAGAAGCCAGGGATTGCTTTGTCCCCCTCGGATACCCTCCTGGGAAGGTCCCACTACCACAGGTCTTGTGACCTCTGTTACACAAAGATGAGTGACATCTTTTTCCAGAACTCCTGAAACCCCCCAGCCTGCTTCCCCATTCCCCTTCCGTGCTGTATTAATTTGCTGGGGCTGCCATAACAAATTACCACAAACTAGGTGATTTAAAATAACAGACATAGATTCTCTCCCAGTTGTGGAGACCAAAATCCGAAAGCAGTGTTGATAGAGTTGATTCTTTCTGGAGGATGGTTCCATGCCTCTCACCTAGATTCTGGTGGCTCCTGGTCATCCTTGGCATTTCTTGGCTTGTAGATGCATCACTCCAGTCTGTCTTCACATCCCCTTCTCCCCCGTGTGTCTCTGTGTGTCCTCCTCTTCTGACTAATCTCCCTCTGCCTCATTCTTTTAAGAACAACTGTCATTGGATTTAGGGCCCTCCCAGGTAATCCAAGGTGATCTCATCTCAAGATCTTTAAGTACATTACATCCCCAAAGACCCCTTTTGCACATAAGGTCACGTTCACAGTTTCCGGGGATTAGGTCATGGACATACCTTTTTTGAGGAGCCACTGTTTTTACCTACTGTACCTGCCACCCCTTTTCCTCCCTGAGCTGCCTGAGACCTCTGGGGTCAGTGTCCTCGCTGAAGGGTGGGCCCGGTGCTACTGCAGCTGCCTCCCCTCCTAAAGCAGCCGCCTGAGCCTTATGGTCAGGTGGGTCTTGGTCCCCCGTAGACCAGCAGTAGGAGGACCTCGTATAAAGAGCTCACAGAGTCCTGGGGTTGGCTGCTTGTGAACTTCAGAGCAGTGATTCCCACCTGGAACATGCTGTCCTTGTCCTGCATAGCACAGGCAGGAGAGAGGGTGTCCTTGGCAGGGCAGGACCCCGTGGGTCAGCCAGGCTGTTGTCTCCTGCCAGACCGCAGCTGGCACAGGTCCCTGACCATGCAGTGCCCTCTCCTGCTGCCTCACCACCCTGCAGAGACCTGCCCTGCTCTTCTGCTCACATCACCCCCTCCTTCCCTGCCCGCCTCCTCTTAGGACTCTTCCTTTCTCCATGTCCCTTGCTTGTCTGGTAATTTCTCTCTCCTCCCTCAAAGGTGGCACATCTTGTTTTTATTTAATGGTATTGACTTTTCTGAGCCATCAGATCTATTTTTTCAGTTAGACGTCAGCTCCCCTGTGGTACCTTGCCTGTGGTCTTTGGTAAATACCTATTGGTAAATACCATTGGCTACTCACTGGGCATAGGAAGGTGTTTTGGGCTCCTGGCCTCACCCAGGACCTGAGGTCTTCTTTAGAGACCTGAGAGCTGTTGAGACAAGCACACAACGTTCAACCTGAAAGGACCTTCGAGAGTATCTAATAACCCAACACAGGTTTCCCAGAGGAAGAAATGAAAACCCAGGAGTGGGTGATTTGTTCCTAAATTTTCGAGTAACTTTGAACAAGTCACTCACTTCCTGCGTTCTCATTTCTTCCTCTGGAAACCAGCATGTTGGACTATTAGATACTCAACCTTTCAGGCTGAACGTTGGGTGATTGTCCCAACATCCCTCGGGTCTCTGTAGGATTCTGCCTGATAATGGCAGGAAGGTTCTCCCTGTACCTGAGGGAGGGTCAGAGATACCCACTCCTCCACCTCTGCCCCTAGCGCCGCTGCCTCCTCCGGTTGTACTCCTAGAACACCAAACTGCAGGATGGATCACTTTTCTCTGTAAGCATTCTTTGAGATATTCCCACTTCCCAAGGGTCAGGTGCTTTGAGATGAGGGAAGGCCATATTGGAGCCCTTGGTTAGAGGAAAATGAAGTAAATGAACACTTGACCGGAGTCACTGCACCTCCAAGGAGGACTCAGGCAGTCAAGCCTCCGACTCAGAACCCTGGCTGGAAGGTGTTTCTTTCTGGCCAAGCTGCCAGCCACACCCAAAGAAGGTTGGGATTTGCTAAGTGCAGTGACTAATTAGTCCTGAGGTGGGAGATCTCTACCTGCTCACGATGGCATCATGATTTATTCATGTTAAGCTGGAACACTTCCAGGGACTGGACCTTTGTTTCCTGTGGCTTCCATGTCATGTGCAGCCAACTGTATTTTTCCAGAATGGATAATTTCTCAAACCTAGCTTGCTTTCCCAGTTACTGCCAGGAAACGTATAACTCTGGTCACTTAACAGCCCCCTCCTTCCTGGGTCTGCAGTTGGTTTGGAAGGAATGCATTCTTATCTGGGCCTCGGTTCCTTTCCTAGCAATGCAGGCGCTGGCCTAGCTGGTATCTCAAGGCCTTCCAGCCCTTAGGTTCTTTACTTTTAAATTCTTGCCCCTTTTTCTAGCGAACACTTCTGTTTTCTTAAGAGATTTGCTTCCATAGAGCTGCTGCAAGGAAATCAGAGACATCTCAGCTGTTGGGAAGCCTTGTGCCTGGTTTCACCTTTCTGCCCAATTGCTAAGTCTTAAAGGCACCCAGTATCCTTTAAACTGCCACTTTCTGCCTTTCGAGATCACACAGATTTACTTAATGTCTAAAATCTCGGTGGGGAAGAACAAGGAAAAACAAGGTCTCAGCCCTGAGGCAGAGTTAAGGAAGGCTGGCTCTACTCTGTACTCCTTCAGAGTGGAGGGTAGGAGCTGTCTCACTCCTCAGGACGTTTGCAGTGTCACTGGGACTGCTTCCTGCACTCTGGCTGTGGAACTGAGTCAGCTCCTCAGTGATCTGGTTGCCACCTTGTGGGTTGTCTGGGGGTGGGGGTGGCAGGGGCCTCAGGCCTTGAGGGGTCTAGAAATGGTTTCGCTTCTGTGCTTTCTTTTTTGTTTGTTTGCCATTATGATGACACAGGAGATATAATTTATATCCTGTTTTCCCCAATTATATTACATTGTAAACATTGATCTCTGTCATTTCCTTAGGGAATATATTTATTGGCCATGTGACATTACAGATAGAATTTCTAGCATGATCAGGTTAACCTTTATTATTTTATTTTATTTCATTTTTAAAAAATATTTATTTTGTTTATTTATTTACTTGGTTGTGGCAGGTCTTAGTTGCGGCCAGTGGGCTCCTTAGTTGTGGCATGCAAGCTCTTAGTTGTGACATGCATGTGGGATCTAATTCCCTGACCAGGGCTTGAACCGAGGCCCCCTGCATTGGGAGCTCGGAGTCTGAACCACTGCACCACCAGGGAAGTCCCCAGGTTAACTTTTACAGTTGAAAAAGAAAACTAGCTGATAAAAAAAAAAAATCAAATGGTGCACTGAAAACTTTCCTCCCCCATCCTCCTGAATCTTTTTAGCCCCCGTCCTCAGAAGGGACCATTGTTGAGTTTCCATGTATCCTTCCAGAAATGACCTATGTATATACAATCATACATGTGCACATTCTGTATTTTTTTAATGTAGGTCAGATCAGACTGTACATGCAGATGGGGTCAGAACGTTGTTCTGCAACTTGATGTTTTAATCTTTGGCATTTGCCCAGATCCGTGCACACACACATGCGTGTGTGTGATCTTTTTAACAGCTGCATAGACCAGCTATTATGGGTGGACCGTAATGAGTGTAACCAGTGACGCTGAGGCTGCTACTGCAGTGCGCATCCTTGTATATACATCTGTGTACCTCATTTACTCACCTTCTATCTGCCAAGTATGGTTCTAGATACTGAGGATTCTGCAGTAAAAAAGACAAACTCCAGTGCCACACTCATGCTGGTATAATTGTTAGATAAATTCTGGAAAGTGGAATTGGTGGCAGGTTGATTGATCACATTTATTGAATGCATGTAAGCCATGGAGAATATCTTGTTGAATGTTTGATAAATCAGTGGCTGCCTGAAACTTCCTCCCTTCCGCTTGTCCCTGGTCCCTCTCCCCAGCCTCCCAGTGGTTAAAGGGCCACTTACTGAGGCTTCAGAAAGGTCACTACAGCAGTGCTGGGTGCTGAGAGTAATGTGTATTGCTGGCACTTTCTTTTTTCTCTTTTTTACTGAAGTATAGTTGATTTACAGTATTGTATTAGTTTCAGGGGTATAACATAGTAATTCAATGTTTTTTAGACTATACTCAACTTAAAGTTAGAAAATATTGGCTATATTCCCTGTGCTGTAAATATATTCTTACAGCTTATTTTTTTACACATGGTAGTTTGTACTTCTTAATCCCCTATTCCTATTTTATCCCTCCTCCCTTCCCTCTTCTCAGTGGTAACCACTAGTTTGTTCTCTATGTCTGCGAGTCTCTTTCTGCTTTATTTTCACTTGTTTGTTTTATTTTTTTAGGTTCCATATATAAATGATAACACACAACATTTGTCTTTCTCTGTCTGACTTATTTCACTAAGCATGATACCCTCCAAGTCCATATATGTTTTTGCAAATGGCAACATTTCTTTCTTCTTCTTCTTTTTTTTTTTTTGTATTTTACTTTATTTTATTGAAACGTAGTTGATTTACAATGTTATGTTAGTTTCTGGTATACAGCAAAATGATTCAGTTATATATATGTGTATATATATATTCTTTTTTGAATTCTTTTCCATTAGATTTTATTACAGGATATTGAATATAGTTTCTTGTGCTATACAGTAGGACCTTCTTGTTTATCGATTTTATATATGGTAGTTTGTATCTGTTAATTCCAAATTCCTAATTTATCCCTCCCCTCCTTCCCCTTTGGTAACCATAAATTTGTTTTCTACGTCTGTAATTCTGTTTCTGTATTGTAAATAAGTTCCTTTGTACATTTTTTAAGACCACATATAAATGGTATCATATGATATTTGTATTTCTCTGTTTGACTTACTTAGTATGATAATCTGTGGATCCATCCATGTTGCTGCAAATGGCATTATTTTATTTTTTATGGCTGAGTAATATTCCATTGTATACATGTACAACATCTTCATCTATTTATCTGTTGATGGACACATGGATTGCTTACATATATTGGCTATTATAAATAACGCTGCTATGAACTTTGGGGTGCATGCATCTTTTCGAATTAGTGATTTTGTTGTCGTATACATACCTAGGAGTAGAATTGCTGGATCGGTAGTTCTATTTTTAGTTTTTTGAGGACCCTCCTTACTGTTCTCCATAGTGCCTACACCAATTTACCTTCCTGCCAACAGTATATGAGCATTCCCTTTTCTCCACATCCTTACCAAGATTTGTTATTTATAGACTTTTTGATGCTAACCATTCTGACAGGTGTGAGGTAATATCTCATTGTGGCTTTGATGTGCATTTCTCTGATGATTAGCAGTGTTGAACATCTTTTAATGTACCTGTTGGCTATCTATATATCTTCTTTTGAAAAATGTCTATTCAGGTTATTCAGGTCTTTTGCCTATTTTTAATATATATATATGGAGAAAGAGAGAGAGAGGGAGAGGGAGTTATGTGAGCTGTTTATGTATTCTGTATATGAACTCATCAGTCAGATCATTTGTAAGTATTTTCTCCCATTCTGTATGTTTTCTTTCCGTTTTGTTGATGGTTTCCTTTGCTGTGAAAAAGGCTGGCACTTTTAAGTTCCTTGTGGTACAGCTTTGCCACGTGTCCTCACAACTGTGTGGGGAAGTCACAGTGGCTGGTTTGCACCTTACAGAAGGAGCTGGGGCACAGAGAGGTAAGACTGAGCTAAGGCTGATGAAGGGAGTCCTAGCTCCCCACGAAGCTGGCTGGTGGCAAGGCTGGGATAAGGACTCGGGAAGAGGGACTCTGCTGCTTCCTGGGACTGCTTCAGGGGGTGCTCAGAGTTTTTACCATTTAAATGAAAGCATTTTAAAGCTGGAAGATGAAGTTAGTTTTATTCTTTTCGCTTACTATATGGAGATAGGGTTCTAGAGGGCTTGCATTTCATGAATTCACTTAGAGCTGCTCTGGGTAATGCAGTAGCCAGCAGCCACGTGGGACTATTTAAATTTAAATGTAAAGTAATTAAAATTAAATAAAGTTACAAATAACTTGCTCAGTCATAGTAGCCACATTTCAGGTGCTCAGTAGTCACATGTGGCTAGTGGCTACCACGTTGTACAGTGCTCTGCAGGACGTTTCCATCACCCACAGCCCTCAAGTGTCCATAAGGCTGTAGTGTTATTTTTCTCCTAAGCACTTGGATGTTTGTAGGAGGAACTTTTGAGATCATCTTCACTCTCTACCTTTACAGGTAGGGAAAAGGGGGCACACGCATGGGAGGTGACTGGCTTCTCACGGTCACGCAGCTGAGGGTGCAAACCTGTAATTAGAGCCAGATTTCCTCCTATGTTTCCTCCACTTCCATCTGCCTCATTTATCCTGAGGACACGTTCATCTGTGGCTTCATCTCTTCCCTTGCCTGACCACTTGCTGATCCAAAGGGTCCCGATCAGGTGCCTTCTGCCAAGTAGCTACTTGGGCAGAGAGTACTAAGCAGTTGATAACTGTTGTTAGTACTAGTGCTAGTAGTAATACTGGTAGTTACAGTAACAACAACAGTTGTCAACTGCTTAGTACTCGCTGCCAATTTTCCTAACTACAATTTTTAATTTTGGTGGTGGTGGTGGTGGTAGCAGTAGTTAATAGGAAGACAGGAGTTAAAAATCATGTCCATAGTTGGTGCTTAAAGGTGGAAAGAACTTTCTGGTATACCAAGATAATTCTCTTGTGTGTTTATACTAGTGATCCTCAAATGTTAGTGGATATTGGAACTCCCGTAGAGAGCTTGTGAAACCACGGATGTTTAACAAGAGGGCCCCACCCTGGAGTTTTGATTCAGGAAGTCTGGGACAGGGCCTGAGAAGCTGCATTTTTCACAAGTTTCCAGATGATGCTCATGCTGCTGGTTTGGGGAGCATACTTTGAAAAGTACTGGTTTATACCTTTAGGTGCTAAAGAGAGCTCCGCTTAAGTTTCAGTGGCATAGATTTACTTTTCTAAACCCCTTTTACAGACCCTCCTACCCATGCCCCAACTGTGCCCCGCCTGGGACCAGCCTTTGCACCACTGTACACTTTTGTCATTACTAACCATGTGTGTGTTTCAGAGTTTCAGACCTAACCACCAGTAAGTCTTGAGCTTCTACAATGTGCCTGTCTTACAGTGGGTGTGGTGGGTCACACTGATGAGGTGTAAAATATTGCCCTGCCCTTAAGGAGATTAATCTAGTTTGGGGGTAGGAAAAACACAAACACAGGAAAGAAAAGGGTACAAAGAGATAATTATCCTTTTGTGTACTCACTTTGGAAGCTGACACATTCAGAGGCGAGGATCCCTCGGGGTTGGCATGGTCAGGGAGGCTTCCGGGAGGAGTTAGAACTTGAATTTAAAACAGAGGTAGGATTTGAGTAGGCAGAAGGTATCTCATGATAGACAAATGGGCAAACAGGAGAAGCCCCAGAGGTGGGAATGAGTGTGTAGGACTGTCCTTGCTGGGAAGCCAGAGTACAAGGGCCCTGGGACCTGGCCAAGGTGCATAGCCTTGACGGGAGGGGAAAACAGGTCTTGCGCAGAAGAGAATGTGAGGACATAAGTGTGTCGGGAAGATGGACGTGGGGATGTGTGAGGTGGACTGGGAATGTAGGTGGAGGACTGTGGGCACGAAAGCTGAGCAGGAGGTTGTATATTCATCTGTAGACGTCTAGCTCTAGAGGGTGGCAGCTATGAAGAGGGTCTAGTCAATTTCATTCAGAAGATATGTACTGTAGCCCTCCTGTGTGTCTTGCACAGCATTAGGTACCTGGTGGTACAAGGATGGGTGATTACCGACTCTGCCAGAGGATCTCACAGTTTAGTGAGGAAGAGGAATATACAAAAAGAGAATTTCAGTAAAATGTGCTGAATGCTATGACGGAGGTGTGCACCAGAGGTGGAAACAGAGGAAGGCCTCGTGTCCAGGACGCAAAGAACATTTATAAGGAAGGATCAGTAGTGACAATAAATTCTGCCCAACTTTCCTGTGCTCCTTTTGACAAAGAGAAGGTCTGACATTTGCAGATTAAGGAAAGGTTCCTGCCCTTTTCTCCCTGTTGACTGTCAGATTCTCTGTGATCCTGTAGCCCAGTGGCCTGTGTGGTGGAAACTGCTGACCTCCCCCTGAGTTCACCCCTGATTGGATAATTACAGTTGTTGATGAAAAATTAATCAGTGGATAAGGAAGAAATGGAAAATTTTATGCGAGCCAGATTGAGGATTATAACCCAGGAAGAGCATCGCAGAAAGCTCTAAGAACTCTTCCGCCCATTAGAAATCAAAACACGGTTATGTAAGTTTTTTGAGCCAGAGGGCTGTACATCAATAACGTATTATTGACAGTTCACACAATCCAGATCTGAGTGTCATTGTGGCCGCTTATAAAATCAGGCAGGAATGTTATCTTTTAAGGAGTTGTCTTGTTGCTGGGAGAATGTTGCTCTTTATGGTGGAGCAGATATTTCTGCCAGTGAGGGGGGTTTGGTTGACGCACCATGCAGGTACACAATGCACAGTAGAGGGGAGAGAGGGGCCAAAGGGCAGAGAAAATTTTTTATGTTTAAATTTTTCTTGTCTTGCCATAAAATATGAATTTTATTTCACACAGTGTTCTGCTGTGCTGGTTGAGGGTGTCCATTCGAGTGTTTATTTTCTCTCTCTCTCTCTCTCTCTGTTCTACTGTTAAATCAACACAGGAAGTTTTAAAAGAAAAGTTTTCACTTAACTATTCATCATCCTAGCGCATTTGTGCATCTGTGTTCTCTACTATTTTTTGGCCACACAAGTGTATTTAAACAAAATGAAAACTGTAATCAAACGGCACATACCATCTGCGCATGTTCCCATAACATTATTTTATAAACACGTCCCACCTGATGCTCCTGTTTATCATCTTAATGTCTGTGTCATCTTCCATTGCATCCGGAACATCTAATTACCACCCAGTTCCTTAGTGGAAGACTTTTAGCTTGTTTCCAGATTTTCCTTGTCTACAGAGCTGCGTTCTCTCTTTTGAAGTCTCTCCATTGGCTACATTCCCAAAGAACCCTGCACTTGGACTCAGATAATCTGATTTTAAGTTCCAGATCTGTGGCTAGTTAGCTATGTGGCTTTAACTCTCTGGGCCTCAGCTTTCTGGCCTGTGATAATACTGACTGTGCAGGGTGTTGAGATATGACCCAGGGCCGATAAAGGACCTTTCATAAAAGACCTACACATTTAGGCACAGTTGATATCAGCCAGTAGAAGCCTGTGAGTGAGTACTTTCGTGGTTCTCTTTTTTCTCTCTCTACGTAGAGATATAATTCACAGACCGTACAATTCACCCATTTATAGTGTACAATTCAATGGCTTTTACTCTATTCCCAGAGTTGTACATCGTCACCACCATCAATTTAAGGACATTTCATCAGCCCCAAGAAGAAACCCCGTGCCCATTAACAGTCATTCCCCGTTTCCCCCAATCCCCCCAACCCTAGGCAATCACTAATCTATGGATTTGCCTATTCTGGTCATTTTATATAAATGGAATTATATTTATGTGATGTTTCGTGACTGGTTTCTTTCATTTAGCATAATGTTTTCAAGGCTCCATGTTGTAACATGCATCACTACTTCATTTCGTTGAGTTGCCAAATAATATTCTGTTGTATGGATATAGCACCTTTTATTCATCCATGCATCAGTTGATGGACATTTAGGTTGTATGGTTTTTTATACACAGTGCTAACTGGCATCTGTCAAATACTGTTGCATGCTTCAAGCTGTTTGATGTGCCAAAAAGTGGGACTCTTGGTCCCTTTTTCATCATAACAGTCAAACCGCAGAAATTAGGTGACTGCTGGGAGAACTGTTGGAGAGCTGCGCCCATGAGTTATGAAGAATCCCTGTGCTGAGTAAGCACACACGCTCTAGGAAGGTACCTTTGCCTTCTTTCCTAGTGCTAACCTTCTCCAGGGCTGGGAGATCAGAGGAGGCAGCCCCTTCAGGAGGCAGTGAAGGCTTCCTGGAGGAGGGGGCCTTCAAGGATGGAAAGCCTGGCTGGAGCTAGGAGGAGGTGGACATCTTGGGCAGGTGTGCACAGGGGACAGGTTGCTGTGATAGAAGAGTGGAGGGAAGATGTAGGGGCACTGGAAACAGGGGGCCAGATTACAGGCTGAGGGGATCTCATACCTTCTCATCATTTGGAGGGGGCAGTATGAGAAAGGGTTGTGTGGTGACGAGTACGGTGAAATGAGGATGAGTCCGCTACTGTCTCGTAGCTCCCCTCCTTCTCTGTAGCTGGTGGAGGTTTTCCTGAGGGAGGTTCAAGCCTCCCTGCATGTTCAGTGGCTTCCTGGAGCCGGGCTACCTGTGGGCAGGAGGGAAGAGTAGTCACCACTTCTTTCTTGGCTCCTGGTGAGATTGATGTAATCTGAACTTGGCCTTCTCCTCTCCCAGATGCCATGTGGGCGCCAAGGCTGAGCTGTCTGAAACATGAGGTGGGGTGGAGGGGAGAGAGAACAGGGCTGCCTGTCAGGAGACCTGTCGGGCCCTGGCTCTGTCACTGCCTGGGAGAGTAAGAGAACTCAGGCGGGTCCATTCCCTTGCCTGGACCTCCCTTTCCTCATCTGTAAAGTGAGAAGTTCTCTTTATTTCCACAGTTCCATGAGCTTTGCTGCATTTTATTGTGTGCTGGGGATCCCAGACAACTTTCCTTGGTTGGCTCTGTCCTGCTTTGGGGGGCTTGTGGCTTCTGTCTAGGGTCCTGGTACAGGTACTGGAACTGTGCATCTTTAGTTGGGGGTAGGGAGAGCCAGGGGCTGACAGAAATTGTAAAGACTAGGATATAAAAAGAGGAGAGACTATTTTGGTGTCTCCTGCTGCCTGACCAGTCAGCCTGGAGGGCTGTGGCCTCTCATGGCATGTGCTGATTCTCTGACTCTCGCCTATTTTTTGGTAAACAGGCAAAAGCTACATGTGTCAGATTCAGGTGCGGACAGACCTTGGTGGCAGGTGCCGCTGTGGCAGCAGAGGGGTCAGGGCTGGCCTGGGGAAGCTGGGGGACTGGTATGGTGGGCTGGGACCACTCGCTTGAGTGGATCCTGAAGCCGTCATGGGCATGATGGGTGCCAGGAGGTGGCACGAGCAGAGCGATGCTGGGCAGGCTGGTTCTCTCTGTGTGGCTGAGAGTTACCCGGGTTGGGTCTGCTTCTACTCCGGCATCCAGTGTTTGTATTCATTTCCCTCTTTTGTGGACAAGATGGTTTCTTTTTTCCCCTCCTGCCCCCACCTTGGCCACCTGTCTCCCAGTGTTTTCTGTTGTCCTCGCGCGTGAGAGACTCTGGGCACATTGGTCCAAGCCCGTTCCCGTCTTAGGAGGGCACATGGCTGTCCTCCCACCTTCTGAGTTGTTCCAGGCTTCCCTCTCTCCATCTTCTCCAGCACCTGCATGTCTTCCCTGAGTTGCACTTGTATTCCTGGGCCAGCAGCTGGAACTTAGGTCAAGGGAGGATAATGTTTCTGTTCTTGTTTCTAATATCTGTGGTGACTGTGTTTACTAACCCCTTGATCAAAACATATGGCCTCACACAAAGAGCCTGAGAGTAGAACAAAATATTTGCAATTGCTGCTCAAATCTGGGCAGGATGATTTGCCGCGAGCTGGCTGGATACCCGCCTTGCTGACAGCCTCCTGGCTTCCCTAGCACCACAGGTAGGAAGGTCCCTCAGGGTGGGTATTAGACTTACTCAGAAGATGTGTACGTCCCATTAAAGGCAAGATCTTGCATCCTTAAGTGCAGGATTTGGGCCGGAGCAGGACAGCAGGCAGATCAGCCAAGCTCTGTGGGCTCCATTTCCCAGCCTGGGAGGGGTGGGGCTCTGCTAGGCCCTCTCCTTACTCGCGGAAGTGCTGGAGGGTTGGGTGGGAGTGTTTTGAAGAGCTCATCGGAAAGGAGCTATGGGAGGAGGTGGAATGAATGTTTCAGACGAGGAAAGGAAGAGACGTGGTCACGGATTGGGGCCCTGAAGCCAGGAATGTGAGGCCGAATAACAACCTGTGGCTGCTGAGAGGGAGGGTGTGGCTCTCAGAGTCATCAGATCCTTGGGTCCTGTCCCTGGCTGACGCTGGAGGTGGTTCTGCACGTGCTCCGTGCGTTTGTGTGGGTGTCCCAGGGCCTGTGAGGAAGCCCACTGCCAAACCAGGCAGCAGATTCTAGTGAGGCCTCATGGAGACCTCCACCCCCACCCCACACACGTGGGGCAATAACAGCTTGGAAAGTCTGTTTCCCTAAGGAGATCAAAATCCTCACCACTCTACTGGTCGAAACAAAGCTGTCCCATCCAAGCAAAGGTACCAGCCCGAGGCAAATCATGTTTGATGACGATGGTTTTTTAAAAAAAGAACCCCCTATCGAATTAGTAAATCTAGGCACGGATCACTGGAAGCTGCTAATATAACCGAGAGGGAGATAGCCAGAGTATGTGAACCTCCTGATGGAAGCACACAGCACCACCTGTGGAGTTTTGCCAGAAACTCAAACTTGAATCTGATTTAAGCTTCTCCATCCAACTACAAATTTACAGGATATACAGGGGACAGCAGAACATGTTAAACAACACTATGGGGGTGCAATCAGCAAACTCCACTCTGTGGGAAACTTTAGGTCAAAAGAGCTCTCGTATTTTCAACAAATGAATCGTGAGAGAAAGAGACGGGGGGTGGAGAGAGAGAGTTGTGGTAGGGAAAGGGGAGATAGAGAGGGGGATAGAGAGAGAGAGAGGGAGGGAGAGAGAGGAACCTATAGATTAAAACAGACTTAAGAAACATTATCCATCAATTGCGATGTATGGACCTTATTTGGATTTTGATTTGGTAAAACAAACTGTAAACAACCTTTATGACACAATAGGGGAAATATTAGCACCAACTAGATAATGATGATATTAAAGAATTATTTTTATTTTTTAAAGCACAATAAATACTATGGCTATAGTTTTTTAAAAAGTGTCCTTGTCTTTTAGACATACATACTGAAATGTTTATAGGTGAAATACTGTGATATCTGGGATTTGCTTCAAAATAACCCATTGGAAGTGGTACTAAGTAGGAATGTAAATGAAATGAGATGGCTATGAGTTGGTAATTGCTGACGTTTAAAAACCTTGTTTTTAATGAGATTTGATAAAAACTTTTACAGGACTGCTTGACCCCAAAGTTGATTCAGAAACTTTATTGTATGGTCTTGTCTCTCAGTCTCAGTGTCACAGGCATTATTGAAATATTTGTAAACCAAATGAACTCCAGCACAATGAAACATAAGATAGAATAGGACTATTTTCTGGGTTGGCACAAAGCAATAGTAACTAATATCTATAGAGAATCTACTGGGCATTGGATGCTGTTCTAAACCCTTTATGTTAAATCATTTAATCTAAACAGCAACTCTGTAAGGTAGATACTATTACTTTGGAATTTTTTAGATTTACAGAAAAGTTGTGGAGATCATGCAGAGAGTTCTTGTATCTCTCACCCAATTTCCCCCAATGTTAACATCTTACATACCCACAGTGCATTTCTTAAAACCAAGAAACCAACCTTAGTATATTACCATTAACTAAACTCCAGACTTTGCATGGATTTCACCCGTTTTTCCTTTAATGTCCTTTCTTCCATTCCAGGTCCCATCTAGGACACCACGTTGCATTCAGTTGTCATGTGTCCTTAGCCTCCTCTGGTCTGTGTCTATTTCTTAGTCTTTGTTGTTTATTTTTATTTTTTAATTTAATTTAATTTTTTAATAAATTTATTTGTTTATTTAGTTATTTATTTATTTATTGGCTGTGTTGTGTCTTCATTGCTGCACGCGGGCTTTCTCTAGTTGCTGTGAGCAGGGGCTACGCTTCATTGCGGTGCGTGGGCTTCTCATTGTGGTGGCTTCTCTTGCTGCAGAGCATGGGCTCTAGGCGTGTGGGCTTCAGTAGTTGCAGAGCGTGTGCTCATCATTGGTTGTGGCTCACGGTCTCTAGAGTGCAGGCTCAGTAGTTGTGGTGCACGGGCTTAGTTGCTCCACCACATGTGGAATCTTCCCAGACCAGGGAACAAACCCATGTCCCCTGCATTGGCAGGTGGATTCTTAACCACTGTGCGACCAGGGAAGCCCCTGTCTTTGTTTTTTATGATCTTGAGGAGTTTGAGGAGGTATTTGCAGAATGCCCCTCAATTTGGGTTTGTCTGATGTTTTTCTCATGAGATTATGTTTTGGGGTGAAGAATACCGCAAAGTGAAGTGCCGTTCTCATCCCCTGATGGTAGGAGTGCCTGATATCAGTGTGACATTCCACTGATGATGTTAACCTTGATCACTTGGTGAAGGTGGTGTTGGCCAGGTTTCTCCACTGGAAAGTTACTGTTTTTCCCTTTCAAAACTGTTAGAGGTGAGTTACTCAGTCCAGCCCACACTCAAGGGAAGGGGAAATAAACTCCGCCCCTTAGAGGGGGGAGTAGCCACATACATTATTTGAGGGTTCTTCTGTAAGAAAGATTGAATAACCTCACTTTAAAGGTGAAGGAACTGAGGCACAGTGGCAAATTCACTTACCCAAGGGATGAATCCTGCATGGGTACCCGCAAGCTGTGTTTGCTCAATTCCTTTGCAGCCTGGTCACCTGACTTGGCTTTAAGAGTCACTTTGGCTCCCACCTCACCATGACATTTCTTAACCAGCGTGAATCATGGAATCCCATGGGCTAGAGACAAAAGGGAACGTGGACTGTATCTAGCCCAGTGATTTTCAAGCAGTGTCCCTTAGAACCCAGGTCTCCCAGGTCCCCTAGGGGAAGGGGGAAGGGGGAAGAGGTGCTGAGCCTGTGGCTCCCGTGACTAGCATTTCTGTTTTTATCTGTGTTACGTGTTGGGCTTTCCTAGTTAAGAAGTTTGAAGACTGTGGATCTTAGTCATCTCATTTAAAATGAGAAAACTGAGGCCCGGAGAGGATGACTGATTTGCTCTTGATCACTCAGCAGGCTAAACCCAGGTGGTTGAACTCCACCAGAAATCAGGAAGGAAGCCGGGTGATGCTGGAGGCATTGGCTGCCCTGGAAGGACCTTATTTTGCAGTCACGAAGTGTGTCTAGGTCTGTACCAGAGCAATGGTACTTCCTGGGATGCAGTACTGTTGCTAAACCTTCCCATGAATGCAGACTAATTTCATTACCATTTGGAGGTGTTGGTCTTCCAAATTTTAACTCACTCAGTCACTGAAGAGGGACAGAATCTGAACATGTGACCCGGAGGAAGCAGAGAGAAGAGCCAGCAGGGTTCGTCTCTACCTTCTGCCCCCAAATCCAGCAGCCTCTCTCCTGAGGCCCGTTCCTCCCCACTTCACCTCACTGTACCCACCCAGCCCTCCTCAGCCTGCAAGCCTAGGTTTCGTTTCTATTAATTCCTGCTTTGGTGAGTTGATAAGAGTTTTGGTCATAACCCTACCCCACCACCTCCCCATCCCCAGCAACACACATGCATGTGCGCGCTCGCACGCGTGTGCCTGCAAAATCTCCCCCTGCTGCTAATTTCATTAACTGATGATTCTTTCTTAAAAAGCCCCAGAACTGCAAGGAATGACACTTTAGAGGTATGGTGTGGGGAAGGGCAAAGGTCCCCTCAACTCTTACCAAATAGCTGCCTACTGTGTGTGTGAGAGACTCATGGAGCTCATACATAGTCCCTGCGTTTGTGTGGCCTTTCGCAGTTTACAAAGTGTGTTCACTTCCATCATCACCTTTGGACCTCACAGCAGCCTCACATAGACAGGGATTACCCTTAGTTAACAGAAGAGGAAACTGAGGCTGGGAGAGTGTATGGCTTATCCAAGCATCACAGCTGTTTTGAGGGAGCTGGTACTGATCCCAGCTCATCCGACTCCCGGGATCACACATCCCAGCAGTAGATGAGTGACTCCAGGGGCCCAGGATGGGGGCTCTGCCTGTGCAGGCCTATCCTGAAAGTCAACAATTACCTGTGACCAAGGTAGAAAGGTGTATACAGGGGTCAGCTGGTAATCTTCCTTTGGATGGAACAAATAGTAAGTAGAAACTCAGGTTGATTTCTCTCTCATGGCCAAGTTCCCAGCAAACTCTGGTGATGTTCAAGGATGGGTCAAAGTTGACCCTGCTAGGCTTTCTTTCTTTTCTTTCTTTCTTTTTTTTTTTTTTTGGCTGTGCTACGCAGCTTGTGGTATCTTAGTCCCCAACCAGGGATTGAACCTAGGCCCCCAGCAGTGGAAGCACGGGGTCCTAACCACTGGACTGCCAGGGAATTTCCTTGCTTGGCTTTATAAGTGAACAAGATCCTGACCTTCTATCTCATCATCTATCCCCAGGTCCCTGAATCAGTTTCCTACTAGTTTCCCTCCACTCTTGATGAAGTGGTTAAGGTTAGGTTAGGCTACTGTGCTCCAGTAGCCTCATCTGTAAACAGGGGGCAGTAATGATATCTCCCTTATAGAAATGGTAAGAGGACTGAACACATGAATGCATTTCAGAATTGTGCTTAGAATATAGAAAGAAATAAATGTTCATTATTATTTTTAAAAAGTAGCAAAAAGTCTTAAAAAACTAAAAATAGTTACCATGTAATCCAGCAATCCCACTCGTGGGCATATGTCTGGAGAACACTCTAATTCAAAAAGATACACACACCCCAATATTCATAACAGCACTGTTTACAGTAGCCAAAGACATGGAAGCAACCTAAATGTCCATCGACAGATGAATGGGTAAAGAAGATGCAGTACATATATACAATGGAATAGTACTCAGCCATAAAAAAGAATGAAATAATGCCATTTGCAGCAACACGGATGGACCTAGAGATTATCATACTAAGTGAAATAAGTCAGACAGAGAAAGACAAATACCATATGATATCACCTATATGTGGAATCTAAAAAAATCATACAAATGAACTTACTTACAACATAGAAATAGACTCACAGGCATAGAAAACAAACGTATGGTTACCAGAGGGGATAGTGGTGGGGGTGGGGGGTGTAAATTAGGAGTTTGGGATTACTATACACACACTACTATATATAAAATAGGTAAACAACAAGGACCCACTGTATAGCACAGGGAACTATACTTAATATCTTATAAAAACCTATAATGGAAAGAATCTGAAAAAGAGTATAAATGTATACATATAGTATAACTGAATCACTTTGCTGTACACTTGAAACTAACACAACATTGTAAATTAATTATACTTTGATTTAAAAAAGAGTGAAAAGTCTTTGTAAGTAGACCAAGATATGACTACAAAATAAAGAGTGATTTGTTGTTGTTTTTAAATAAATTGGAGAATCTTCCAAGGATTCTGTCAGTTCTGAAAAGAGCTCTGAAACTCGTTCCTGAGAATTGCCTTTTATGCTAGACTGCAAACCACATGAGACAATCAGATACATTGTGGTCTCACTCTATGAAACTTCAGTTAACTCTAATCCTCTGTTAAATGGAATTGTGTGTGTGTGTGTGTGTGTATGTGTACGTGTGACCTTTTCAGTAGGCAGATTAAAAGAAAACAGGATGACATCAGGAATCTAGTTTGTATTTTAGATGTAGGACCCCAATTTCTCATACTCACAGCTATTTCCAGGCCTCTCCAATGAGAGAGAAGAAGATATATTCTGATAAATCTGCCAGTTGGTCTTCTGTCTATCAATTCATTCATTCAAAAATATTTATTGGCAGTTATGTGCAAATTACTGTGGTAGATGCTCAGGAAGACACAGTGATACATGAGAGAAGTTTAAGGCCTTTAAAGATCTGTTAATCTTCAAAAACATATTTGATCAAAAGCACATATACAGGATATTGTTCATTTTTAGGGCAGGTAAAGCTGATTCGTGTTTCTGACAAGAAGGCCCAAATCAAAAAGGGATTTGTTATGAACTCTGTTATTAAACATTTAAAAAATCAGATTATCCTTTTCTCCAAACACTGTGGTTAATCCATGTCAAGCTGCAACATTTCCACCAGATGTGGATCTTAAGTGCCCCATTGGGGGCTGTACAGGCCCCTCTTTCTGAGGCCTCTGAGGTTGGCTCCTCCTCTGTAATAGTAATAAAAGAACTCACATAAAACCACTTTGTAAACCATAATGCTACTCTTCAAGAGTTTCTTATTATTCATGGAAGGAGTCATTCAACATATTTTTATTCATTTGTGTCTGCTCATTATACTGCCTTTTCCAAGATATGAAAACAGTCCTACAGGTCCAGATTTCCAGCAAGAAGGATCAGAACCAAAGAGGACTTGGAGGGAATTTTGGGGTACCCAGGATTCCATTAAGTAGTGGATTGGGGGTTTGCTGTAATATTTTCTAAAACAGCACTTCTCAAACTTTAATATGTACATGAATCACCTGGGAGTCATGTTCACATACAGATTCTGAATCAGTAGTGCTGGGGTGGGGTCTGAGAGTCTGTTTTTCTGGCAAATCAATGCTGCTGGTCCAAGGCCCACCCTTGGAGGAGCAATGTTCTCGGGGGTACAAGGTCCAGTGATGAAGAAAGGAGAGGAGGTGCAGCCCCAGGCCCCAGGAGGGGGATTTCCAGGAAGGTTGTGTTGGGAGCTGTGATTGCAACTCGGTGCCCCCACTTCCTTCCCATGCACACTGGGAAGAGGCTGTTATCTTCTTGGGCTGTGCATTTGCTCTGAATTTTGGAAGGAGGAAATGTGCACTGTGAGTGCTTGGGGGGAGGAGGAGGAAGGAAGGCGATTGCCCCATCATGCATAGTAACTGTCCTTTCTAGGTGGCAAACCACATTTCCCTGTGGCTGGACGGTGATCTAGAGGGAGCAGGATGAGCCATTCCTGCCTCCAGCCTCCGATGGGGCAGCACAGCAGAATCCAGGGCAGACCCGAACTGTTTTTCTTGCCAGTAGTGGAGGTGGTTGAAGAGTGTTGACTTAAGTGTTTTGAAGAAGGGAAGGGCTGAGGAGTAAGCAGAGGATGCTCCCCCTCTCTGTTGCCAGCTTGCCGAGGCTGGGTGATGCCCTCTAGCACCCCAAAGACCTCCGCTGCAGAGCCCGGCTGGTTCTGCGTCTAAGTACCTCAGTTCTCCCCACCCCAACAGTATCTCCTCTTCTTCTTCTTCATCAAAATGTTCTTCTCCCCCCCAGCACAGCTGAATTCTGTCAGAAAGCAATCTAATCCAACTACGTCATATTAAGGCATACGTGACTGCTAATCCAACCACCTGTAAGTTTTTTGAGTTTTTGTGAGCTGTGACACACATGGATTTCTCCCCACTTCTCTCCCTCCAGGCAGACAGAGCCTAAGCCCTAGGGAGACCTGAGACTTTGTAGAGGGTGATACCTCAGGAGTCTGGGTGTGGGAGGAGCTTTGGGGACAAAATCTAGGTGTACCTGGTGCAGGTGTGTCTGTTCAGGGAAACGCTTCCTTCTGCCTCCACAGCAGGCCCCTGGTGAAAGCAGGAGGCTGTGATGTAAGGGGAAGTTTGCTTGCGGTGGTATGGTTTTCACACTGAGTCCTATGGTGCAGCCTTAGGGGCTGTCACGCATGTGTGTGTGTGTAGCAATCAGGCAGTGCTTTGCGTTGTTCCCCTTTGATCCATTTTGTATTTTAAACTTCTGTGTAAGATTTATTTGAAAAACAATGATCTTAAATCTGAGAAGGCTTAAAAGCGATTGCCTCAGGTGAGCAGAGCTGGGGCAGGAGAGGAATGGGGCAGGGAGCTACTGATTCCACTCTACAGCCTTCTCTGTTGTATGGCAATTTCATATTTATTTATCCATGTTTGTGTGTAGTCCTTTGCTAAAGATTTTAAAAAGTAAATAATGGAAAGAAAAAAAGCTTTGTTACTAGAAGAAGTTTGGAACTCCTTGCCGTAGTAGAAAGACACAGAATAGGTGTTGAGAGACCTGGGGTCTCGGGCAGCTGTGCTATAAGCTGCACTGTGACCCCAGGCAAGCTCTGAGTGTTTCCTCAACTGTGAAAAGGGTCCATCCTCTCCTCAGCGGTCTGACCCTACAGTTCTGTGAGAAGCAGCTGCTGGCAGCTCTGGGGACAGGACTCTCCCTCCCAGTCCCCGCCGTGCCCTGGAAAGCCTTGGGTCTGACAGCCGCCTGTGAATCGTCCTAACCCCCAGCCCCAGCTTGGTCAGATAATTTCTGGGCTGGAGGGTAAGGGGAATTGTGACCGAATTTACTTTGTGTCTTACTCACCTTGGGGATCCATGGGAAAATTCCTTACAGAACAGAGTGTGACGGGGCAGGTTTCCAGCGGAGTGGACGGGCAGCGCTTCTGAGCTGAGTTTAGTCTGTGTCAAAGTGCCTACGGTGTACCCTGTGAGAGCTTGGGTGTCCTGGGAGTAAAGAGAAGTTCCACAAAGCAGCTCTGCCTTCAAAGAGCATGGGAGAGAAGATATACCAAATGTTTCGTTTCGAAAAGAGGTTTGCAGGGGTGCCTGCTGCAAATACTTACTGGTTCTTACATGAATGAGGAACTGCATCTTGTTCGTCTTTGTGTTCCCAGTGCCTTCACACAAGACTCCTGTATTCAGCTCATACTTACTGAGCTCTTCTGGTGCCAAAAGCACAGCAGTAGGCAAACATCCCTGCCTTTCAGGCATTAACAGCCCTGCGGAGGTGAGGGCGGAGGGGGTGGAGGGTGGGATTCACCAAGTAGACAGTCGGAATACCCCAGGCAGTAAGAGATGTGATGGACACCGAGTTGTGCAACAGAGAACACCTGTTGTTGTGGTCAAGGTAACCTCAGCTGCTCCTGGCCAGGCTTCCTGACACTTCCTGTGGGTCTGTTCCGGGGGTGGGGAGAGGCCTAACCCAGAAGAGACCCAGGGACCCAGGCAGAGAGCTCGGCTTATGTGGGGACCCTTCTCCATGTATATGAGCCTTGCCATCCAGAGCCAGCCTGTGGCAGGAGACCCTGCAGTGTTCCTGCCCTGGAGGGAAGAGTGGGGTGGCAGGAGGGCCAAGGGACACAGTCCATCCCTTGGCTGTCCTGGGCCCTGATGTGTTGAGACACTCTGCTCTGGAGGGAGTGCTGGGACCTGCCAGCTCTCAAGATAAGGCAGGAATGTGCCTGTCAGGCCAGTCTGGGTCCCGCGTGGGGGCTCCTGAGTGCTCTGTGGATCTGTTTTGCTGAGGGAGGAGGTGGTTTCTGGGATACTGAGGGGCAGGGAGGGGCAGCCTGTGGCCAGGGTGAAAACATCTGCTCTAAACTGTGATATTCACCGTCCGATTTATTCCTCCTTCACCTTTCAGAAACCATTCACTGAGCACCAAGGATATGCTGGGCTTTGTGCTACGTGTTCTCACATTTCTCTAATGAAAATTTCTCAACCGTCCTGCACGTTGTGTATTATTTTCATTTTACAGGTGAGGAAACTGGAGCCCAGGGAGCTAAAACTAAAATCATATTTACCAGTGCATTTAATCTGCATCACAACCTCCGAGGTGGTTGTCAGCCCAGTGAGCTGATGAAGGAACAGAGGCACAGAAAAGTTACAAAACTCCCCCACGTTTCCAGAGCCTGCCAGTAACACAACTAGGTTGGGGTTATCCTGGTGTCCTTCCCAGAGCGGAGCCCTCTGCATCTTCAGAGCTCTGCTGGTTAACTCCTGCCGCTCTGTGACACCAGCATGGGCCACATGGGCAAGGTCAAGGCTACCCTGAGGCAGCTGGTGAGGGAGGCCTGGCAGGTGGGCTTCTAGAGGGAAGGGGCCATGGCTGAGCTCTATCCTAGACTGCAGTTTGGGTAGACAGAGATAAAAACAGATCATGTTGGATGGGACACATACCTTCCTGGCGTCCTGAAAATTAAGCTTGAAAGAAATACTTGTCAGGCAGCACCAAATCCCATGATGACTTAGAGCAGAGTTAGAGGAACCAGGAAGGAGTGGCAGCCCCGAGGGCACCTGGTAGCTGCTAATTGGGGCTGGTGATGACAGCGGAGGTGGCACAGCTGCAATTCGGAGCCGCTTGCCCAACAGAGGCTCTGGCTTCTGCTGGGGCAACGGGGCTGGGTGGGAAGGAGATTTTGGACAGAAATCTGCTTCTAAGAGGATTTGGACCTGTTCCCTCTACCCTGCCCCACCCCCTAGGGTTGTGGGCATAAGGAGGAAGGATGTGGGTCTAAAGTCAAATCCCTTCAAGGGTGGGAATGAGGGAATGGGCCGCCTGTGCGCACGGGGCCCGAGGGGAATGGGAGCGGCACCATTTTATTCCTATGGGAAATGCCTCCTGCTCCACAGTCAATCAACTTGGCCATTGGGATGGACTATAAATGACTGTGTGGGTGGTCTTACCTTGGACCAGCCCCTTGAACAGTTTGGGGCCTCCTCCATCTGTGAAATGGACCAAGTTCTGCTTTTTGCAGGCGTGCTCTGCATCTCCCTATCTTTCTCCGGGCCATAGTGATGGCAACACAGGAAATAACTTGGAGTTATTTCCTTCTGCCTGTGTACGGTAAGAACTTGAGGCAACGTGCAGCACGAGGCACACAGAATTTGAAAATAAAGGTGGAAGATCAAAAGACACATGCCTTCCAAAAGATTATGATTTATCAATTCGGTGGGAAGGGCCTGGGTGCCTGGATTTTTGCCAAGCTCCCCAGATGATTCTGTTACACCCTCAAATTTGAGAAGCACTGGTGCAAAGGAAGGAGGAAGGAGATACACCCAAGATCTGAGCCATCATCGTTGTTCTCACTGACCACCAAGGCAACAAAAGGGAAATAAGATAATGGTATTTTCATTATCTGAAATGAGGAAGGGTATTGGTTTTTCAGGGTAGACGACATCTTTGTGGTACTAATTTCTGAAAGAAAGCCTTTCCCTGCTGCATCTTATTACAAAGGACACCAAACAACATAATGGATCATTTGGGGGCAGGGAGGATGTTCTGCATCCCTAAAGGGGGTCTGCTTTGTTGGTCACCCCAGCAGCTGTGGCCTACCCTGGGGACACCAGGCCCCCTCTGTAGTAAGACCTGCTCACCCTCTAATGCCATCCTTTTCTGCAACCAGCCAGTAGGAGGGACATCGCCAGGAGGGAGAGTGAGGTGACTCTGTAGAAAGGGCCAGGTGTGGTGGATAAGAGGCTGCCTGTGCAGTGAATCTGTGACCAACAAGGTCACAAGGCACTTCCCCTCAGTCAGTGTGCCCCTAAGTCACAGCTTAGTAACAGGCAGAAGGAGAGAGAGAGAAGAAAAAAACTGTCTAACACCTTCTGATGCTACAAAAGACCTAAAGCTCCTTTGTGGATAATACAATCAGGGCAAATATTTGCAATATACACGACAAAGGATTCATGTCACAAATATGTAATGAGCTTTTACAAACAATAGGGAACAGGCAAACACCCCAGTGGAAAAATAAGTGAGGCGTATATAAGGCAGTTCAGGGAACCAGCAGACATGGGAAAAGATGTTCATTCTTACTAGCAATCAACAAGTTAATAAATTTAATTCATGTGAAAACAATGAGGTATCTTTCAAGCAGGAAAATGGTAAAGCTGAAAAACACAGTGAGCCTGTATTAGGTGAAATGTGTGTGGAGTGGGGACCAGGGGATTTTGATATTTAGGGCTGTTAGGAGTATTACTGGGACAATTTTTCTGGAAGATAATTTGTCAAGTATCAAAAACCTTAAAAATGTACTTAACTTTTGACCAAGGGTTCTACTTCCTGGAATTTACCTTCAGAAAAGATAATCAGGGATGTACACAAAGATTTATATGTAAGGGTATCTATAACAGTCTTATTAATTATATTAAAAATTAGAAGTAATATAAATGTCCAAAATTGTTTGCTTTAAAAAACCATGGTTTATTTGTATGATGGCATATTATTTAAAATCAGGTAGTAAGAGAATTTTTAGTGATGTGAGTAAATGTTCATGATCTATTATTAAGCAGAAAAAGTTTTAAAAGCAGTTTCTAAAATAGTACATATGGTACTATCCCGTTCCGTTAAAAAAATGAACAAATGAAAAAGACTATAGCATGTGCTGCGAGCAGACACCAAAATGATGACAATGGTTATCTCAGGAAACTTCTTCTTTGTGCTTTTCAAAATTAATGAACATGCTTCTTCTGTAACAAACAAATAACAAGAACATGTTCTTTTCTCAGCGAGTCTGCCAGTGAGGTGTCCTGGCTGCAAGGAGGGCTGGCTGTGAGTGACAGGTTCTTTACCTCACTTCCTGCTGCCTCAGTTCAGCTCTTCTTTTCTGCAGACACTGGCGGAATACCTGCTTTATGCTCAGTGTTCAGCGGGCTCTGTGAGATGAGAAGGACAGTTCTTTCTCCCCAGGCTCTTACAGGCTGGTTGCTGGTTAAGGTGAATGCCTTGGTCATTTGCCATGGAGGTATCTCTACCATTTGGTGCATTCAGCATTTTGCTGGATGTGAAGATGGTACGGGGCATCTTGCTGAGAGTGCGTGAGACCTGTTCTTTTTGCCCAAAGCCCTGATCCCACTCTCTCTTTGGAGATTTAGTTGGTTAACATGGGACTGACAAATCTTAGTAGCTTGGACCTGTGGCTGAACCCTGTGCAGTGGGAAACTCAGAAATCACCCTATGATTTCTGCATGCATCTATCAGACTGATGGACGCGTGTGACACACTGACCTGCATCAGGGAATCCTAAGAGGGTGAGCTGGGATGGGGTTGCGGACCTGAGAGAGACATCTTGGTCCAACCCACCATTTCTCTGTTGAGTAAACTGAGGCCCCAAGAGAGAAGGAGACTTGGAAATCGGTGATAGAGCCGGGACTCCAAACCCTGTGCTCTGCCCACAACGTGGTGGTCTTCCCCATCCCCAACCCTGAGTTTGGGAGAGGTGATCTGAGGCACTGTCAAGTAATGGTGAGGAAGCAAACCTGGGATCAAAAACTCATAGAAATCCCGAGAAACAGAGAGCATCCAACCTAGATGGCCAAGAGTTGTGTATATCAGTAAAGATGTTGCAACATTAAGCAGGTGGACAGAAGAGAATTGATAAGAAACAATTGGTTGCAGTTTTTGCACACCCACATTCACACATGCAGATACAGGTCATCAGTCCCCTGCAGGGCCATCTTTTTGGCATGAATTTTCCAAACATCTTTTCATCTCCAATTAATTCCTTCACTTGCCCAATGTGTGCCTGAACTTGCCACTGTTAAAACCCCTCTTGGTCAAGAATGCTGCTAAAATGTGAATAGATGCATGTGACACACTGACCTGCATCAGAGAATCCTAAGAGGGTGAATCCTAACAGGTGTTATTTTGCATGGAGGGCAGGTTAACCCTTTGGATCCCATGTCACTTTATGTGAATTATGGATAAATTATGGAAAGGATCCCCGGGGAATGTGGACCATGGGGAGGTGCAGAGTTCACGGGAGAGAGGCTGGGTACAGAACTCATGGCACTAGAGAAGTCAGGCACGTTGGGAGGGAGGTTTTATAGAAGATAAACTGTTCCATTCACCATTTTGTGAAGGATGACCCTATCTGCACACAGTAATAACAGACCCTCGACCAGCCTGGATTTTTCTGTCTTCCTGTTGTAGACCCTTTCTTGCTCTGCAGCATGAGCTCATGTTAAAGGTCACATCCATTATGGTCCAGCCTCCTGGGCTCTACTCAGGCTGTGAAGGCCAGTTGGCTGGCATTTCTGGGATCAAGTGAGTTGACCCGTTCTGCTGAAGTTCTTTCACTAATCAAAGGTACATCTGATTGTCAGGAACTCGGTGGTGAGAAGGGAGCCCTACCCAAGAGAACATCATTGTCTGCTGCCATTTGTCCTCCTCTCCCTCCAACCCCCCCCCACAAATTCAGCTTCCTGATGTACTTCCTAGAGAAAGTGGCCACTTGGCCGGGAGGAAGTGAGGTAGAGAGGTGGTGACTTGGGGCCTGCCCGGAATGAAGCATCTGTGTATCGCTCCCTGCTTCTCCAGCTGTGGCGAGCTGATTCCCCTTTGCCTGTCTGCATCCAGCCTTTTCTGCCTGTTGGGCTGCAGCCCGCAGGCCTGCAAGCCCTGTGCTTGCCCAGCCTCAAGACCAAAGAAAGAGCCCGGAGTTGGCGACAGAGACATCAGGGTTTAATGGACGGGGGGGATCTTACATGTCGGCAGCAAGGTCCTGGCGTGACACTTCACCGTGTGCAGCAGATGGCAGGCAGGACAGGGCAGTCTTTGCTCCTCAGGGAGAGGGAGGTTACCAGTCATAGAGGAAATTGACGTCAGGTTGGCTCATTGGTTACCAGGGAAACCGGCAGGGGAGCACGCCCCTCACTGCCTTTTTGATAAGCTATGTTCTGATCTAAAGATTAGAACAATCACTGGCTGGGGCCAGCGGCAACTATGTAGGCATTTACTGATTAGGCTCTATGATTAAGAGGGACGGTCAGTCAGGTGAGTAGGGTGTAGGTGAGGCAGGGACTGGTCCAGCAGGGGATGGACAGAGAGCCAGGGAACAGCCATCTTGAATGGCCTGATCATACATGTCACACCTGGTTCAAATCCCAGCGGCTCCTTACAGCGTCCCCTGACTCTTGGCTGATACTTTCTCCGTCTGCTGAACTGCTGCAGCACTTACTGTTCCCCATGCACTTGACCCTGAGGCAGCTATTTCTACACATCCATGCCGTATTTCTTTTTCCATGAGTGTTTGTCTGATCTTCCCAGTTGACAGTGAGCCCTTCAAGTTGTGGGGTGTGTCCTCTTTGTAGCACTTAGGACACCAACTGACACGTGAGGGATGGAGGTGTAAATTAGTGAATGAATGAATTGGTGAATGGACAGTTAAGTGGATGGGTGGGTGGGTAGTTAGGTGACTAGATGGGCGAGTGGGTGGCTGGTGGGTAGGGGGTGGTACCCTCCATGTCTAACACTTCAAGCCATAGTAACCTACCTCATGTCAGTGTCTAGAATCTAGACTCTAAACTGCAGGAAATACCAGAGGACGCTGAGCTGTATTTTCAGTGAAAACCTTTCTCTGAATACCCAAGTCCAACTTAAACTGAGTGTAATTTATTTCAGGTCTTGGACTTGTGGGCCCTGTGTTCATTTGACAACAGCATCAGAATGTGCTTAGACTTAAAAATAGACTCCCAAAAGTAATCATAGCTCAACCTGACTTGGCTCTGCTCAATGATTCCTTCCTTTTTGTGCTTTAGGAATTTTTCCTTCCCCTCCTCCCCCCAAAAAAAGAGTCAGAGGAAGGAAGTTAGTCTGAGGGACAGGGAATTGAATGAGCTATGCTGTGAAACAGCTGCCCCTGGCCAGCACAGGCAGACACCTGCGACTTCATGGACAGGGACCATTTGTAGGTCAGGGCTCAGCTCCATGGAAACTTCTGGTTCCTGGTGCTTCTCCTACATGTATTCCTTACTGTTGACCCTGAGCTTGGCTTGGTCAGAGTAACTTCTTAAAAGACTAGATAATAATATTGAGAATTATTTCATCAGTGTTTTCTATTTCTCCTTTTTTTTTCCTTACAGTTTGAAATTGCTTTGGGATCATCAAAGAGCATGCTTCCATGCATGCTGTAGAGTGTACTTCTCAAATTGTGTTCCCTGGAGCCCTTGGGGTTCCATGAAGCCTCTTCAGGCATCATGTGGGTGGGCTCTGAGTAGGTGACCTCTGAGCTCCTCTCCCCCAAAAGAAGTACTGCTTTTTGTCTCTTTTACACATTGGGCTTCTGTGCAAGATTTATTGGAGTGAGGGTTCCACACCTCAAATAAATTTTGAAGCCATCCTCAGGAGACTAGAAAAGTATGTTGGAGAGGAGAAGTGGGTTCATTAGACAGTGGGTTTGGCTCACTAGCTGGGAGAAAAGGCCATTTGGACAGCTCTGGGCGCTCTTGCGTTGGCAGGTCTTGCGCTGGTGTTTCTGTCTGCTCCGGTCTCCACGGGCCGTGTGCTGGCTGGGCTGCTCATCCCGGGTGCCTCTCGCGCCTTGCTTGTCCACGTAGTTCCCGACATGCTGCCCACCTGGCTTTTGGTAAATTTTTGCTCCTTACCCTCATCTCTCTGGCCTGGAATCTTGACTTGCTACCTGTTCCCACTTCTGGCAACCTTATATTTCCCCACCCTATTTTGGCTTCCTGGACGTCTGGTCCCTTGTTTGCCCTGACCTCTGGTGACTGTGTCCTGAAGTGTTTTCTGCCTTTCTGAATCTTGGCACCACCTGGGAACCCTGCCTTTTAGCTGCCCCAGTTCTCGCCAGCAATATCTATTTTTAAGCTGGGATCTGAGGATGGGCTTCATGGGGGCTGAATCAGGTTCAAGAATATGCTGAGATTGGAAAATCAAGACCGGGATTCAGATGTGGCAATCAGGTGGATGGAAAGAAAGAAAAATTCACATTCATGGAGAATTGTAGTTTACTTAGTGCTTTCACATACTTGTTTCTTTCTCATTACAACCTGGTGAGATTGGGATATTCTTATGTCTGTGTTACACACAAGGAAACTGAGGCTTAGAGTCATGTGATTTGCGAAAAGCAGCAGAGCTGCAGATAGAACCTGGGTCTTTTGACTATAAATCCTGGACTTGGGTCGAGGAGACCAGAAACAGGTTGGTTACTAAGGCAATGGGAGGAAGTTCTTGTTCACGGGAGTCAGGAGTGGCTGGCTAGAGATGGGATGTGTTGGGAAGGGGCGGGGGTGGGGCGGGGATAAGAGGCAGGGTCAGTCAAACCTAACCAGGTGGAGGCGTGGGGAGGGGGCTGGTGGCCCCATCCTCAAACAGGCTGCTGTCCTGGGTTTGGGGTGTGCGTCCTCTGGGGTCAGGCTGATCTGGTTCCTGTGGACTGCAGATTTGAGCTCTTCCTGCCCACGCCTTTGACACATGTTGGCTGAAGGTCCCATTCCCCCACCTGCTGGGCTGCACCTGGGGTGGCCATGACTGGGACCTTCGAAGCATCATCCCCACCCTGTGGCCCTGCACACTTGCAGGGTAATTCCAGAGGAATCGTGGCTCATTGTTCTCCAGTGTGGGAAGAGGAAGTGCAGTGACTGCGTGGGGGAAGCGGGAGGAGGAACATGGTCCCCACATCCCTCTGACTTGGAGCACTTCCCATTTGATACCTCTCACCTCCCATGGCATCTCCTCCCTGGGTCTGCATTATGTGCAGCTCTGCCTCATCTCAGCCTTGATCAACTGGGGACTTTGGGGCAAGTTACTAAGTTCAGGGACACTTTAGAGTTGACTGAGAAAGAGAATGAGTTAGACCCACTCTATCTGTAAACCTTACAAAACATCTTTGGCAGCCAGCCCCTGGGAGTTGCCAGAACAAGTCTAGTTGGCCATAGCCAACCTGGTGGGAGTGGGTGGACAGTGGGAGAGGTCTTGCCTCAGTGCCGGCCATGAGGGATGCATTGTCTTTTGAGAATTCAAAACCAATGATAAAATTGAATAAAAATCAGTCTACTTTTTATTATAATCAGGCATTGGCAATTCTTGATACTGCTAGTGATAAAATTTTCCTCCATTCTGGTGGGGTTCCTCCTCACTGTTTGGTACATCACTGCTGGCTAGTTACCTCGAGGACCTTGAGAGTCTCACTGAAGCTGGAGTCAGTTGACGTGACTTTATGTCTTAGCCCTGCTATCAGGGCCTGCTGCCTGGCCCAACTACGAAGTCACTTAACCTCCCTAAGCCTCCGCTTTCTGATCTGTAAAATGGAACTAAGAATGATACCTGCAAATATTAAAAGAGAGACTAAAAATAAAGTTAGCCTGAAGAGAGAAAAGCTGGATGTAAATGTCCAGCGTTACAAAATCTCTCCCAGGGTATGAAATTTGGGTCACGTCGGGATTATTATTCTTTGGCCGTAAAGAATTGGAGGGGGTGTGGATTGAGCCAGGCTCTTCCATGAAACTTAGGAGTTGGTATTGGAGATAGCAACCCCATTTTTGAGTTTTGAGAAGCTGTTCTAGGTTCACTCATCATCTGATTGCTGGGCAGACAACAGGAGACCCTCATGGGGTGCCACCCTGGGCCCTGCTGAGTTCTCTCTGTGACACTGGTCTTCACACAGCCTGCACTGTTCCCCCGGGGCACTGAGTGAGTGAGGGGCTGGGCCCTGTGCCTGGAAAGAGGGGCGTGTTCCTGATATAATTGCAGGAGAGCTGCTGGCAGGAGCAGGGAAAGTAGTTTCTGTGTCTTGAGGATTTACTGTCCTTCACGAAACCCTCCTAGGTGACTTTTGTAAGCCTTGGTCACAGCGTTCCACCCACCCACCCCCAGCCTCCTGCTTTTCTACCGCACTGGATGGTTAAGTCCTTCCTCAGGCATTATCTCATGATTTCCCCAACAGCCCTGTGAGGTGGGCAGGCCGGGTTTTCTCATCCTCATTTGACAAGGGAGGACCCTGAGGCCCAGGGAGTTGAATAGGCTGCCCAGCATCATGACCAGTTAGCGGATGGGCTCTGACCAGAACCCAGGTCTCCAGACATCAGCCTAGAGGTGGAATTTGGAGAGTGAAGGGAAAGCTTTGTTTCTGTTCAGAGTCATTGCGGGTTCTCAGGAGCTTTCTGCCGGGAAGCTTCCTGAGGTGAGACCTCAAGTGGCAGGTGGAGGCAAACAACTGAAAATGTAGCTCCTTGTCCAAGCGCACAAAGCTCTGCTGGCAGGTCGTGGGGGCCAGGAGTCAGGCTTCCAGACTACCTGCCCTTCGCCGCATTCGGGTTAGGAACTGACTCTTGCTGGGGGGCAGGGATAGGAATATGCGTGCTTTACATCTGTGCATCAGGGTTTCAGCACCGCCATAATTTTTGAATTAATGTTGGCAATCACTTCCCTTATGGTTGTTGGCTCCCCTCTGCTCCCTCCTGGAATGATACCCTGGGTGGCTCTGTCCTAACCTAGAGGGGCTCTCGCTGTCCACCCCTTGCCCCGTAGCCTAGCTGAGCAACTTCTGCACCCCGGGGCCTGAATTTCTGGCTTCAGAGCCTTCCTGATGGGCAGACAAGGGTTCATTACCACCGCTACTTCCACCTGCCCACGGGTCTGCCGGTGCCTTCTGAGGGGCATGACAGAGCCACCTTGGGTGTGGCTTTTGTGCATCTGCTGTGGGTACAGTGACCAGGGGGTGCCCTGCTGCAAAGTTCCATTCCTGTTATCCCCCAAAGCCCAGGGTCATCTTCTGTCTTGATCTGCAAATCAAGTAAGAAACTGTCCGGTGGGAGAGGCAATACTGCTCCCCTTCCTCTTCTCCCCTCCCTCCCTCCTTCTAATGGTCAGATCAGAGAACTAAGGGAGAGGGTAATATATCAATACTGAAAAGGACAAGGAATAATAGGAGTAACAGGGGTGTACTTTTTTCATCTGGAAAATGGAGATAACCAGAGGACTGTTGTAAGTCAGTGTTTCTCAGCCCTGGCTGCACATTGGGGTCAACCAAAAAGTTTTTTAAATATCTTGATTCCCAGGCTATAGCCCAGTCCCCGGAAATCAGAATCTCTGGACGTAGGACCCGGGCAGCAATAGTTTTAAGATTCCCCCAGTAATTTCAGTGTGCAGCCAGGGTTGAGAACCACTGCTCTCAGGATGAAGAGAGTTGGTTAATTGCTTATATAAAAGATATCCCCATATCTGGCTGTGCACTGGAACCATGGGGGTTGGGGATGGGAATGTGTGTTAAAATCGCACTGATGCCCTGGCCACACATTGCAAACCATGTGAATCAGTGACTTCTGCCTTCACATGAGCAACAAACTAATAACAGTCATAATAGTCACCGTTTATTAGTGCTGCCTGTGGGCCGACATGACATATTTCCAGTCTTCACAGTTCCCTGGTAGGGAATCACCATCCCCATGTTACAGATGAGAAAACTGCTGCTCAGAGCAGGTAACCACTGGCCCCCGATGGCAGCGTAAGTCTCCTGAGGCCAGGCCTGTCTGACCCGGAAGGCTGCTCTCTCTGTCCGAGGCCTCCCTGCCCAGGGCTGGCCTAGTGGAGCATGTTCTGCACACTTCCCAGTACCGGCTCAAGGCGAGGGGAAGACCAGCGCGTGGCCTTGGCTCTCCCCGAGGCTCCCCGGGGCAGGCTGAGTGAAGGACCGCTGTCCCGTGAAGAGAGGGAAGGTGAGTGGCATTGCCTGTATTTGGCTGTTAGCCGTGCACTCTCAAGATGCCTCCTTTTGGCGGGAGGAAGGCACCTGCTCGTGTGAGGCCTGACCCCCAGTCACCTCTCATTGCCGCAGCTGCTCTCACAGACAGAGCACTCGAGCAGGAAAAGCAAACACTTGCCGAGACCAGCTCGGCGACTCGAGGTGAGTGACGGGTGCCGCAAGCTTGAAGAAGACACAGACACAGACTGAAGAGAAAAGTGGGACCTGGGGGCTCAAGACCTCTCGGATCAAGAGCCCCGCTAACTCATCCCAGGCTGCTTTTATTGAGTTCGTGGGCTAACATTCTCAGGTTACACTCATAAACAATCAAAGGCCTCACATGACTGAGGCAATTATCTTTGTTTACTTCCTGGGTCTGAGTTGAGCAGGTGTGGATTTGAGCTGGGGGTGGAGAGCAAAACAGCCCTGGGGGCAGGAGACCTCTCTCAGATATTAGGGGTCTGTGCCCCACCCGTGTTGGCCCCTCTGCGACTGTGCCTGTCTTAGGTTGTTCCTCCCTTGAGGACTCTTACCCATCTCTGGCTAACCAGTCATCCTCCAGGGCCAAACACGGTGATATAAGGAAGGTTCTATGCACCACCCCTGTTGGCCCCTCTGCGGCTGTGCCTGTCTTAGGTTGTTCCTCCTCTGAGGAATCTTACCCGTCTTTGGCTAACCAGCCATCCCTCAGGACCAAACAGAGTGATATTAGTCTCCAAGCCCCGCACCCTCAGCTCCTCCACTGCTCAAGCAGGACATTCTGAATCCCATCGCTCGGCCCACATACTTCAACATTTTCAAGGTTTCAAAAAGTTTCCAGAATGTCTTCCCACAAACACTCATTTGCTTTTTGAGAGTTTGAGGAATTTTTCAGGCATATGGTACAGAAAAATGCCTCCGTTTCCCTTACAGGAAAAGGGAACGCTTTGTCAAGGTGACCTGAAATATTTAGCGCTGCTTTATAAAAACCCTGTGCCTGCACCTCTGTTCTCTGTAAACTTAAATCACTTAAAATCCTTAAGTTTTGGTTTTCTCATCTCTCAGGGCTGCCGATGCCAGGCCCCTTGAGGTGTCAGAGAGAGAGGAAAGGAGCGTGGCAGTCCTGACACAGAGACTCACAGCTGCCTGGGCCTGGAGGCTTTGTCCAGTGTTTGGTGGCACCCACTAAGGGACCTGATGTCCCAAGGCCCAAAGCAGCTCCCAGTGACCAGAGATCTCACTGAATGCATTCCCTCTGGCTTTGGGAGGCCTGACTTCACTCCACCTGTGTCAGCCTCTAGTGCGTAGACAGTCCAGAACCGATATTTGGGGCATAAATAGCTGAAACTTTAGAGTTAGCAGGCAACGTGATAGACATTTGGCTCCACAAAGCCTTCTGAGCCCAGCCCAGCACGCAGGGCCCTCTCCCTCCTCAGAGCTCCATCTGTACCTGATGTCTGTGCCTTTGGTCCCTGCCCCTTCCTGTGCAGCTCAGAGCCTGGCACAGAGTAGATGCACAGGTAGCACGGGGTGATTGGGGGATGAGGGGATGGAGAGGTGTGTGAACGTGTGTTGGGTGACATCTCTAAGGTGGTTGCCATGGAATGCTATTTCAGTGTTGGCATATCTGTTTCTTCCTTGTTCTACCTGACTTTTTTTTTTTTTTTTTTTAATCACTTGGGTTTGTTTTGAAAGCTGTCTCACTGAGGATTATTCTTAATGGAATGGTTCAGATGTGATGCTGTTTCCTGAGGTTGAGGCACATATTCAGAGCACTTCACTGTGTGTAACTTTTACCCCAGAGCCACTGAGAGTACATCCAAAGTGTGGAGTCCGATGGCTCCTTGTTTAGCCATTAAGCGGAACCTTAAAATTTTCTGCGCTCTGTCTCAAGCAGTGGGTCTTGTGGTTGGCAAGAAAACCTGGGGCACTGCTGGAAGGGGAGCAGGAAGACCCCCAAGAGGGTGGCCACCGGCCACCTCCGGGCACTTAGAGCGGCCCCCACCAATCTTCTGGACTGAGATAGTGAAGCAGGAGGCCGCTGCCCCTTCCCTGTGCGGGGGGCCTGTCCCTGGAGCACTCGGGGAGGCTGGCCTAGGGCCACCTGCCGCTCTAGCACAGACACCGTTTCATGATTGCTGTCTAGGTCCCTGGAGTGAAGGATTTTCAGTCCCAGCCCTGAAGGGCGCTAAGCATAGTCTTGACTCCTTTACCTGTCTTAGTGGCTTTGTGGACCGTGCACTGATCTCTTGGCTCTGGGGCCTGTCTTTGCCATTAACCCTGTGATGACCTCAGGTGCGTCGCTGACCTCTCCTGTGCCTCGGTTTCCTAACATTTTACAATTCTGTGGTCCTGTCAGTCTTCTCACCGTGATGAACCTCCGCTGCAGTTGGCAATATGTTAGGCTACCTCCACCCCACCCCCACCCCCTCCAGGGTCCCCGCCGACCCAGCTGGCGTAGCCTCTGGCCTTGTCTTTACGTGCATGGTCCTCATAGTTGCTCCGTCCCTTATTGTCCGACCACTTGGCTCATGTGAGGTGATGGAGATTTTATCTGTTGGGAGAGGTTGGAAACAAAGGTACAAACGAGAGAGTACAGAGGTGCTTTGTCCCCTCACAATTCCAAACAGATGAATTTGTACTTGCTTCCAGATAAGGGAGGCCCGAACAGGTGATTGTTATTGTTAGTATTTTGACCACACTGACCATTTTTGCTATTATTTATTTATTTATGCCACACCTCACGGTACGTGGGATCTTAGTTCCCTGACCAGGGATCGAACCCATGTCCCCTGCAGTGGGAGTGTGGAGTCTTAACCACTGGACTGCCAGGGAAGTCTTGCTTTTCCTTTAAAATCTTTTCATTAAGTAGTTATAAACCTCTGGACATAGTGATTTCACCTTGTGGATACAAGACAGGGGTTCTAGCTGAGGCTTTGAAACAATGACGTTGTGTCGCCTGGATCAAACCAATAGCTTTTCAGGGCCTCAGTGTTCTCATCTGTACACTGGGAATGATAAAACTAACATTCCTTCCTAGTAAAAGGTAAAGGATTCATATGAAGAGAAGGGAAGCCCAGTACTTGCCCTGTCTGTCACTGTCTGATGGCCAGGTGGGGATGCTGGTTGGTGGCATAATTTGTCCTGCCCTGAAAGAATGACTCTGACGTATGTGGCCTGGGGGGAGACAGCCAGGTCGCTTCCCCAGTGACCACAGAGATGCCCTCATTGTGTGGGTCTGTGTCCCCGCAGCGGCCAGTTTGCCATTGTGAAGAAGTGCCGGGAGAAGAGCACCGGGCTGGAGTACGCGGCCAAGTTCATCAAGAAGCGGCAGAGCCGGGCCAGCCGGCGGGGCGTGTGCCGGGAGGAGATCGAGCGGGAGGTGAGCATCCTTCGGCAGGTGCTGCACCCCAACGTCATCACGCTGCACGACGTCTTCGAGAACCGCACCGACGTGGTACTCATCCTCGAGCTGTGAGTGGGTGCCCAGGACCCAGGGGAGCAGTAGGGGTTGGGGGGAAGCTCCAGCCACAGGCCCTAGAGGGAGCAGCAACTGGACCAAAGCCGGGCTCAGAGAAGATGAAGTCAGTCGGGGGCTGTTTCCCTGTTACCCCATCCTCCTCCTGAACCTGGGCTTGCTGTGCAGCAGGGACTGAAAGGGAGGGTCTAGTTCTGGCTTTCACTGGACAGTGGGGATCAAAGGGAAGAAGTGGAGAGCCCTGGGGTCCTCTCCTAGCTGGTGAGCACGTGGGAGGATAAGTGGGGCATAGGGTGGAAGGGAGAGCAGGGGGCCGCCAGGGAGAGTCTGTTCTACGATGAAGGGAAGAACATCCTCTGGCCTCTGCGAAGCCCTTCTCCAGCCCTTTCCTGGGAGAACCTGGCTGCCTTTGTGCTGTTTGATGCACTTATTATTATCATAATAACGATTATTGAGAGAGCTCTGCTGCAAGCCAAGCATTTGCTAGGTCCTTCATGTTTGTTGTCTCGTTCAGTCTTCACAGAGGCTGTGTTGAGGGACATGTCCTACTTATGCCAAGAGGACCTTGTATTCACTTCGCTAAGAACTTCTATTACTTTATTTAATCCTCAAAACAGTCCTATCACAGGGAGACTCTTATTACCTCCATGTTACAAACAAGAACACTGAGAGGCCGGGTCACTCACAAAATCCTACAGCCAGGAAGTGTCAGGGCCAGGACTGGGCCCACACTGCTTGTGCAGACAACTGTGAGCGTGAGGTGGGAGAGCCTTATGCTGGCCCTGCTGGGGAAGCCTTCACAGTCTGGTGGAATCTGGATGGGTGACACCGCAACTCCAGGGATTGGTTGGCCAATTGGTGTCCCTCCTGGAGATGCCTCCGTGGATGGGGGAGGCGGAGGTCGGGCTCAGGTGGGCAGTAGAGTTTGAGTTGGGCTGTGGCACAAGTCGCAATGGCTGTGTCTAGTCAAGCAGCAAGATCCTGTATCAAGAATGTTCTGAGCCTCAGAGGTGTGAGGCATCTGCCAGTTAGTAGAGGAGTGGTAGCATTTGTCTCAGCAATCCCTGACTTTGTGACCTGGGGCAAGTCACCTCGCCCCTCAGAGTTCAGCTCTCATCTCTAAAGCAGGCAGCTGTCCTTAACCTCCTTGCAGGTTGGGTGGACCACCTGACATTTGAGACCATTGTGATTTGAGAACTGTGCTCTCGTGTTGCCAGGCTGTAGATTTATGTAGCACACAGGCATCTGCATACTCTTGCACTGGATTCTTAAATTATCCGTCTCAATGTTTAAATGCAGAGAATCACCCATGTTCTCCCCTCCTCTAACTTCCAATGTCCTCCGTGTTTCTCCCAGGGACCTCTCAGCCAGGTGGACTAGTCAGTGTATACACCTGCCTGGCTCAGACAAGCCTGGTGGGTTCCCGCAGGTGTAGCCAGCTTTGTGGGTGGCCCAAGGTGTGGCATGTCCCAAGGCTAAGAGTCAGCAGATGGCACACTGGTTCCCAGCAGATGAGAGTGACAAGCCCACCTTTGCTGGGAAAGCCAGGCCAGTTCTTTAAAAGTCTGTTGTCAAAAAAGCCTTTACAGTAACTAACAAGAAATTACATTCATAAGCCTACCACCCAAACATAGCTATTTATGTTTCCCTGTGGTTCCAGTCAGTCTTTATCTATTGGTATGCAATCATTTGTACTTGTACAATTTCCTGCTCTACTTCCCCCGCCGCCAGTTAATACCATGAATAGCTTTTTCCCTTTTAACTGACTAAATCATGTTTCATTAAAGTACATACCCATATCTCCCCGTTGTTGGACATTTGGTTTTTTAGTTTCCAGCTTTTGACCATTACAAATTTTACTTCCGTAAAACAAATTTCTTCCCATATTTTCCCCGTTTTCTTTTGAATTAATATTTTAGATAAATCCTCAGGAATGAGGTGACCAGGCTGACATTTTTACGCTCTTGGTATCCTCACTTTCATAAGACGGTGTTGGTTAACCAGTACCACCTGTAACATGGGAGTGTCCCTATCTGCCTGCAGCCTTGCCAGCCCTGGGTCATTTGTTTTAAAGCAGGGCTCATTATTTATTGTCCTTTATAGTTATTAAATGATACTTTTTTTTTGTTTTTTTCATTTTAATTGGCATTTCTGTCATTGGTGGGGAAATCGTCTGTTTCTCCCTGTTTGTAGAACCCCAGGAGTTGGGGTCTGGGATGCTCTTGAGGTATTGCTGTTTCTCCCAGCAGGGTCATGGTCAACCAACAGTTATGGGTCCTCTTCTTGTGAGCTGTCACCACCCATAACGTCAGTTGTCATGCTGGTGCTCCTGTGATTTGTTTGAGCTGCTATGTTTGTGATGTTTTGTCTATTAGTAGTTTCTCTGTCTCCTCCTTTACTTTCAAGCTGTCTCATTGTCTCAGGATGCCTGTCTGTGGAGCTAGGGATTGCTAAGACAGTGCCTCAACCTTGTATGACCAGAGTCTGAGAGGAGGACCTTCCAAGGAGAGAAGAGCTTTTCATGGGCTTTTCTGTTTGGACTTGGTGACCTCTGTTGGACTGCATAGGAGTCTTTGGACTCCTGGTCCTCACTGCGCCCTACTAGGCTAGCGGGTTTACCTGGTACTTAAACACCGATCAGAGCCCACCTGCTCAGTTGATATGTACAGGTTTTGTGGATGGATCTACCTCTCAGCACTGTCGTCTGGTACAGGGCTTCCTCCTGCTTCAGCTGAAGTGGCCAGTGCTCAGAGGACATCCCAGCCCTGATTTAAGTCCCCTTCAGCTTATAACTGCATTCATGACCGCCTATGAGCAGCAGCCTCTCATCAGGGCTGGTAAAGGCAGGGTTGGGAAGGATTGAGTTGTCCATGTAAGTTGACTTCTGTAGGGTGTAAAGAATATTTCCAAACTCTCAATAGATTAACTCATGCCACATGTGGAGCTGGCTCTGAAAGATGTAGGTCTGCCCTGGGAGGGTTGGGCAGCCCTCCCATCCCAGGCCCCTGGCCGTTCTGGGGCCTCCCTGACTCCAAGCCAGTGGAAAGTGATACCCAGCGGGTGCATACCAGAGCAGGGCCTGGCAGAGCACTGCGAGGTGGCGGCAGTGCTTCCCAAGCCCCTAACTGAGTCCAGCTTTCTGGGCCCCAGCGGCTCTGGCAGCATCCTTCCCAAATCACTGCCTGCACAGGTCATTTGAGCACTCCTGCAAAATGGTTGGTCGCTTTTGAAAGAGTACTGAAAAGCGTTTCCAGCAGGCAGACCAACCTGCAGGGAGGGAGGAGGCAAGGGTCGGATTAGCAGGAAAGGGACGCGGGAGGAGAGCAGAGGCCAGGCTATTAGGTTTTGCTTTTCCTCTTTAAGCTAAAGAGGGTCCGGATGTAAGAGGAGAGAAGCTTGGGTGGAGGGGAGATGACTCCAGGGCAAAGGTCTTGGGGCTGAGAAGCCCTTGGGAGAAACTACTCGAGGCGGGGGGTGGTGGTGGCGGGAAACAAAACCCAGGCTCCTTGATGCCCTTGAGAAGCGTTCCCTGAGAACTGATGTGGATGTCCCCGGCCTGGGTGTCCAGGGCTGGGACAGTTACCTGGCAGGCTCATCAGCTACCCACCTTTCCAAGTTTCTGGGGGTGATTCCAAGGGCCACCATGGCTGTTCCCCTCTTCATCCAAAGGAGACCATGTCTCACCCCATCTCCTGCCCAGATCACACCTTCAACAGAACAGCTGGTTACTGTCCCCCAAAGTCCTCACCCAGCCTGAGCCTTTACATCGGTAACTTTGGGTGACAGGGCACATCCACATTGTCATGATATTCTTTTGCATTTAAGCAGCATTCTTTTTAAGGCAGGAAGGACAGGATATACCCGAGGTCACAGCCTCACATGACCCAGCAAGGCTGGAAGTGTAAAAACAGAGGCTGGGCTGGGTCCTGTGTGTTCCAGAGGGACACTGTGGATTTGAAAATGTGCAAGGGGCTCCTGACAGGTCTCTTGTAAATGCCAAGGCTTTACTTCTGTATTCTATAGAATATTCTGTGCCATGTTGATATTTCATTTTTTTATTTTTTTGGCCATACTACATGGCTTGTGGGATCTTAGTTCCTGACCAGGGCTTGAACCCCGGCCCCGGCAGTGAAAGTGCTGAGTCCTAACCACTGGACCACCAGGGAATTCCTGCCATGTTGATATTTTAAATGTCTTACTTCTTTCCTTAGTTCTTTTATTCTCCCATCTTCTCTTGCATGTCTTTCTCGCACAAGGTGCTGTGGAAGCAAAGGTAGTCTAGCTGGGGAGAGAGAGCCAGCCAGATAGTGACAGCCCAGTATGTGAGGGCACAGATGCAGCTGGGCAGCTGGACAGGGATATCAGAGGACAGCTCAGGGATTGGGGTGGCTTTGAGTTTTCCTTTTTGCATCGGCAACTCGAGCTTTATAATGTGGGGAGAGTATGGTGAGAGGAACACCTGGTGGACTAGGACTGGGAAGATCTGGATCTAAATCCTGGTTCTGCCACTTACCAGCTGTGTCACCTTGGGTAAGTTACTGCTCTCTTGGGGCCCCAGCTTCCTCATTTGGGAAACCAAGACAGAAGTTCCATCTACCCCTCAGGGTGGATGTGAGTCTCAAGTGAGAGAATGCTTGAGGAAGCACATCACACAGGCGGAAAACTCTAAATAAATTCAAAACCAAGTCCTCTTCCAGCACTGCCACCCCTGACAATGATATGGTGCACGGCACGGGACTGAGGCCTGGGATTTAGACATGGTCTTGACCATGCGCTCTCTTGCTGGGAGACCTTGCATGGCCACTTCCCCTCATGTGGGCTTGGTTTCCTCATCTGTTAGGAAACTTCCATGTGATGGTGGTTTCTGTGCAGGGATCACTGAGGGAGAGTGAGGAGCCTACTCCCCTGGGAATTTACTATTAGCCTCTTATTGTGGAGGATTTCAAACATATACAAAAGTAGACAGAATGATGTAAGAACCCTCAAAGGCCCATCCCCCAGCTTCACATTACCCCTATATTGCGAGTCTTGTTTTATATCAAATCCTACTCCTCCTGACCCCAACTGTTCATTTGCTGCAATACTTTAAAGCAAACCTCAGACATGCATGGACCTCGAGACTGTCATACAGAGTGAAGGGAGTCAGAAAGAGAAGAACAAATATTGCATATTAACACATATATGCGGAATATAAAAAAATGGTATGAATCAACCGGTTTGCAAGGCAGAGATAGAGACACAGATGTAGAGAACAAACATATGGACACCAAGTGGGGAAAGTGGGGGGGGGGGGTTTGGGGGAGAATGAATTGGGAGATTGGGATTGCCATATATACATTACTAATAAGAAAAAAATATCAAATTGCACACTTTAAATATATGCAGTTTATTGTATGTCAAAAGAAATAAAATTAAAAAATTAAGCAAACCTCAGACACCATCCTCATTTTACATGTAAACTCTTTAGTATGTATCTCTAACTGATGGCAGTTTTAAAAACGTGGCCTCCAGGGGTTTATCACACCTGACAGAATTATCCATCCAGGCCCCGGACCACCGAGGCTGTCTATGCTCCAGTCCATAGTGATATACCTGATGAACCCAAAGATACCTTTTTATGGTTGTTTTATTTGAATTAGCATCCAAATGAGGGAAGTTTGCATGCTGGGTCTGGTTTTTTTGACTCCCATGTCTCTTATTCTATGGCAGTTCTCCTTCCCTCTCTTTTTTGATGCCATTGACTTGTTGTGAGAACTAAGTCATTTGTCCTGTTGATTGTTTCACAGTCTGGATGTGGTTTATTCCTTCCTCGTGGTGTCATTTAACTTGTTCTTCCATGTCCTGTATTTCCTGAAAACTACAATTAGACCTAAGCAAGATGCCCTTCCTATTGGGGATGTTCAGTAGAAATATAGTACAAACCACAAATGCAAAAAAATGCTGGATTTCCTAGCAGCCATATTGAATAAGAGGTAAAAAGAACTAGGTGGGTTAATTTTAATAACATTTTTTATTTAACTCAATGTATACAAAATATTATCATTTTAACATGTAATCAATATAAAACTCATTAATGAGATAGCTTACATTCTTTTTCTCATCCTGTGTCTTCAAAACCCAGTATGTATCTTACAGCACATTTCAGTTCATTTGCAATGCAATGGTTAGAGTGCAGTCCTGCCAACAAAATAAAATTGTATTTAAAAGAAAATATTTTATACCACTTCAGTTTTTGAATTAAAATGAAGTAAAATTTAAAAGTCAGTTCCTCAGTCGCACTAGCCATATTTCAAATGCTCAGTAGCCACACGTGACTAGTAGCTACTATATTGGACAGCATATAGAGAGAACATTTCTGTCACTGCAGAGAGTTCCGTTAATAGCACTGAGGCTTAAGCAGATTTAGGTTCAATTTTTTAGTTTGCAATACTTTGTAGGTGTTGCTGTATACTTCCTGTTGTATCACATTATGTCTAGTTGTTCTATTTTTCATGATGCTAAGATTGATAAGTGGGTCTATCTATGCTTCTGGACATTTTTAAAGAAAGGAGAAAAGAAGATTTTGAAGCTCTTTATTTAGGATGGACTAGGTGGCAGGGAGTGAATTATTCCCAAAACTGGGACAGAAGCCATTCTGGCCATATGAAAATCATCTGAGGACACTCTATGATATAGTGGTTGAGAGTCATTCTTCCTGGGTTTGAATCCTGATTCTACCACTTACTGGTGTTAGATCTTGGGCAAGTGACTTAACCTTTCTGAGCCTCTGTCTCTTCAACTGTGAAATAGGAAAATAATAGTACTTAGCTCCTAGGGTATTGTGATGATTAAATGAGATAATGTGCAAAAAGTACACATTTTGCACAAAGTATTCAATGAATATTAATTACCATTGTTATGTCTGTTATTACAACAATACAGGCTTGGAGGCCTTGCTCCTGGAGAATCTAATTTGGTAGGATCTCTGGTGGGATCTGGAAATCTGCATTTTATTTATTTTATTTTATTTTATTTTATTTTGTTTTTAGTTTATTTAAAAGCCTACATATAGTTTCATTTCATATAGTTTAATAAAGCTCTTTCATTCATTAAACATCCTGAAGTGGGATCAGCAAAACTTTTCTCTAAAGGGCCAGTTAGTAAATGCTGTAGATTTCTTTTTTTTTTTTTAAGATTTATTATTATTTATTTATTTATTTATTTATTTATTTATTTATTTATTTTTGGCTGTGTTGGGTCTTCGTGGCTGCATGTGGGGCGAGCAGGGGCTACTCTTCATTGCCATGTGCAAACTTCTCATTGCGGCGGCTTCTCTTGTTGCAGAGCATGGGCTCTAGAGCACAGGCTCAGTAGTTGTGGCCCACGGGCTTAGTTGCTCAGGGGCATGTGGGATCTTCCTGGACCAGGGATCGAACCCATGTCCCCTGAATTGGCAGGCGGATTCTTAACCCCTGGAAATCTGCTTTTTAAACAAGTTTTCCAGATGATCCTGAGTTCCTGGACCCTCTGACCCAAATCCCTTCCTGAGATCTTTTCCTGGGGTGACCCTTGGCTATGTCCCAGCTCCAGAGAAGCCCATGTCAGCTGGATACTCCAGCATCTGTCAGAGGCCAAACAAGTCCAGTAGGACTGCCAGATTTAGCAAATAAAAATCTCCCATTCTTTCTGGCAGCCATAAATCCTGAATCAGACAAAACTGTGAACTAGTCGTTTTGGGTCTCTCTATTCCTACCACATCAACCATAGGGTATAGGAGGGTAGAGTGTGAGGACAAAAGCAGTATTTTAGAGTTTTTAGAGATGAATATAATTAATGGGTCTTGATGTTTAAGTTAGGGACATGTCTTTGAAGAGGTCATCTTTTATAAAATCAAAGAAAGGGGTTTGGAAACCATCTTGATCAGTCTGCTCATTTTGCAGGTGAGGAAACCGAGGCCTGCCTGGAGGGGGCGAGGAGTGAATTGTGCAAATCCAATAGCAGGACTGGACTGGAACCTAAGTCTCCAGTTTCCGGCCCAGCATATGTTCCTCTCTGTCATCCCACAGCACTTGTTTCTGTCCTCTGTCACCTCAGTCATATGGTGGGGAGGGGTAGCACCCAGAGTAACCAGGGACCTGGGCCTAGAGTGTGAGCAGAGGCCCTTCTGGTGATGCCCTAAGGGTGGTTCCTGCCCTCGTAATCCAAAGGGAGGAGCACAGAAAATAGAAATAGAAGCAAAGCCAGTCCCTGTGCTGGCTGGACAGAGCCACAGAGATGGGTCAGGGGATTCTGCCATGCAGGGTGCCTGGGGACAGGGTGAGGGGTTGCACCCATGGGCTTGGGCTCATGACACACAGGGCTGACTGGGCCTGGGCCCTCCCTACCCGTGTCTTGCAGAGTGTCCGGAGGAGAGCTCTTCGACTTCCTGGCCCAGAAGGAGTCCCTGAGTGAGGAGGAGGCCACCAGCTTCATTAAGCAGATCCTGGAAGGGGTGAACTACCTTCATGCCAAGAAAATTGCTCACTTTGATCTCAAGGTCAGTGAAGGGGCAAAGGGAAAAGAATCAGTTCAGGAAGAATGGGCCTAGTCTCTCCTGGTGTCATTGCCAGGAGGGGTCAGCGCCCACTTGGCCTTTCTCCCTCATCTTACAGTTGCAAGCTCGGAGCTCTTGGGAAAGATATGATGCCACAAGAATTGTTTCCCTCCTGAGTTTTGTTTCACAGATAAAGTTTTCTTCACATAGGGGCTGATGGCAAGAAGCTTCTGAATCAGACCTCAGGCATCTTCTTTCTTTCAGGGAGCACATAGGGTGTAATTTTTAAATACGTAAGCCAGTGACAGGAAACTTGAAACCAAATCCGTTTCACAAGACTGAACTTTTCAGTAACCAAGAGCTAACTCCTGAGTGGGCAGAGCTAGACACATTCAGACAAATACTGCTGAGGTTGCCTGGCTCTCTGGACCCAGCACAGCATCCAGCATCCGTTGACCAGAGGTTGTAACTCTTAGAGCCCAGTGACCGCTGGCTGTGCGCCCCTGCCCCGCCCCTTACTGTGGCCATAAAGCTGCTTCCAGGGGCCACTGATCATTTGTGGTAACTGTTGTTCAGGGTCGAGAAAGTTCACTGTGACCACATAGGACTTCACAAAGCAAGAGTGTGGTCAGAGTAGAAGGATCGGTTCCCGTAGTAGCTGAGCTTGGTTGCATAGACTGATGAGCCTTCACAGTCACCCGAAGCATAAAGATCCTCCGGCCTATGATCAGAGGGACCTGTTTACTGGGGAGGAGACCCATTCATTTTTCTATCCAGAAATTCCTGTTGTGTTTCAGGCATTGTGCTGAGTGCCTGGGTGTTGCTATAGGTACAGAATCAACTGAGGCCTTGTCTGAGCTTAGTTCCTCTCTTCCAGGAACTTGTGCAGGAATCAGAAAAGAGAGATCAACAACTCTAAGTGCTGTGATAGAGGGAAGTACCTGGGGGCTGGGAGACTAAATGAGAAGGAATCTAAGTCAGTCTGGGGTATCTGAGAGGGCTTCCTGGAAGAGGTAGTATTTGAGTTGAGTTTTAAAGGACTGCCAGGGGTTAGCAGAGGGGAAGGGCCTTCTAAGGAAGCGGGTACATGGTCCTGAAATAGCACAATGCAGTCAGGGTGGTACAGGCAAAGGGTGAATGTGCTGAATGGAGAAGCCAGGAGGAGAGCAGGAGGCAGACGCAGGCATGGAAGCCAAGCCAAGGAGGTTGAACTTTTCCCTGAGAGATGGGGCCAGATGAGCAGAGAGGCGAGGTGAGCATATGTGTGTTTCAGAAAGATCCCTCCGGCTGGGAGCACTGATAGAATGGGGACAGTAATCTGGGTGAGATGTGGCAAGTGACAAACTAATTTGATGAGGGGACAAATTCAAGACCTTTTACAGGTTGCTCTGAGGATTGATTAGGTACCTAATTAGATGTGGGAATTGAGGGGAAGGGCAGAGTCCAGGATGACACCCAAGCTCCAGCTGTGGGTCTGGCCCAGAGAGGGTATGGTGTGCCCGGGGTCTCAGCGGCTGCACCAGGGTGCGGGGTCACATCCCACACGTGGATCCCACCCCAGATCTTACTCTGCCCTGTGGGGTGACCTGCTCTGAGTCTCCCCTTCTTAGGCTGATTGTCACAGTATCCTGAGCTCCTCCAGTAGAAGACATCTAGCAGAGTCTTGCTTAGGTGTCACAGGGTAAAACTCGGGGTCACTAAGGAGGGTATGGCCTGGGCAGGCCTTTGGACCTCAGAGTGATAACATACCAAGCAGGAAACGGGCTACCTGCATTGCACCTGCGTCTTCTTCCTGGTAATGCTATGGACGGCTGACTTATTTTCTGTGTCTTTGCTGGCTCCAGGAGGCCAGCCTCAAAATGGGCTTCTTTGTCTTTTCTCTCACGGGGCTGGTAGAGGCAGGGGTGTGGAATCCCACAGGCCCTGATGATCACAGCAGTTTTGTGCCGTTCGGTTGACTTCTATGGCAGCCGGCAGCGGTGGGGAGAGTCAGGCAAGTCACGGTTTCACCCTCACTCTACGGTGTACCAGGAAACAGCTGAACCTCCGTTTTTCAGCTTTAACACAAATGGTAATACTTACCTGTCAGAGTTGTAAAAATGAGAGAGAAGCAGGATTAAGTGCTGGATACTAGTTAGGTCCTCTATAATAGAAGCTGGTATTATTATTTCCCTTCCCAGAATAGAGGAAAAGGAAACACAACTCTTGTTACAGTGTTTCGGGCCCTGGTAGACTAGGAAAACACAACGTGCTAATGCAATTCTAAACTGCCCAGCAGAGAGCTGAGGTTGGTTGCTAGGTGGGGCTGCTGGTAGGGGATCTTGTCTGGCTCCTGGGCTCAATCTGGACGTTTTCCACAGCCTGGAGACAGTCTGGGTTTCTCCTGGATGCATGTAGGGTGAAGGTGCTACTAACCCCCATTCTGCCTTGTTTCCTTAGAGGGGTGTGGACTCTGAGCCTTCTGACTCCCCCACCCATGGGTCCCTTGGCCCCAGGCCCAGCTGGGCAACTTCAAAAGTGATGAGTAGCTGGAACTCAGTGGGATTACCTCACGATTGGCTAGATACTTCCTGGAGCCAGAATGTGGGTGCGTGTTCCCCTTGGCTGGAACTTCCCGCCAGCTAGAGGGGATCGTGCAGAAGGTCCAGCTGGTAGCTTAGAGGGGCCTTCTTGGTGCTACCATATAAAATTCATTTTATGGGAATACATTTCTCTTCCTGATTTTCCTTCTCCACGAGGGACCTCTGCTTTCCACTCCTCCTGCGTTCTCTTCTCCTTGTCACGTGAGTCAGGCTTGCTTGGCTGCCGCATGAACTCAGCCTTCATCTTATCTCTACATCCCTGCTCAAGACCTGTTCTCCACGCTCAGCTTCCAGCTGGAAGGAGAAGGTGGAGGGGGAGGATCAGCTCTCTGGCCTGCCTTTGGAATATGAATGACCTCTCCTGCCATGTCAGCCACCGTGCTGGGACAGTGAGGCTCTGTCCCTGCTTACGACACGCTCCCAACCTTGTGGCAGAGAGCAGATGAATGGAAAAGTTAATGTACAGTAAGCAGTCTTGGTGAAAACAGGTCGTGGCTTGCTGTTGCCCAGAAATCTGTGGTGGCTCCTTGTCACCCACCATAGGATAAGTGAACCCCTTCTCAGCATGGCATTCAGGCCTGTGTTGCACTGCCTGAGCCCTGATTCTGGCCTCATCTACCTTTCCCCACTCCAGAACACTAGCCCCCGGCACCAAGATGACAGATACATGTGCTGGCCCCTTTTCTCTGTTTGTGCTCTTCACATCCGGACGCTACTAGTCTTCCTTTTCTCTGTCCAAAGACTTCCTGCTCATCCTGCAGGCCCAGCAGAAATGCCATTTCCTCTGGGAAGCCTTTCCCACGCCTGCCACCTCCCAAAGCGTAACTGAGAAATAACCTGCTTCCTCGCTTCTCTTGCCCCTTGCACAGATTTCCACTGGGAGCATTTATCACCGTGCATCACTTTCTGCCCTTGTCTCTAGCACAGTGCCTGACACTTGAGTTACTCAGTGTTGGGTGAATGAGTGCATGAAGGAATGAATGGTTTAGTAAGACAAAGGCACGCGTGGATATCATCTGGAAAATGCAATAGAGATGGCAGGCAGTTTTCAATTCAGTGATGTGGCATTTATTGAGGGACCATTGAGGGTAGCGTGACAAACATCAATCAGATATGGTACCTGCCTTCCAAGGGCCCACCATCTACGGGGAGTGAAACTGGTGGCGAGGCCATCTCAAATAAAAGCTAACCGTGACTCTCACCAAGAAACACTCACTTCCAAGGGGTAAGCTCTCTGCCTCAGCAAAAAGAATACCATCCCGGTTTGTGGTGTAAATTCACCACACACAGGCCTGCTGGTGTGGGTAGGTAGAGGGGGTGCAGGTAGACGATGTTGCCCTGTATTTACATAAATGAACGTGACCTTGGGGCTGACTGCCCCTCATCTTGGGTAGCACCTGATGTGCCATCTGGAGGATGGACACCAGGAAATGGGGCTCAGCACCACCCAGGAACCTCACCCTAGTACATGATCCCACACAAATAAAGGCCTTGTAGAGGGCGTTTTTGTGTGGTTTTCTGTTTATTTTGGATCTGGGAGTTTCCGCTCTGAGTATGGGTGTGTCTCCCCACCCTTTCCCAAATCCAGCTTGAGAATTCAGAAATGGAAGGTGGTCCTCAGGTCTGACTGGTATTTTAAGCACAAAGAACATGCCATGAGAATTGAATGAAATTGTATGCAAGCCAGGAACACAGAACTCCGAAGGGACTTTTTTGATTTATGTAAACAGTGTTAAGAAGAGTGAATTCCTGAGCAAGATACTCCGGAAGTCCAAATGCCTCTGTGCCCTGACCGTTCTTTGAGTTGTTCGTATGTTCATGATGTGATGGGGTCTACTCATCAAGTTTTTGTAAGAATGATACTAACGTTACTTTAAACGTAGATCCTACTTTCTAGAATACAGCATGCTTATACATCTCTTCTCTCATTTGATCCTCACAGCCACCCACTGAGGTGCAAGGTATTGTCACTTTTTTACACATAAAGCAGTTGAGCTTTAGAGAGGTTACGTTACTTGTCCAAGACCACACGGGTAGTAAATGATAGGGCTGGTACTTGAACGTAGCCAGTGAGGAGACCCTAAGCAAAGCTGAGTATCACCAGCTTTTATTTCACCAGATCCTAACAGTGCGGGGGTTCCTTACTTGCTTGCATCATGCCTTTCACACACGCTTAATCCGAAGGTGTAGACTGTGCCGTAAATCTATCCTTTGCACAGTTAATGTCTCATCTGGTTCCATCGTTTTCTTCTTTCTAATAGATTATTCCTCATACTTAAAAAGTTCATTTGTATTCTATTAATTGCTATAAAATGTGCATGTATTTGAAAGTATATCTTACAAGAGTGAGATGATTTCCATACTAAGACCTTGGAGCATGAAATAGCAGTGAGACTTGGCAGTTCTGACTGTCAAGATAGGTTAGGGTGAGACTGTAACAGTTTAGGGCAGACCAAGAAGTTTGTATAGGCAGTCACAGCCGTAAAAGACTTTTTACCCTCAAAATTCTTTATTGTGAAAACATTTCAAAATGTTTGAAGAAATTAGAAGACTACAGTGAGCACCATTATGCCCACCTTCTACACTCAACATCTGTCCACATTTGCTTTACCTCTTTCTCTCTTTAAGAAAGAAAAAAATATATATTTACATTTGTATAAAAGCATTATATATACACATATATGTGATTTTTTAAATTAAAAATATATTTAATAAAAATTTAAAAATAAGTATTAAAATGTATGTAATTTTTTAAAATGATGGTGTAACTTGAAAGAAAATTTTAGCTATCCTGACACTTCACTCCAAACACTTCAATAAGCATCTCCCAAGATTAAGTTCAATCTCCTACCAACTCACAGGACCATTATCACACTTAAGAAAGTTGACAGTAATTTGTGGAAGACCTTTAATTGGTAGAGAAACATTATTCTATTTCTGATTTAGAAAGAAAATTCTCCTGGCAGGGGAGAGAGAATGGATGAGAGAGAGTAGGCCAGTTGGAGGTAATAAGAATGTGGGAAAGAGATGAACCAAAGTTACCCCATAAACTTTTCTTAAAAAAATGAAAATTGATGGTCATTTATGGTTTTATAAAAAGTAAGAAAATATAGAAACATACAAGGAAGTTACCTATAGACTCTCAACTCCAAAATTATCATTATTAACATTTGGTATATTTTCTCCAGCTTTTTATGAACAGGGTGTATGTGTCTTTGTGTTTGTGTGTGTGTGTGTGTGTGTGTTTTAAGGTGTTATAACTCTACTACTTCTTCAGTTTTCTTTCCTGCTGTTTTCACTCTTCGTTCTAACCCAAGCAGCCCACATGTGCTCGGTAGCAATTTACTTTGCTGTTGAGGCTTTTATACAAGTCCTTCTGATTTCCTTTCCCTCTTGGTGTGTTCTGAGGGTGCACCCTGTTTCCTGTTCCTCATACCCAAAGCTTGGCTTGTGCCCAGCCTCAGTGTGTGCCCCGTGGGCCCTGCATCTCAGCCCCATACGTTAGCCTGGGAACCCAGAGCCCTAGGAGTGCATGCTGGCTCCTTCATCAACTACTAAGGTGCCACCCTAGGGTGACCCAAGGAAGAGTGAAATGAGGACACTGAGTTCCTAAACGGTTGAGAGAAGGAACAAAATGTGGCAAAAATTAAACTGTGGAGAGCCATAATTGAAAGAGTTGAAATATAGCAGCTCATGGGTAAATGGGGAGCATTAAACCAGCCAGCTGCTTCTCCCGAGATTCAGCAGGAGGCCACATGGGAAGTGGAAAGAGGAGAAGATTGTGGGTCAAGCCTGCATTTAAGTCTCACCTCTGCTGGGTGATGTTGGGAGGTCACAGCTCTGACCTTTCCTGGCCTTGAAAGCGGAGATAATATTGCCCCTCACTTTCTCACCCAGGAGTGGAGTGAGGGGCCAGGGAGAGATCAGCGTTTCTGAAAGTTCCCTGCAAACTCTAAGTCTCCTTACAAGTGCTGGCTGTGAATTTTAACTAGCCCCCCTGTGAGGCCACATTTCTCCCTATTCCTCTCTTTCCTCTAAAGGGATTTAGAAAGGGAGCTGGGCATGGAAGCACCCAAAGGGGAAATGAGTAAGGTGGTGCTTTCCTGCCAGCAGGCTGGGCAGATTCCCAAGGTGGCAGGACACTGTGTGAGGCTGATACGGCTTGGAGTAAATATCATGATCCCTATTTTACAGATGAGGAAACGAAGACAAAAAAGCAGTACCCTCCTCCTCTTTTGTCTTTATTAATTTGCCATCACCGTTAGGTGCTCAGAGGCTCCTTGCTACTGTCAGCTGGCCACAGCCCTCCACTCTGGACACCTGCCCAGGCCTGGCCTCCACTGAAGTATCATGTGTTCAAATAGTACCTTTTAGGTTCCATTCACATCTCTGCCATCAGCCCTCCCCCTGCAGCTGATCTCAATAAGAGTGAAAGAATCTGATTCTGGAAGTGCTGAAGGGTGGTAGAAAGGTATCTTGGCATGAAAAAACCTGGGTAAAAATCTAGCTGCACAACTTCTTAGTCGTGTGGCCTTGAATAAGTTACTTAACTTCCCCGATCCTCAGTTTCCTCATCTGGAGAATACAGAGAGTAACTTACTCTACTCAAATTCTGTGCAGTGACATTCTGGTAATAGCTGGATTTCCAGTTAACAAATACATGTATACACACACTAAATTATTATAAATTCTACTGATATAAAGGTTTATAATGTAATTTACAAGTAATAAAATATATAATACTTTTATTTTGTAAATTTCACAAAAATAAATTGATTCTCGTAGATCACTTTCCTTGGTTTCTGCCAATCTCTTGTATCAATAGCCAACCTATGGATGCAGTAGACAAACGAGTGTAATTCCCACAGGATTGTTCATTGATATTTTTGTTTCTGTTAACAAGTAAGGTGAGAACGAAGCAATGAGGACGTGTGTTGGAACTTCACGCATTTGGCAATATGACATGACTTCTTTGCTGCATTGGATAATAGTTTTTGAATATTAAAAAATATTTCCTCAATTTTCTCTGCTGGTAAAAAATAATGGCTATAGATGCAACATATTTATAAGTTTAATCTGTTATTAAGTGATTTTCTCCAGCACTTCCTAAGTCTAGAATCAAGAAATTAAGCCCTGATTTGTAGCGTCTGCCCATTTCAGTGGTGTAAATATACCCACTGTGGCCAGTTTCAAGGTACCAACATGATGACACTACCTAGAGCTAGAAAGAGGGGTGCAGTAACATACCATGATGTAGTATTTCCCCCATTCAGAGAAAAAAGGCATTAAATAACCTCAAGAACATAACAGATAATAAAATGTAGTAGAAATTAGGAAATAGTAAGTTTTAAGCATTTTAAATGTAATGTAATTAAATATGTTTCTATAATTTAATTTTTAATATTAACATAATATTCTTGCATGGCTCAGTTTAACAACTGGCTCACAACATTCCTGCAAATTTAACAGCAGGCTCTCATGAGCCAGTAGGCACCAGCTCTAGCCCACCCCGGCTCTCTGAGACCCTGTTGGTGAAAGCATTTTATAAACAGGACAGTGCTGTATGTGGGCCAGCTGTGGCAGTGGCAGCAGTGGTGTAACAATAATAATGCCAGCCAACATTTTTTGAGGGCTGTAGTAAATGTGTGGGCTCTTCTCTGAATGCTCTGTGTGTGTTTACCCCTTTTATCCACACGACAACCCTTTGAGGGAGGTTCCATGGTCATGGCCATTGTATGGAGAGGGGAGGTTGCTCAAGCGCTCCTAGGGCTTTCCAGTGCCTCCTCAGAACCCCTTACCATATTAACATTCCCGTTTTGCAGGTAAGGGCCAAGCATCAGAATGCTGAGTGAATTGCCAAGGTCATACAGCTAGCCTGGGGCAAAAGTGGGATTGAAACCCAAGTCTGTCCAGTGAGAGGGCCCTTTTTAGCACTGGTTCCCCAAACGCAGGTCACTGTCTCATTTTGACTTCCTTGCAGAGCTTGCTTTAGAAAACCAGCTTTGGAACCTTATTCCTGGTGAGTTGATTTAATTGGTTTGGTATTTTTAACACAGTCCGCAGGGGATTCCAATGGGTACCTAGCCCAGATGGGCCCCCAGAGCACAGCTTTGCGCTCAGAATGCCTGGATTCAGGCCCAGGTTCCTCCCTGGTTAGATGGAGGTGCCACCTATCCACAGCTTGGCGGCCATGAGGATCTAATAAGGTGATGCGTGGCGAGAGCCCACGGCAAATGCTAGTTGTCACATGGCACAGACCAGAGAGCCAGCATTGCTGATTGGCCCAAGGCCAAAATCCACTGGTCCTGGAATAGCTTTGAAAATGAAATTTTATTTCCCTCCCTCTACGCAACAAGAGCATAGAGACAGTAGGTAGTCGTTTTCTCTCTGGCTTTACCAGGCAGGGCCTCCAGAACCATGCAGCAGTCTCCCCCAGAGGAGCAGGCCATGAGGGAATGTGCAGAAGCTGTGGTTTAACAAATCCAGTGCGACTGGGTTGGGACCGTTCCCTAAGATGTGAGTTTTCTAGGAAAAACATGGAGCTGGAGCAGCAAGCTGGTGAGGCACCAGAGCCGAGATGGAAATGCCCACGTTGCCAGCATGCAAGGGTGATCCAAGTGGGCACCCTTACATCAGCTAGAGGAACAGAGGCTACATGGGAGAGGGGAGAGTACACAGGATTTGCAGTCAGCCTGAGCTTGAATCTCAGGTCCACTGCTTACTTGCTGAGGCACCTTGGGCACGTGTTTAACCTCTCTGAGCCTCGATTTCTTCATCTGTAAAATGGGGTGGTGACAGTACCTGCCTCAGAGAGTGAGAATCAAATAAGAGGAGCATGAATGCTTTGTAAACTATGTGCCATGGGTTTTGCTATGCGTGAAACCTCAGGCTGGGTGCCTTTGGGAACGCAGGAGGAACAGGCCCTGCCCTCAGCAAGTCTGCAGTCTAGTGGGGGAGGCAAGACTAAGCCACAGAGCTCTTGGCAGTGCTTGGTGCTGCAGGTCAAGACTGCTGCACAGGTGTGGAGCTGAGCGAAGGAAGGAGGGCTGGGCTGGGTATTCAGGTGATACTTCTTGGAGAAGATAGCATTCTGGCTGGGCCTGGAAGGATGGGTATCATTAATAGGCAGATGATAAAGACCTCTGGGAAGGAGAGGCATGATCAAGGAAACAAGCATAGAGATGATGATAATAGCTACAGGCCACTTTCTACACCTTGTCTGATCCTCTTAGTGACCCTCTTGAGGTAGATTTTATTGTTATTCCTAACACACAAGTGAGAAGCCTGAGGCTGAGAGGTTAAGTAACTTGCCTGGTGTCAGACTGCTGGTAAATGGCAAAACTGGGATTCAAACCCAGATTCTAAGGCACTATCTATGTTGAATTCCTAAAAGCAGGTTGTGCAAGAGATGCACATGTGACCATATTCGTCCATTCATTCCTTTATCCAGTAAACCATTCCTGAGCACCTGCTACCTTGCAACTGCTGTTGTGTGCGAGGGATGGAAAAGAGAGGCAAAGAGAGGCAAAACCCCTGTCCTCCTCTGTGAGGCCTGAAGATAGTGGGGAGAGGACGTGTAAGGGAGTAATTGTAGTGCAGTTTGTTCTCTGCCAGGGGCATGTCCGTGTACTTTGCAGGGCCTTGGGTGGAAACAGCTAGCTGTGTACGTGTTGGTGGGGAGGGGGGTCATAGGAGGCATTCCAGCAGGGAGGTGTTGGAGCTGGGTGGGGAGGGGGGAAGACGCTTGTCAGAAAGGCATTCCGTCAGAGTGAACTGCAGGTTGGGGTGGGAGTGATGAAGGTCAGCCAGAATGTAGCAGAGTACACTCTGCTGGCCAGAGGTGAGAGGGCCTTGAATGCCGATGAAGGCGAATGTTGGCCCACTGGAGCCTGGTGAGGAAGGGCTGCCTGTGGTCTCATCTACAGTGTGCCAGGGGGAGAATTTGCTGCAGCACCATGGAAACCTTCCCACAGAAGCCTGGCAGTGACTGGCCCTGCTTTCTCAGGTTGCCCAGCACTTCCTGAATAACCTGGGACCATGCTTGACATTTCCAGGGAAGGTTCCCTAGGCAGCTTCCTCGTCCCCATAACACAGAGAAGGCTGGGCTCCTGCTCTGCTGAGCTGAAGAGCCTCACCCAGTGACAGACAGGCCATGTGAGCACCTGGAGAGAGCACTGGGCCAGGGGTCAGCAGACATGGGCTCTGCTCTTTGCTCAGTGACCTTGGCAGTTTCTGGACCTCTCTGGGCAGCGCTGCAGCATGAAGGGACTAAATGGTCTGTGAGGTCCCTTGTAGCCCTAACATTGTGTGTCTGGGGTAAGACAGAATGTGGGGGAGGAGGCAGGTCTGCAAAGGGCATGTTCTTCAGATTGAGCAGGGATTCAGCAAAGTTCCCAGGAATGACTGTTGTCACTGCTGCATCCCAGAAAGGAGAGAACAAAGATAGCCACCCTGCTCTGAGATATCATTGGGCACTGCTCCTTATGTGGACCATCTCTCTTAATTCTCAGATCGACTGAATGCCACGGTAGGTGTTCCCATTTTACAGATGGGAAACCAAGGCTCCAAGAGGTCCGATGACTTTGCCCAGGTTTCACTGTGAGCAGTAGAGATGGAATTGGAAGCCAGACCTGCCTGACTCTAAGCTCTGGTCTTTGGCACCTTACTGCCTAGCTCCCCCAAAGCTGCCTTCATCCTGCAGGGACTCTTAGACATGCTGTACTGGGCCAGTAGGGATCACCCGACACGGGTCCCCTGGAGGATCAGCTTCCAGTTGGCACCATGACACGCACCTCTGGCCAGATCCACTGGGCTGCTAAAGGGCACATTGGCCTGCAGCTGCCTGCCTGGTAGGCTGAGCTGGTGGGTTTGTTTTAACAGATGGGGAAAATTTCACCTCCTGATGGCCATGCCATGGGCCCTGGGCTCGACAGTGACAACACCTATGAGAATGTGATCCCTTCCTCCAGCCGTGCTCTGGAGGTGACGTCAGGTGTGTGGGTAAAGTGTTTGGTTGAAGTAAATGAAGCTGGAGGAGAATGACAGGAGTGAGGGAGTGTGGATGGGCTTGCACTGTCCCGAGGGCAGTCTGGCTTGGCAGTCTGCTCTTCCTTCCTGACCTGCTCTTCCTTCCTCAGGAGACCTGAGGCTTTGTGGGTCTTGGCTTGGGGCCCAGAGAAGTGGGAATTGGCCTAGGCAGCTTGGAGATTGTGCCTCCTGGCAGTTACAGAGCCTAGAGCTTGAAGAGGCTTTGGCTGTCATCCAGAGTTTACTTTGGAGTTAGGGGACTGAGGCCCAGAGAGAGGAAGTAGCCTGCTTAAGCTCACACAGCCTTGGGTGGTAGAGTTGAAATTGGAATTTCCCAATACCCAGGCCCGGGCTGTCTCCCACCACCCTACCCTGTTTGGGGAGGGGGGAAGCAAAGAAGCTTGGACCAAACCATTGGGGGAACTGCCTCTTTGCTGCCCTCAGACCACCCTTCAGAACCTTCCTGAGTCCCTTTTCCCTCCTGATCCAGCTTTACAGCAGCCCTGCCGTGGGGCGTGCTCTCGGGCTCCCCTAGTGGTAGAGGGCCTTCATGGCACAGAAAGGGAAAGGCTACTAGCCCCCAATTCCTTCAATCCACATCAGCAAATTGTTATGAAATATGCAGAATGCAAGACTCCGTAGGGATGCCAGGAACCTTAAAGCTGATTCACATTTTCCCAAGGAGGCTACCACCCAGGAAAGCTGCATCACAATACGAAAGACAGCCTGCAACCAGGGCCACTCACTCATAAGCATGTTTGGTGCTGGGGAGGTTAGAGCACGAGGTCAAGGGCTGCTTCATTGAAAAGCAAGGGAATAAAAGGAGGCAGAGGTGGGGGATAGGCTCTGAAAGTGTGAGAAAGAGTAGGAAAGGCATTCTAGGTGAGAAGAAGAGCCAGAGTAAAGGATGGAGTAGAGATGTCGTTCTGGACCCGGTAATGTGCATCCTGAGGGGATATAGGACAGGTGCAGGCAAGTGATGGGCAGTGAGGCTGGAAAGGGAGCATTGGGGGCAGTCGGTGCAGAGCCTCGGATGCCTCAGATATCAGGCAGGGCATTTGGACTTTCTCTGATGATCAGTAGGACCACTGAAGATATTTCATTTAACCAAGTTGGGTGCTGCGGTGGAGAGAGCAGGAGCTGGACTTCCCGGGAAGCTCATCCTGACTCTGCCATTATGAGCTGTTGGACCTTGGGCGAATGCTTTAGCATTCTGAACCTCAGTTTCCTCGTCTGTGGAATGGGATTGATGCAGCCACTCAGGGTGGCTGCAAGGATGACATAGAGCACTAGTGTAACGCCTGCCTTGGTAGATGTACAGTAAATGTCAGTCCCTGCCTTGCCTCCTGGGTAGCATCAGACTATTAATGAAGGTTGGGACAGCAAGAAGGAAGCCTTTCTGAAAGCAGGAGAAGCTACAGATATGGGGTCCAGATCCCCTGGCCAGCGTAGAATCTCTTTGGTGGCCTGGACAGGAAGCAGGAAACATTGGTGGCAGGGAGCCTGCAGCCTCTGTGTACTCCCAGTCAGGGCTGGTGTGAGCCAGAAGGTGCATCTGGTCCAAATGGCCCAACTTGTGAGTAGTGAATGAGGTGGGGATGAGAACCCAGGTCTTGACCGCCCAGCAGAGCGTTCCTGCTGCACCAGGGCCACCTCCCAGCCTGGAACCCCTAGACCACACCACTTTATCCAGACCCATCTTGGGACTCTCTTTACCAGGAACTCTCTTTTCTCATTGACATGAGGTGGTTCAGCCCAGGAGGGCCTGAGGCTTCTTTCTGAGCCTCTGGACACAGCAGGAAGACCAGGCCAGGGGCGGGGCTCAGGACCACTCACTGGGTGAAAGCATCACCGGAAGAAAAGGCATCCTGGGATGGGAAACAGGTGCTGGGGCAGGGAAGTAGCTGTGCCGAGCCAGGTTGTAAGATTGCCCCAGGCTGCCAGGACCGAAGGGCATTCCCACTTCTCCCTGGGATAGATTCCCAGGACCCTTGAGAAGCAGAGCAGGGGGGCCATTTAGCCTAGTGGTTAGGAGCACAGGCATTGGAGTCGGACAGATAAAGATTAAAACCCTTGTGTTCATGAGTCAGTATTTTTTCAGTTTTGGTTTCTTTTTCTGAGAAAGAGGAATGATTAACACCCATCGCGTGAGAGGGTCAATGAGGTATAAAGTATGTCACGTGCCTGGTTAGCACCAGCCCTGCACATTGTAGAGATTTACTACATGGCACCTGGTTTCACTTGGGGAACATTTACTGAGCACCTGCTGGGTGCCAGGCTCTATGCTAAGCTTAGGGTTATTGATAGGAATAAAAGCCTCGGTAAGCTCTCAGCCCAGGGTGGGAAGACAGGTCAGTAAACTGACAAGCTCAAGGCAGTGGGAGAAGCACTGAAATAGAGTGCAGGGTGCAGTGGGAACTGGGGAGGGGGTGGGGGTGGGGGGCCGGGGGAGGCTCTCTGGAGGAGGTACTATTTTCACTGAAATGTGAATAGGAAGTAGCCACGTTTGAGGTAGGGACAGTGCAGGGAGAGTGTCCCAAGCAGGGGAGCACCTGCTGTGTGTTAGATTCTTGGGGTGAGGCAGGGGATAAACGGGACTCAGGGGATAAGTATGGCCTTGCCAGGAGGTTCTCACAAGCCATCAGGGGGGCTATTTCACCTGGACTGTGGGCCACAGAGGTGAGAGGATGCAAAGCAAGAAGCTTCTCACTTCTCAGGGTGCTGCCTGGGAGAATTCTGCCTCCACTTGTTCCTCCTTCCTTCCCGTGGGGGTCCCTGCCCCTGTTCCTACTGCCCTCCAGCTCTGGGGACCATCAGGGCTGGTGAGTCTGCCTCTGTCCACTGCGACTCCCAGTCTTGTTCAGTGGGTTTTGCGTGGTGGTCAGGAGGACCCTGGCCGGGCCCTTCAGCCACAGGGAGAAGCCTTGTGGCTGTTCCCAGGAAGAGAGAAGTTCCCAAAAAAGGGCTGAGGAACATGGTGGAATGGGGGAAGGAGAAGCCCCCTGCTCAGGAGATGGTGGGCAGTGGGGAGGGTTCAGCTCACTGCAGAGGGTGCCAGGATGCTTGGGGTTGCTGGGCAGCCACTGGGGGGCTGGGTTGGGGCACTGGCGGGAGCCCCCAGCCTGCATCCTGTGTCCTGACCTCCCCCTGCCCTCACTCTCCTTTCGGCAGAGCCTAAGGAGCTGCCCTGCCTTGGGAAAGGACTTTGACACATTTTTAAAATAAAGCTAAGAGAAATCTCCAGAGGGGAAAAAGAATAAACACACTTAAAAATTCAAAAGGAAATGTATTATTTATTTTTTCTTAAAGGAATAAAAAGGAGGGATTCCTCATCCAACTCACTTGAGTGAAAATTTCCAGCCACAATGACGTGAGGTCACAGAGACCAGGGAGCCAGGAAGTTAGGGATGGGGACACCTGGGGTGTCTTCAGTGCAGATTCAGAATTGGTTCAGCCAACAGTTTGGGCCACCGTCTGCTTGCCACCCTCTGAGCTCTGCACTGAGAGGGCAGAGATGCAAACACCTGAATCCTTCCACCAGCTGAGGGTCCAGTAGGGCAGCAAGGACAGACAGCAAGAACTGTCAGACAAGAGAGAGTGTGACAACTGTCAGAGCAAAAAGGTTTCCAGTGAGCATGAAGGGGTCCAGGGGAGGGAGGGTTCACATCTGAGGGTGAGGGAGAAGGCTCAGTGCTGGTGAGGAAAGGTTTCAAGGAAGAGGTGGGTTGAGTTAGATTTTGAAGCCTGGCTAGGATTTCAGTGGGCAGAGATTGAGCAGAGGCTTTCCAGTTAGAGCAGATGCTGAGAGCAAAAGTGCAAGGTGGGAAATTCTCCGGTACTTTGAGAAACAGACATTCAATTTTCTTAAACATTTATTTATTTACTTATCTATTTATTTAAAACCACTATTGAGGTTTATATAAATCACATAGCATGTATTTCACCCATTTAAAGTGTACAATTTACAAAGTTGTACAACTAACACTGCAGTCAATTTTAAAACATTTTTTTCGCCCCCAAAAGTAACCCTGTGCCTATTAACAGTCACTCCGCATTCCCCTAGTTCTAGGCAACTCCTCATCTATTCTGTTTCTGTGGATTTGCCTATTCTGGATATCTTATATAAATGGAATCGCGTAATCTGTGGTCTTTGGCGACTGATCTTTCACTCAGCACGATGTTTTCAAGGTCCATCCATGGTGTCGCACGTATCAGTACGTCATTCCTTTTTATTTTTTCCTCTGCCTTCATTCCTTTTATGGCTGAATAGTATTCTGCTGTATGGATATACCACATTTTGTTTATCTACCTATCAGTTGATGGACATTTGTGTTGCTTCCACTTTGGGACTATTATGAATACGCTGCTGTGAACATTTGTGTACCAGTTTTTGTGTGGATGTATGTTTTCAGGGCATTTCATTTCGAATGTGATCTAGGATGGTCCTGGTGAAGAGCAGGAGGAAACAAGATGAGTCAGAGGGACCTGCTCACCCACCGAGTGCTCTGAGCGGTTGGGTGAGAGTGAGAAGGGTAGGCTTGGGATCCTATTGGAGTGTCACGGGGAGCCTGGGCTGTGTGAAGCCAGGGCAGGGCTATCCCCCCACCTACACACACCCCCTTGGTTGTGTCAGGTCTGGCAGCTGTTTGCTGGGCTGGAAGTAGTCTGGGCAGCTGGTATTTTCCCTGGAAATCAGGTGTTTTTTCCTGTGTCCCACCGAGGGCCAACATTAGTTAAACACATAGAGAAGTGTGAGCCACACCGTTCGTCTAGAGGAGGGGAGTGTTGTCAACAGGAAGCTGACCAGCCAGGAGAAAGAGATGGTCAGGAAGACGGAGGTCAATAAACCAAGTGTAAAGTGAGGCTAAGTTGCAGTGCCCCTCCCCCATCACATACACACAGAAACGTGGTGGTTTTGCTTACAGGAAATGCGGCAAGTATCGCCCTGGCCCCATTTGACAGATGGGGAAACAGAGGCACTGCATTAGAGGGATCTGCCGTTCAGAGACAGAGATAGGATTAAAGCCAGAGTCCGGTTCTGCTGTCAGCAGCAGGTTTGGTAAAACCCAGGCCTTGCCCTTGGCGTTGTGGCTGTTTTTGAGTTCACAGGAGAAGACTGCGGACACAAAAACAAGAAAGAATTTATGCAGTTTTGGTCTCTTAAAAAAGAATACCAAACCCCACCCCAAACCCAAAGCAAAAACATAAAACACAGCTTTAGTTACCATCTTTTCTTTTATCCCTTTTCTTCCTTTTTTTTTTTATTCTCCAGCCAGAAAACATTATGTTGTTGGACAAGAATATTCCCATTCCACACATCAAGCTGATTGACTTTGGCCTAGCTCATGAAATAGAAGATGGAGTTGAATTTAAGAACATTTTTGGGACGCCGGAATTTGTTGGTGAGTCTCAGCTGTTTCTCTCCCAGCTGAGAATCTGGGATCAAAAGGTAGAGAAATCCCAGGAGCAAACCCTGTGTCTGGGGCTGTGGCCTCTGGGCTGAGAGACAATGCCTTGGAGACCCCTAGAAATCTAAGGGCTGGGGAAGGAAATGTCTCGCTGGCCTCTGGATGAGGGTCCAGGTGCTGGCTTTGAGTGCTCAGTGGGGCAGTGGGAGGCCAGGTAGGGCTAGAGGCCTTTGCAGAGTTAAATCCTCCCAGAGCTGGCCCCACTTCCTCCTCTTAGATGAAGTGATTATGAACATTTAAAATTACCTCTCCCTCTTGCATTCTCATAAACTCAGCCTTTTCTGGAGTAGCTTTTGATTTCCTGAAAAAGAAAAAGGAAATCATCTGCCAGATGCCAGATACACCTGCTTGCCTCTCCCGTGTGCCCGGCCTTCACTCACGCTCAGGGGGCCCAGCTCCAGCAGAGCCCTGGCGACTCTGTCTTCCCTCTGCCCAGGCCTGATGGGACTTGCACCACAGGTTGGGGGGAAGGGGTGGGGGTGGGGGGCTCATAATGAAAAAGCTTTGCAGAGGGGAAAGAATGAGAGTTGAGAACCAACATCTCTCCGCTTTGGGAGTTGGAGTGGTCTTAGAGATGGAGGGAGGGCGTGGTGTCCTCAAAACCTGAGGGCTGAAACTTCTGACCACAGTCTAATCAAAAAGGAAGATGAGATGCATCAGAACATCCACCCTGATGGATTTTCAGGCCACATATACCAGCTGTGCAGCCACTGTGGAAGGAAACTGCCGAGGCCCCACAGACCCCCTGGCAGGGAAACCTTGCTGTTGCAGGCACTATGCCTGGTGCTCTACAAACTTTGTCTAAATTTGATCTTATAGGACCTCATGAAGCAGGTTTAAAATATCTTCTCCATCAAGTGCCTTGTTTAAGGCAAAACAACCAGTAGGTGATAGAGCAGGGATTCAAAAACAGATACATCCAATGCTCTTTCCATTACACCGGGTTGTCTCTATAAGAAGACCTTACTCTCAGGAGCTTATAATTTAGTTTTGGAAACAAGACATCAAACCATCAAATAAGAGTGCTGAAAGGATGTTTTCAGATCACCTGATCTAGTTTAAATGTGGAATTAGAGAGCTAGAGGATTGTAGTTAAGGTCAACCAATGGTTATTCTCCACCTATGGGATGACAGATACTAGGTACTGGGGGCACAGTGACGGTAAGAAGCCACACTCAGAATGGCACACCCAGGGTCACACAGTGAGTTGGTGGCAGAGCCAACTTGAACCTGGGGTACAGGTGTCTAGTCTCAACTTTGTCCAAGATAGCAGTTGCTGCCCACCAGTCACATATGTGGTAAAAATGCATGTTTATTTAAATTCATACCAAGTGTTGAATAATAATAAATGGTTCAACTAGAAATTCAGGGCAGTAATGGAAGAGGTCTCACAAGACAGGATGTGGCTAATTGTAAAGGGAGTGATATAGACAGCTCTGAAAGACTGTTCAGACAATATATCCACTCTCCCAAGGTCAGTGGGATCAGTCCTGGCCTTGAGCCAGTGAGGGACAAAGTGCTGGTGTTGTGGGTGGGGGATGGGGAAGGAGCCAGGGTAGAGGAGGTGCACATCCTGGGTTCAGAGGTACCACAGCAGAATGAGTGCATTTAGCAGGGACAAGTCACTGTCCAGCCTAGATGGATCAGAGGGTTCACATGGGCTGGCAGTGTGAGTGGGATATTGATGGGCAGCGCCAGACTGTGAGGGTTTTTCCCAGTGGTATACTGGTCAACTAGGACACAAAACAAAACAGAATACAACCCTAATTTATAGCATTTGTGAATTTCAAGCTACCAACATGTTGTCACTGAATTCAGAGTTGGGAAAAGATGCATTCAGTTGACTGTTATGAGCCAGTGTGTCACAGCTCCAACCCAGGACTGGTCTTATTTGCACCTTACAGATATATAGAGTGGCTTCTCTAAGCCCCTGCTCAAATTATGATGACTTCCTTTTCCCAAGACCCCTGAAAACAGGTTATAACCAGTCTTCCCTAGTCCCACTGTTCTTTGACATTTTAACCTGAGACTGGGTTAAACAGTTAGTGTCAGCTTCCGGGGGTATGGTGGACCAGGTCTTCCAAAAGGCCCTCTCACTGCAAAACTGGATTCTTGAGAAAAATATTATTTTAATGCAATTCTGGACTCATAGGAAATAAAATAAATGAAGTGTAGCAACTCCTTCAGTGCCACTGTCCTACCCCCAAAAGTGAGTGAAATGAACTCAGAGCTAGAACTGTGAGCAGCAAGAATATTCAATAAGAGGACCTCTCCTAAAAGCAAGTGCACACATTAGCACTTATCAGAGGCTAGCAAGATTTAGATGCTCAAGGATGTAGGATATTGAAATTATCAGATGTTGACTGTAAAATAAATGGAGTATATATAGAAATAAAAGGTAGACTCACAAGAATTGAGTAAGCAACAAGAGACTCAAAACTGACCAGGTAAATTTTTAACAGAAACCAGATAGAACTTTAAGAAATTCAGTATATACGCATTGAAATTTAAAACTCAATGGATGGACCAAACAACAGATTATACATGGCCGAGGAGAGAATGAAAGAATTTGAAGACTGAGCTGGAAAACATTAGCTAGAATACCCAGAGTGACAAAGACACAGAAATATTAAAGAGAGGATAAGTGAAATAAGACTAAAAAGGAAGCCTAACATAGGTCTATTTGGAATCCCTGAGGAGGGAATAAAGACAATAGAGGAGCACTGTCTGAAGAGAATGGCTAAGAATTTTCAGAACTGATGTAAAAATATGCACCCCCAGATACGGAAAGCAAAATGTATTAAGCAGAAAAAAAAAATGCATACCTAGACACATTATAATGAAACTATAGGGCACCAGAGACAGAGAGAAGATCTTAAAAAGCAGCCAGAGAGAAAAGACAGATTACCTACAAAAAAACAAAAATAAACAAAAATCAATCATTGCACTGACAGCGTACTTCTCAAAACAACAATGGAAGCCAGTGTCCAATAGAATTGTATCTCCAAAGAGCTGAGATAAAATTAAAACAAAACAAAACAAAACAAAACAAAAATTGTGGGGAAATTGTATTTCAAGAATGAGGGTAAAAGGTTAGGAAAAACAAAGCAAAAACCAAAAAAAAAAAAAAAAATCAAAAAAAGAACAACAGCAAAAAAGACACAACAATAGAAACAGTTAACCTTCAGCAGACCTTCATTAGTGAAACTTTTAAAAGCTTTACTTCTGAATTAAGGAAAATGACTCTGAAGGGAGGTCTCAATGTAAGAAGTAATAGGAGCAAAGAAATTAGTAAACATTAGGCAAATATACTTATTTTCTTTCCTAAATAATGATAATGGTGGTGATGAGGAGAGGAGGAAGCTTTCATTGTGGGACTGAAAAAAAGATAGAACTGGAAGCTGAAGAAAATAATGTTAGCTAGGACAGAGTACTTGAAATTAGTGTTCTAAAGTCCTTGTATTGTTAGAGGAGTGTCAAAATGTTGATTTATGTTAGAATTTGTTTGATAGCCATAGTCGTCTCAAGGGCAGCCATTATAAAAATAGAAGCTGGAGAAAAAACAATCAATAAGAAAACTAACAAAAAATGATTTTAAAAAAAGACAAAGAAGATGAAAAGCACAGATGAAAACGGACAAACAGGAGCCCCCAGAGGACAGAAGTGAGTGTGTATGTGTATTGAGCAGATGAGCACTGGAAAGTGAGTTGTGCTTCTTGAACTCTCTATGGTGAATGACTTGGAAAAGAAAAAAATCTCTCCTGGACTGCTTCTTCAATAAGATACAATAAAAATAAATTCCTAGAGAAATGATCACAGTTTGAGTGTCACGGCAATGTCAGATTGCTATGCAAGTCTCTAAAATGCTTATTCTCAACTTCTGTGCATACCTTGTCAGGACCAGTGACAGTCTGCAGACTGCCTGCGGACTGCACTTTGAATATCACTGTCCTAGAGAAAATCTTTCATGTGTGTCTCAGGAGACAGATACAAAAAGATTCATAGCAATGTTTTTCCAATAAAAGATAATAATATAATAAAATAATAAAAGAAGTGGAAACCATCCAAATGATCACTGAGAACCTGCCTCGGCGATGATCTGTATTCACACAGTGGTCTATTGTATAGCAGTAAAGATGAATGACCATGGATGAACATTCAGTGAATGCTAGAAGCATCATGTTGAATGGGGAAAAAGTCAAGTGACAGTAGATGACATGCAATATGGCATCATTTTTAGGAAGCTGAAAAATAAGCAAACCCAGGAAAGTGGTCCCCTGCATCTGGGAGGGTGGGATGGTGGGCACATCCTATAGATGCAGAGGTTTTGATATTTTTCTAGATGAACAAACTTAACCTTCCCCGCTCCCTATCTTTTTCCATTAGTGGTTAAACAGGCTCAATCCTTCTCCCTTCTCTAGTTATCATCCTCTTTTTCTTCTCTATTTCATCACCAAGCTTTTTGAAAGCGTTGTCTGCACCCTTATCTCCACTGCCCACACTCAGCACTCTCCGGGCACGGCAGTGAGCGTGAAATTCAACACTTGCTTTCCAGTCCTTGTCGGCTTGATCTCCAGGCAGCACTTGGTCCTCTTTTCTCCTGGGTAGAGTCTTCTTTCCTAGACTCTGCAGCTTCTCGTGGTCACGGCAGCATTTGCATGGCTCCTGTTCCGTCTGTGCGATGACTCCGCGCGTGATGGCTCTGGTCCACCCCCAGTACCCAGCCTGTTCTTGAACATCTTCCTTTGGATGCCCCTTGGGCATAACAGGCTCATCCCCTCGGTGGCCACCAGAATGTCCTCCTGCCCCTCAGGTGGGAGGTGCCCTCCTTCATACAGACTCAGAGGAGTGTGGATTCCCTCTCTGCCTCCTTTTCTCCTCCATCACCTTCCAGCCCTGACCTGACTGGTGTCCAGCAGAGAGTTCTGCAGCAGGCTTTGTCCTAGTCCCCATTGTCCTCTCCCCCTCCTCTTCCTTTTTCAGGAGTCCCTTTGTGCTTTCTGTCCTCCTTACTATCAGGATAACAGGCAACTTCCTTCCTCAAAATCCTTAGACCCAGATGATCCCCATCCGCCTCTCTGATTTTCCCTAGTGAGGATTCAGGATGGAGACATTTGGCACCAAACTCCCTAAAATTCTTTACAGTCATCTCTTTTCATTTTCATACTGACTCTTCAACATGGCTTCTTTCAGCTCCAGAAATTGTGAACTATGAGCCCCTGGGCCTGGAGGCTGACATGTGGTAAGTGGTACAGCCCGCCCAGGTGGCCCAGACCCTGGCTCCGGCTGACATCCCCCGGACCGTGAAAACCTCTTCCTCCACATTCACCTTTCAGAGCCTCTGGCTGCCCCGGGGGTACTGGAGCTGTGGCCAGATAGCACAAGGCCGAGGCAGAGAACAAGGGGAGGGGCGAGGTTGGAGGGGCAGGCTCACCCCTGAGGCCTGCCGCAGCCATGATAAAGGTGATAGTGACAGCAGCTCATTCTGTCAGTCAAGCACGTGACTGCTGGGGGTCTCTCATGTTCTAGGCCCTGTGCTGGGCCAAGGGATACCGCAGCGATGGCGTCTCTGCACAGACGGGGCTTGTTTCACGTGAACTGTGCGTTACAGTTGGTTAAGCTCCTTGATCTCTTGATTTCTAAAGTCCTCCCAGTGGTCCTGTATCATTATCCTCATTTCAAGAGGAGAAAGAGGCTCAGGGGCGATCATCGCGGCCTGCGTGTGCAGGCGTCTGATCTTAAACCTGGGTTCTCAGCCTCAACGTGCAGCGCTTGGTGGCTCTGAAGGAGTCCCAGGCTGCTGAAGAGCGGGGTGGGGGGGGTGGGGGGCTTGAGTCCGCATGCAGGGGCTGCCGTGAAGGGGCCTCCGAGCCGTGTGGGGAGTGCCCTGCGGGTGTGGGGGGAGAGGCAGGGGGCCCTGACCTTGCTGTTCTTTGTTTTATAGGAGCATCGGCGTCATCACCTACATCCTGTGAGTATTACTGAGCCCAGGGCTCTGACCCAGCGGGGGCGGGAGGGATGAGAGAGGGGCGGGCAGACAGACAGACAGACAGACAGACTGGCATTTCCCGAGCGCCGACCGTGACCAGATGTGTTAGATCCACACAGCAAACCCGAGGCTCCGCGCTTTCATCTCCATTTCACGCATTTGACCTTGGGGTTGGGCAGGAACCCAGGAGAGCAGCCTGCGGCCCTCCGTCCTGCACAGACCGTGCCTGCATCCCTCCTGTGGCCGGGGGTTCGCTGCTCAGCCTCACCCAGACCCAGGTTTCCTGTGAGAAAGTCAGTTTTCACTCAGAAGCCTTGGAACAGCCCTCAAGCTGCCGTGTCCTTACTGATCCTGCCTCTTCTTTCTCTGCCTTTCCCCCTCCCTTTCCCAAGATCCCTTTTCCTCTCATGTTCTCTCTCTTCCCTTTTCCCCAGAGTCTCTCTTTCCTGTCTCTGAGGGATTACGTGCTTAAGCAGATATTTCCTGCATCGTGTAGTGGATCTTTCACTTTCCATCTCTGTGGCCCAGGGCAGAGACTGAACCTCTGGGCCTGTATTTCTCATCAGAAAAATAGGAATCACAAACTTCCCACCACGGGTGTGTTGTGAGGGCTGAATAAGCCGATGTGCAACCTTCCCCGCACTGCTCAGACACAGACACAGCCGATCAGGTGGTGTTCATTTCATCAGTACTTCCCAACTGTTTCCTCTTGCAGCACTCCTGGAAAATGCTGTTTTTATGGCACTCTGGGTAAGAGGCAGCCCGCAGCCCGAGGGAATGAAGGATGGGGGCACCAGCACTCAACTCTCTCGACACCCCTGTAAACCATCCCTCTGACTCCTCCTTGGACTGAGAGCTCTGTGCAATGTGGTGGACGCCCCCCACCTGGCCCCCCGAGCTGTGGCAGAGGGTCTCCACCCGGGCTGCACATAAGACCTTTTCATGTCTACTATGGCCCTGGCCTCACTCCAGATCTATGAGATCAGAATTGCTAGGAGTCGGGTCTGGGCATCAGTATTTTTTAAAAACCCTGGAGGAATTTGATGCAAAGGGAGAGAATTTGATGCAGTGCTGCATAATTCCAGATTAGAGCCAGGATATTCACATGTTGGCTCCTGGCACCTTGATATCTTCAGAACTCCGGTTTCCATATGGAAATATTTAGGAATTCCAGTGTCTCCAGGGCACACAATCTTCCTGTAGCTCATTGAATTCCATGCCAGTTGTTGACTGCCTGCTGCATGGTGGGCACTGTGCCAGGCACTCAGAATACATGAAGAAGAGTCTGTCCCACTTGCCTGGAGCTCCCCGTGTGTATGGGAGACACCATACAGCTAACTCTTACCCAGAGGGACCAAAGTAATGCTTTAGGTGTGAACATGGCTTTGTGAGACACAGATGGGAGAGCCACTGGTTTGCCAGGACTGCAGAAGGTTTATTATGGGAGAGAGAGAGGGAGGCAGAGAGGAGAGAGAGATTGATTTGAACTGGGCTGGAAGGAATGAGATGAACTCTTCTGGTGGAAAGGGAAGGAATTGCTGTCCCAGCTGAGGAAGGGAGCAGTGAGCGTGGTAAGTGAGGTGAAATACACGGAGCATGTGGACCAGCTTCTGACGCCTTGCTCAGGAGCTTAAATGTGATTCTCTAGAAAACAGGGAGTCATAGAGGGTTCTTTGTGTGCTAACAATGACAATAATAATGGCCATCGATCCCAGAGCTCTTAGCACGGGCCAGGATTGCACGGGACATTCTATATACGTTTATTCTAAAACATTTTATACATATTTCTTCACAACAGTCATGTGAGGTGGAGACTTTTATTTTCTTCAGTTTCCAGATAAGGAAACTGCAGCTCAGAGAGGTTGAGTAACTTTCCTAGGTTCATACATGAGTGGCAGAGCTGGGATTCAAATCCAGGACTGAAATATCAGTTTTCTTCCAGGGTGCCTTGCTTTCACGATACCAAGAAAGTGTCAGTGGAGATAGAGATGACCTTTAAGAGGTAATTAGGAAATGGAACCAATAGATGTAGTGAGGGAACGGGAGGAAGAGTCAAAGATGACTGCTGTTTCTAGCTTGGGTACGTTTGTGAAGGGACATCATTAATCAAGGCAGGAGTGCATGGAGGGAGGGTAGTGCACAGGGACTTCTGGGACAATGGCACAGCTGGAATATGAGTCAGGAGACAGTAGATTCCGGAGTCACTGTTCGAACGACACATCCCTGACAAACCCTGCAGGGGAACCTCACTCACCTTTCTGGTCCCTGATGACCCATCTCTTGCCATACCTCTCAGGCTTTGCTCAAGCTGCTCCCTTAGCCCAGAACACCTTCCACCTCCTCCTGTGACTGCTGACAGCCTCTTCATTCTTCTTGACACAACTGATGCTGGTGTCGGCTCTCCCATGAAGCCTGCACTGGGCCTCCCCTCTGTCCCATGCTCCCCCCGCCCTCTGTCTGGCCTTCTATTTTATTCTGTGTTCCACTGGGGATTATGAAGAGCCAGGTCTCTGTGCTTCTCTCCCCTCCTCTTTCGAGTCCCTTGAAGACACAGTTTCCGTCTGTCACAGGTACTTTAGTAGGAGCTCCATAAAGTATACTGAACTGAACTCATTTGAAAAGTTGCTGACTGCCCCCTCCCCGACCAGAGGAGGCAGCAAGGTCACGGGGAGCCTCTCACCCTCATGCGGCCGTACGAGTCGGGTTCCCTGAGCCCATCACCCCCACTTCCACCTCCTTTCCCGCAGTCACGTGTTCCCTCTCTGTGTGCCCAGCCTCAGTGGAGCATCCCCTTTCCTGGGAGACACGAAGCAGGAAACGCTGGCAAATATCACAGCAGTAAGTTACGACTTTGATGAGGAATTCTTCAGCCAGACCAGCGAGCTGGCCAAGGACTTCATTCGGAAGCTTCTGGTTAAAGAGACCCGGTAAGAGGACAGAGAAGGGCACTGGCTTCTCAGGTACTGACCCTCTCCTGCACATCTCCCAAAGACATGTCAGTCTGTCCCTGCTTTTCATGGGCTGTCATCGACCATTGTGGTCTAATCTGGGCAGGTGCTGAGGAGTGTGGACCAGCCAAGACTGGGCATTCATCTTGTTTGCACAAGCCTTTCTGCTTTCTTTTCCTGCTGAAATGCAAATAACCGTGTGTGTGTGTGTGTGTGTGTGTGTGTGTGTGTGTGTGTGTGTGTGTGTGTGTGTGTAAGTCAGCCTGGGTTTCTCTAGGGCTCATTATCTTTCCCAGTCTGTCCTAAAAGCACCTGGAACTAGGATTTAGAAAGGAACTTGGCAGGGTTTTGAAGCCAATTCAGGATGGGAGTGGGCGGAAGTGGGCTCAGAGGGGTCAGAACAGTGGGAGATTAGACCTGCTAATCCCATCCCTTCTTCAGGGCCCAGGGTGAGCCCCATGTCTATGAGATCAGAGAAGGAGATGGGCAGGGAGTTGTAGGGTGCTGGGTGCCCAGAGCATGGCCAAGGTAAGGCAGGGCTAAGGTCCACACATTCCAGAAGGACATGTTTTCTTGGTCCCACAGACTTTATTTTATTTTATTATTTTTTATTTTTTTCAACTTTATTGGAGTATAATTGCTTTCCAGTATTGTGTTAGTTTCTGCTGTACAACAAGGTGAATCCGCTGTATGTATACGTATATCCCCATATCCCCTCTCTCTTGAGCCTCCTTCCCACCGTCCCTATCCCACCCCTTTAGGTCTTCACAAAGCATCAAGCTGATCTCCCTGTGCTCTGTAGCAGCTTCCCACTAGCCATCTATTTTAAATTTGGTAGTGTATATATGTTGATGCTACTTTCTCACTACGTCGCAGCTTCCGCTTCCCCCGCACCGTGTCCTCAGGTCTGTTCTCTACATCTGCATCTCTATTCCTGCCCTGCCACTGGGTTCATCAGTACCATTTTTCTAGATTTCATATCTATACATTAGCATATGCTATTTGTTTTTCTCCTTCTGATTTACTTCACTCCCACAGACTTTAGAGAGAGGCAGAGTGGGGTCCTCCAAAGTTCAGGGGCCTGGTTTCCCTGCTGAAGAGCAGTGTTAGGTGGGATCACCCTACATGGGTATAGAGCAGGGAAGCGTAGAGAAGGGATCTGGGAGGCAAACAGAAAAACAGAGACCAAAGGTTTTGCAATGGAGAGCATTTATGACTCTCCTATAGTGTGGTGTTGGGCCCTTCAGCTCTGGGACCAAAGATGAGAGTTTCCGTGATGTCACTTTATTGAGGGGTCTTTCTGGACCGCTCTCTCTGGAGTGCAGGGAATGCAGACAATTTCACATCCATGTCTACATCCCTTATGATTCTAGTTTGATAGTAGTGGTGGAAGAATGTCAAAAAGCAGGTCTAAGGGAAGTGAGAATGGAGAACGTTGTTCTCAGCTTCTCATGGATCATCACTGTTTTCTGATCCTCGTTGCAGGAAACGGCTCACGATCCAAGAGGCCCTCCGACACCCCTGGATCACGGTAAGGGCACGGTGATGCATTCCAGTGAGTGTCCCTGCTCTGTCGCCAGGGCTGCCTGGGGTGGCCGGATGCAGGGGACCCATGGAAAGGCCTTTGCTTCAAACACTGACCCTCAAGCACAGATGAAAGCTAGTTGGGGGCTTCCAAGGGACTGGACTTGTTCAAACAGGTCCACAAGTTTAAGTTCATATTTCACGTGTTCAGGTGACTTATGAAATGAAACCCTCACAAACCTCAGTTGAAACCCTTGTTCTTTGGGCCTGTCTTACAAAGTGTTCTTTGTCGGAGGACGTGTCACTGTCATTCTCGAAGTAGAAATCAGGACTCCTCAGCTGCAGAGAGAGATCACTGATGGTTAAAAACATCAACTTCGTAACCAGGGCTCCTTGTTTCTGACTTTCGAAGTTCTGAGTAAAGGATGACACTGAAAGCAGTCACTGGCTTCCTCAGGCCCTTGGGAACCTCAGGGAATGGGGCTCTGAGGTGGAGGCCTGCTGGGGGAGAGGCAGCCGTTCTTTAGGGCAGTTCCCTGCTCTCTAGGGCGTGTGGGGGCACAAAGGTGACTTCCTGCCGAACCCACTTTGTAACTGGGCTTCCAGCTGCTGGGTTTTAGAGGGCCTTGCAATCTAGTCACAGTAAAGTGCCAGTGAAAAACACTTTGGCAGAATGGGGATCCAGGGAGCGGGATTCTGGCACTAGTTCTGTTGACAGATGAGATGTGCACTCCCAGCAATGTCACCAGACTTCACCTGCATTGTTAAATGGGAGAGCTGGCGAGGATGATCTGAGGGTGCGGATGAGATGGGACAGAGGCCCAAGGGAGATGGAGAGCAGGGAGGGCTGGAGTGCTCTGGAGAAGGCCAGGTTCATCTGCTTGTTGAAGGATGGAGAAGGCCAAGGGGCCTCCAGGTTTGGGCCGGGAGCACAGAGCTAGGGAGTCTGGTGGGCTGCCTCCTTGCTCAGCTTGCCGTGTGTTGCCGAGGCCCAGGGAGCCCACTGGGCCTGAGGGAGAGAAGCCCCCAGCTTCCCCCCATCAGCCATGGCCTTGTATGCTTCTGCCCTGGAGTGGATGCCTGCAGAATCCTGGCTCTAGCCTGCTTGTCTGGGTGAGCACCCTTAAATGCTGTGCGTGTGGAGACCCTTTCTAGTGGCTGTGGACCACCCTGCCCTGAAATGAGGGTGCAGGCAGCACCCTGTCCTCCTTGACCTTTCTTACAGTCTGTGGGGGTGCTTTTCCCGCCCCGGTCCTCCCATAGCCTGGTGCATGCAGTGAATGCAAAGAGGCTGCTCGTGCGCCGTCCGCCTGCACCTTGGACTGCCCTTGGAGCAGGCGTCAAGTTAACTCTGGCCCTTCTGTCTAAACACCCACCAGTCCAAAGGAGAGATCAGAACCCCAGAACAGCACAAGGCAGAGCCCGTTCAGCTGAAGACCAAGCGCCTGAGAGAGTACACCCTTAAATGCCACTCAAGCATGCCCCCCAACAACACCTACGTCAACTTCGAGCGTTTTGCCCGTGTGGTCGAGGACGTGGCTCGGGTGGACCAGGGATGTCGTGCCCTGGTGGGGGCCCATGACACCATCCAGGACGATGTGGACACCCTGGTCTCCATTTACAATGAGAAGGAGGCTTGGTACTGGGAGGAGAGTGAGAGAGCCCGGCACGACCTGTCCCAGCTCAGGTACGAATTCCGCAAAGTGAAGTCCTCAAAGAAGCTCCTGCGAGAGGACATCCGGGCCACGGGGTTCCGCCTTGGGAGCACGGCCAGGAAATTGGACCACCTGCAGGCAGAGTTTGAAGCCCTGAGGCAGGAGCTCTCAGCAGACCTACAGTGGCTCCAGGAACTGGTGGGCGGCTTCCAGCTGGAGAGTGGGAGCGCGGACAAACTGGGCTCCGTGTTCTGCCGGGACGCCAATGAGTCCCTAGGGGAGCTGATCAACAGATCATGCAGCGAGGAAGTCTTGGCCGGCTTGAAGCTCTGAGCACCAGCATCGAGTCAGGAATGCATCCTGGATGGTTTGCTGAAGCCTGTTCCCAACTGCCCTGCTGCGGCATCGACTAGAATTCTCCTGCAGGGCTGTGTGTCTGTAGCAGAGCCTCCCATTCCCTTCCCAGAATCCAGAATCACGGAGGGGCTAGCTAGTTATCCATTCTACACCTCCTCTCATGAGCCTGGTTTTCTGGGAGGGTGGCTGGCAGGGTTAGGCAGCCGAGCTGTTAAAACGATTGAGGATGAATACCTCTCAGTGTACCCTTCTCCAGAGGGAGGAGGGCTGGCCCTAGGGAGATGCTCGGTAACTGATTTGTGATAATGGATTTGTTCACATCTCACGTCCGCCTTATGGATTTCAGGTCGTGGGTAATATTTGAGTTAATTAGGGATGACAGTCAGTCAGTTTGGTGCTTTCCTGCTGCTGAAGGAGGGATTTTACATACACAAAGAAAAGACTACTTTTCATTTACATTGACTTTTCACTTACCAAGCATTTATGTCTTTGATCCTTAAAGGAACAGGAAGATAGGTGGTATTATTATTGCTGTTACTGTTACTTCCATGCAACTAATGAGGAAATTGACACTGATAGCTAGTTGATACAGATGAAACAGAAACCCAGCATGCCCGACTCTAAGATGAGGTATATGGGAAGAAATAGGCTTTACTGTAAAAATCCACCTTCATATTAAAGTTCAGATCCCAGAGGTAAAGTAAGCAACCTCATGTATTTTGCCCGGTAATGTGGAAGCCTCATACCTCCAGGTGATTGTCCTAAGACGTGTGTCCTAGAAGACGTGCCATTTACTGTTCCCATTTAGCCCTGTCCCTGTCGGAAGGTCAGCCTGCAGCACAGGAGGGACGGGGCAGCATCTCTCCCTTCTGCACTTAGCCCTCTGGCTAAGGGCTCCAGCCTTGCATTGGGAATGAGGACCAGGAAGGACACAGCAAGCAGGTTCCTTTTCTCACGTCCCTAAGGTCTGAAGAGGGTGGACATTAAGACTGGGAAGCCCGAGGTTCGGTGGACCCTTCCTGACCTCAAGCCATGCGCACCCCTCCCTGAAAACTGGATCATCTCGGCTCCCTTTTCCTGGAGGAGGGGCCCGTCAGTCAGCATACAGCGACAGAGTGTGGCGTGTGGGCGCAGCGCTGTGCTAGAATCTTGGGGGTGAGATCAAGTTTCAAGCAGATCATATCATTTCAAAGTGCCTACACAGACTCACAAAACCCCCGTCAGATAGGCGGGTTAGGTGTGACTCCCAGTTTGGAGATGAGGAAACAGAGAGGATGTGATTTGCCCAAGGTCGCACTAGTGGCAGAAGTGGAGGCCTGTGGATGACGTCTGTTGCTCCTTCTGCTTCCCCTCGGCGCCCCAGGCTCCAGGAGTTTACTCTCTGCTGTGGGGCAGGTTATACCCAGACGCATCCATCTACCCACTCGCAAAGAACTTTTAAAGCACCTATCAACTGCCAGGCACTCGGTCTAGCCCCAGGGATACAATGTTAAGTGAAAACAGGCATATTTCCTGCCTTCATGGAGTTTGCAGTGAAGAATTCCAACGTTAATCAAAAACATTCTGCAAAAGTAGAACTGCGGTTGGAACGTATGCTATGAGACGGATATAGTACTGCATGAGCCTGCAGTGGGGGGTGATCTAGTCAGGGAGGGCATCCCTGAGGTGGTGACGCTGGAGCTGAGATCAGCTAAGCAAACCAGGGAGAAGGTAGTGCTCCCCACAGAGCTGTCATACCAGGGCTCTGCGCGGGGAGGGGGCCTGGGAGCTGAAATTGCTCAGACAGAAAGAAGGCTGGAGGGGAGAGAATAGGAGTATGGTGTGGATGTGGCTGGAGAGAAGGCAGGACCATCAGAGCTTTGCTGTATTAAAGAGCTCTGCCTTCATCTCAAGAGTCGTGGGGAGACATGCTGGGTGCTGGGCAGTCAGCAGCTGGTGGGGGCAGGGATGCCCAGTGAGCAGTACAGATGGGGAGTGGTTTAGGATGACACATGGGATTGTGATCCCGTGAAACTATTTCTTCAAAATCCTACCTCCTTTTCTATTAGCATACTGGATCACTTCAAATATCATATATAATATTTGTAACAGAAGCTTTTTTCATCAAATATAAGAAACCCTATTTTCATCAAAGTAAGATTCATCATCTTATGACCCCCAAAGAAAGAAAGAAAAAGCCCAAGATGGGAAGTCCAGTAGGAGACCCCGCACAAAGCTGGGACACCCTCACTGAAAGGGTAGGTGGGAAATAAAGCCACCAGGCAGGAAGGGAGGACAAGGGAACGTGTGTGTCTCAACCTTGACACTGGGTAGAGGGATGAAAAAACCCTCCCCTGAGAATAGGGGCCCCAGGTCAGGGGTACTCATGCAGATTTGCTTTCCACATTTGTACAATCAGTGGGATCCAAAGAACCTCAAAACAAACAAATAAATGAAACAAAACAACAACAAAAAACCCCAAAAGAACCTCAAGCAGAGAATCTAATGTCAAACAGTCTGAGGCTGGGTGGCCCTAATGGCTGGCAGAAGAACTGTGGTCATCTCTCGGAATACCTGCCTTCACTTCAGACCCACAGTAAAGATATGATGCCGTTGATTGGGAAATAAGTCCTAATTTCAGAGATCCAAAAATGTGCATCTTGGAATCAATGGAAGATGGCAAAGCCCTGTTCCCTGTGCCCTGCCTGCCAGAACTGGTACAAAAGACCCATCTACGATCTCTCCAAGAACTTTCCTCCCCTGTCACAGAATGTGATGTACTCACTTGGCATAAGGCTTTGCAAAGATTAAAGGTCCCTTTGGCCAAGTCAACAAGTTTCCTAAGGAAAGGAAGCCCCCGATAGAGCAACTCGGGGCAAACTTTCTTGTAAAGGTCGAAATAAAATGCAATGAAGAAGTAAGATGTGGATGATGATTTGAATTAGGGAGACTGGGAAAGGGAGAGAACGTGGTTATTTTAGAATCCTGGCATCAGCTACACACTGTCCATACTGAGGGGTACTCAGAGGTGAGCCACCCGACACCCTTCTTTTACAGCATCTTACAGGATAAGATTTGTCTAGAGTCCCCCAGCTGTCAGCCCCAGAGCAGGGGTCAGGACTGTAAGTGGTTTTCCTCACAGTTGTGGACTCATCCTCTCTGTGTTTATGTCCAGTTGTGGGTAACAACTTGTCATTTTTAGATGTTTTGTGAACGCTGTTTTATGTACTGAGTTTCCAAAGACAAAGCAAAGTGAACTGAAAAATGCCTCCCAAGTCTTTCAGGGAAATCAGAGGAGATTGTGACCTTCCTCTGTCACTCGGCTGGTCCAACTCCCATCACCCATTGGCAGCAGAACCTGATGCCAAGGGGAGCCCAAGGAGCCTGTGGAATGCCCAGCCAGAGGACCTGCTTGATTCCTCCCCACACCCCACAGCTGGCATTTTAACAGTGACATCAAGGACAGGGCAGGGAAGGGCCGATGGTAGCGGGATGGGGTGTTGTTTCATTGGTACCTAGACGGACAACAGCCTGGGGGGACGCCCCTCTAAGCCAGATCGTTTCACGTGAATGAAAGGTGAGCCTCTGTGCTCTGTGCAAATGCTGTCCTGGGGAGGGCAGGGTGAGTGTGTGACATCTTCCTGAATAGCGATTCCCACGGAGTCTGGAGAGTCTATGCCTGGGGAAGGCAGCAGCCTCTCCCTGCTCTGAGGCAGAGACACGCGGCACATGATGACCCAGCATTGCATGGAGAGGGTGGAGGTGGCGAGATAATGTGGTAACCAGTGATTCTGCAGATGCAGGGTGCTGGCAGTGAAGAGATGCAGCAGAATGATAAAATGGTAGGAGAAGCCAGAGTCACCTCCGTGAACCCCTCTCCGTGCCACCCACCCACCTCTCCAGGTGATCATGAAGGTGGTGGCTTCCCACCTCACTCCAGGCAGCACGGTGGGCCCATGTGGAAGGTGACTGTGTGCTCAGCTACCACCCCCACTGCAGCCTCTGTACGTGTCTCTGGAACTGAATGGCCTTTTTTCCTTTGTCTGTGAAACTCTTGGCCTGTGGAGAAGATTCTTTGCCCTGGCGAGGAGACCCAGCAGTGGGCATTTTTGAGAAGCAGAAGTGCCCAGTTCATTGAACAAACACTGATTGTGCTCTGGCTCTGGAGGGAGGTGACAGATAAGGACAAGACAACCCCTGAATAAAAGACTCCGTGTCTGGGATAGATGGGGCCCAACGAACTGGAAGGTGAGGAAGGCTGTGGCAAGTGATAAAACAGAGGTACCTAATATTCCAGAAAACAGGAGAGAGACAAACTCTGATTGAGGAAGGGGAAGGAGGTGGCCGAGGGCAGAAACATTCTCAAGGAGGGTCTTCCCCTCAACACTCCCCTCCCAGCTGTGGCCATGTGGGGACGGTGCCAGGCAGAATTTGGAGGGATGGGGATGAGCCCAGATTGAGGTCAGGAACCTGGAGCTGTTAAATGGAGATTAAAGAGAAGGAGATCGCAGAGATTTAAAAGAGGGAGAGTTTTTGCTTTTCACTTTTTGCTATGGGAGATTTTCAAAACTTGCACCCAAGTATTGAGAATGGCAAAGTGAATTCCATGTACCTATTACCTAGCTTTGAAGTATTTTAAAACAAACTTCAGACTTACCTAACTCATAAATTCTTCAGCGGGAATCTCTGATAAGGAGTTTCTTTTTACTCTGACCGCTGCGCCATCATCACACCTGACAAAATCAAGAATAATTGCTTATTATCATCCAGATACACATTCCTGACTCACATGCCCCCACTTTTCTCAGGGGTGTCCTGTTGTACTTGGTTTGTTCAAATCAGGATCCAAACACAAGCCACACATGGCAGTTGGATGTTCTGTCTCTCAAGTCTCTTGTCTTCAGCATAGGAAGGAGAGCCTTTGAAGCTTTTCCTGGGGCTGAAAAATTGCTCAGAAAACTGAAAGTCCCAGAGAGAAGATTAAAAGTGAGAGTGTATCCGTGCTGAGACGTGACTTGGAAAAGTAAGGCCGGGTCAGGCGAGGAAAGGGACATCCTTACCTCTTTCCATTGCCTTGTCAATACAGGGATAACCTACAGGAACACAGCCTCTCTGCAGCTCTCCTCACCTATGCATAAGGAGGTAGAGACTCGGGCTCCTTTAAGCCTCACATGCTCCTTCACTGGGGATATGGGGAGGTGAGGCCAGCAGGGCCCAGGCTCCAGCCAGCAAAACAACCAGCAGAAGGGAGAGGTGGAGATGCCACCTGCAGAGAGACTCCACTAAGGGAGATGAAGGGGCAAGGCCCAGAGTGGCAGTCCTGGGCAGGAGAGGAAAGCGGATGCTCAGGTGTCCATGGCTTTCAATAGAGGATGGGGCTGGAGAAGAGATTCAGATGGAGGTTTGAAAAGTTGCAAACTTTTGGCAGTTTGCAGGGTTCTGTCTTTATGCCTGGGAGGACGGCTGCAGCTTCGCCTCCCTGCTCTATGCGTGTCGGTTCTGCCTAGCTCTCCCCGGAGGACTTTTTCAGAGACACTTTGAATCTGCATAAACGGAACCTGACTTTAGCCACAGAGTTCTGTCTTCTTTTCTCCCTTCCCAACATTTTTCTGAGACATCAAATATGCTCCTAGGAGCCTGGTCAGAATTGCCCACACTCTCTGGTATCACTGAAGGACCATACGGCTTTCAGGTGGGCACTGTTTCTTTGCAGAATGGGGAGAGTCAGGAGAAGGCGGCACAAACTCCATCACCTCTCACAAGGTGTTTGTGCCACATTCCTTCTGGGAACCGATTCCATTGCAGAATTTACATCTCTCTGACTTCAAGGCCTAGATGACAGTGTCAGCATTTGGTGAGCCTCTTAGCAACCAGCAAGGCCCATTGATTGAGAAAGGCCGGCCTGACAGGTTTACAGCCTCTTCCTCAGAGTTCACGCTGTCTTGTGTAGCATATAGACAGGGCCCTAGAAGTAATTGCATCACCTCCCATGAATGGCCTCTGGGAATGGTCCCACGTGATATTTCAGTTGGGCATCTCTGCTCAGTAGCTGGCACTGCTGGACCAGTTGGAAGGTGGAATTCTCACTAACGGGATTCCCCTAGCTTGCATGTCAACTTTCCAGCCATGGGGGTTAGCCATCCCTCTCCTGGCAAGGGTGCCAATCAGTAAGTAGACAAAAAGAGGCCCCTTATTCCCAGAGTCTACTAATTCCAGCTCATCAAACTCTCCAAGTGAAGTGCAAGAGTGTCCCCTTCAAGGGTTAGACTCAAAGGTGAATTGTAGACATTTGTGAAGTTAGAGGAAGAAACATTTTGTGGGTTGGGGAGGCAGAATGCCAGTCACCTTGGGAAGGAGACACTAGTTGCTGGGAGATATGGGGAAGGGGAATTAACAACAAAGAATAAATACAGGATAAAATGTCAGGTAGTGAGTGCCAGGTACTGTGAGGAACTAGGGCAGAGGCACAGTGAGTTGCGTGGGGCAGCTGCTGGGGTGCTATTTTATAGAGGGTAGTCAAGGAAGGCCTCCCTGAGGAGGTGACATTTGAGCAAAGACCTGAACAAAGTGACAAAGTAAATACAGTAAGACCCTGAGACCTTGGATTCCTGGACCAGCAAGGAGACCCATGCAATGGAAGCCACAGGGACAGGAAGGAGGACAAAATCAGGTTAGAGAAGGACCCAGATGATACAGGCCTTGGGGGTCTTGGTGAGCTTGTTGTGTTCTATTGAGAGTGTCCAGAAGCTGCTGGAAGGCTTTGATGCCCCCCAAAAGGGCCAACTCAGCACAGATTGGTTGCTCTCATCCACGGAGTCCTTTAAGAATCATTGGAAGATACTGACTCTTCTCAGAGGAAATGTATGTCTGTACCTATACACTAAGTTTTTTTATTCAGCTATTATTCACATACTATAAAATTCACCATTTGAAAGTGTACAATTCCGTACTTTTTAGTATATTCACAAAGTTATACAACCATCATCACTATCTAATTCCAGGACACTTTCATCACCCCAGAAGGAAACTTTGTACCATTTCATAGTCATTCCCCAGCCCTGGCAACTGCTAATCTACTTTCTGTCTCTGTGGATTTGCCTATTCTGGACATTTTATGTAATTAGAATCATACACTATGTGGCCTCTTGTGTCTGGCATCTTTCACTTATTATACTGTTTTCAAGGTTCATTCATGTTGTACTAGGTATCAGTACTTCATTCTTTTCATGAATGGATTTTCCATTCAGTTCTTCCCTTGTACGGATATACCTCATTCTGTCCATTCATCAGTTTTTGCACATTTAGGTTGTTTCCACTTTTTGTCTATTGTAAATAATGCTGCTGTGAACATTCACATACAAGTTTATCCACTAAAATTTGCAGACCGTTTCAGAAGGTTCACAGAACCCCTGAAACGCATCTCTTGATTTCTCAATCTAGGAAAACCTTGTTTTATGAAGAGGCAGGAATTCATGAGGGAATGGATTCCTCACACTGGAGTACGTTAAATATGTCCACTTTTTTGGTAAATCAATTACATTGCAATAAAGCTATTCTAAAAATAAAATAATTTTGAAACAAGGGAATGGAGAAGACAGGAAGGCTATCAATAATTTATTACTATTTATTGAGCAGCTCGAAACTAAGCACTTTACATCCCACATTCATTTAATCCTAAACAACCCTATGACACAATGTTATTTATTATCCCCATATTACAGATGAGAAAACTGAGGCTCAGAGAAGCCATGCCAGGTTTCTTAGAGAAGTCAGGGTTTAAGCTGAGCCTTGACTGCCAGGCAGTAAAAGGCAACTACACATCCATCTCCTCTCGACCCCCATCAAAGCCCTTATTTCCTTCAATTTATTTTTCAGTGGAGTACTAATCCCCCATCTGCTAACAGTGCATCCATTTTGCTAGGCCCAGAACTGGCCCAGTGCACAGTGGGCATTCTGGACTGATGTACAATGACCCTCCCCAGAGTGACCTGTGGTTGAAGGATGTGCCTCCTGCTCTTCCCCTTTGGGGAGGGGGTTGCTGAGCCTCCAGCCCTGCCAGTGTGCACATCTGGCTATGGTTGTAATAGCTCAGGGCATTTCCGGAACAGCTGAGACATCTGGAGCCATTGCCCTCAGTGCGAGATTCCTCTGTGTGCCCTGCCCAGCAGGGAGGTCCCAGGGTCAGGCAAAGGATGACCTGTGGTCAGGCGTTCTGCTGCTGTCTGAAGCCCAGTGTCAGCCGCTATGCTCTGCTTTGTCTCCCAGCCCGTGGACAACCAGCAAGCCCTGGTGCGCAGGGAGTCCCTGGTCAACCTGGAGAACTTCAAGAAGCAGTATGTTCGCAGGCGGTGGAAGGTGGGTCAGGGCTTCAGGGTGAGGATGGGGGGCTGAGGTGGGTTCCTGGTTCCCTCCAGGATCTCTGCGCACATTCTCACCTGGCGGTTCCTCTCCTCTCCCTCCGTTAGCTCTCCTTCAGCATTGTCTCCTTGTGTAACCACCTCACCCGCTCCCTGATGAAGAAGGTGCACCTGAGGCCAAATGAGGACCTGGTGGGTAAATGCAGTGCCCTCTGATTGGGTGGAATCCTTGGTGTGGCCTAGAGCTGGGGGCGGGGCGGGGGGGGGTGGACGGGGTGAGGGTGTATGGCAGGAGCAGGTGGGGCTTAACTGTTTCTGGCAGCTGTGCACTGTGTGGTCAGCAGAGGACTGTTCCGGGAGACCACTGGGGTAGTGCTGGGAGGGGGTGCTCCAAGGGGACAGCATGAGCCCCTGGAGGACCTCGAATCCTTTCCTGGTGGGCTTTCAAAGGGACTGCTGCTGCACGCCGCAACCCCAGGCTTCCTGAGGACCTGTGGCCTGCCAGGGATCATGGGCACTCCGGACGATGAGACTACCACGCGCGATCCAAAACCAATTCCTGACAATCCGAGGATCTGCCTTAGAATGAGAGCTTTACGTTCATTTGCCAATTTTTCCACTTCTGTTTTGCTTTAGATTATTAATGATATCATTAATCATTAATGATATTAATGATAATAAAAACAATAGTATTTAGATGCTATCTTATATTTTATTAGCTTGTTGCAGTTTTATGTACATTTAAAAGGAGAGACTTAAAATATGCTAGTCAAGAGCACGGCCTCTGGAGCCAGACCACTAGGATTCAAATCTTCCACTTACTGTGTGACCTTGAGGAAATTACTTAACCTCTCTGTGCCAAAATATCATTTGTAAAGTGGGGTTAATAATACTTCCTACGGACTTCCCTGGTGGTGCAGTGGTTAAGAATCCACCTGCCAATGCAGGGGACACGGGTTCGAGCCCTGCTCTGGGAAGATCCCACATGGTGCGGAGCAACAAAGCTCGTGAGCCGCAACTATTGAAGCCCATGCTCCACAGCAAGAGAAGCCACTACAATGAGGAGCCTGCGCACCACAGTGAAGAGTAGCCCCTGCTCGGAGCAACTAGAGAAAGCCCCTGTGCAGCAACTTAGACCCAACACAGCCAATAAATAAATAAAATAACTAATTAAAAAAAAAATAGTTCCTACCTCACAGGGTAGTTATGAGGATTAAATGATAACATGTTCTTAGAGCCTGGCATTTTAAGTGCTCAATACATATTAACAGCTATTATTGTTGTTTAAAATCCTCTTATAGGCTCTAAAATGCAGTGCTGGTGCTAGGAAATGCAATGTTAGTATTGCATCTGGTCGAGGTTCCCTGACAGACCCTCCCCACTGCTAACCAAGTGTGGTGAGGGCCCCAGGAGTGTCTAGGACGGCACAGGTCAGGACAGAAGGTGACTCCCTGCTCAAGAAGAGGCTAGAAGGCCTGAAGTGGCTGGGCCGCCAGCCCTGGGCAGCCTTGGGGCATACAGCACTTAGGCTGTGTCCCAGGATCTGGCACAGCCCCTGCACTCCCCGCACCGGCCTGAGCTCTTCTTGATTCTGGCTCTTGTCTGGGACTTGAGGGTTTATGGCTCCAGAGACCCAAAACAACGGTGCATCTTTGGCCAGGCCATGTGCCATCTCTGGCTGCCATCCTCATCTGCTGGACTTGCTCCCTCTGCAGATCCCTGTTAATCACAAGCAGACTGTCCCCCCACTTACTTTTTTATTGTTTGGCTCTGACTCATGCTAAGAAGTTGCTATTCAGCAGAGCTTGAGTTATTTTTATTGTTATAGCTGGGCTTGGTCCAGGATGTATTTGGCTAAAGTTGATCTTGACCTTGGATTTCCAGCTGGCTCAGACCAGGTGAAGGAGAGAGGGCCCTGGGTAGGCACATGGCTGACAGTGGGCATGCCTTTCAGGCTGAGTTGCCCTGGTACAATGCTGGCCACTGGGAAAGAGGAACAGAGAGTAATTGAAAAGAATATAAAATTTCCTAATTTTTGTCCTTGTGCAAACATTTAAAATAGTTCTCTTTTTACTCAGACACTCAGCACATGATATCAGCTCAATGGCTCGCCATTGGAAAAGCAGTGGGTCCCAGAGGAATTCCCTGGTGGTCCAGTGGTTAGGACTCTGCACTTCCACTGCAGGGGGCATGGGTTCAGTCCTCGTAGGGGAACGAAGAGTCTTGCATGCTGCGTGGCACAGCCAAAAAATTGAAGAAGAAAAAAAAAAGGAATGGGTTTCAAACATCTATTATACAGTTTTCCAAAAGGCATTTTCCTTTAAAAAAAAAAAAAAGAAAGCAAAAAGATATGTCCTTTTTTTGTTTAGGAAACACTAAAATTGAATATCTGACAATAGATTTTTTTTATGACTTGCATTAAATCTTTCTGAATTAGGACTTGTTTAATAGTTTTATGAATTTAATTAGATGAATGTGGCATGAATGAAAAAGGCACGGTGACCACCGGAGTGGCTGCCTCCGCTCTGGCTTAGCCATGTACGAGCTGATGGACTGCGTTTTACTTTTTCTCTTTCATAAACATGGAGCACAGAAGCCGTTTCCCTGGAAAGACTACGTGGCAGGGCTGGCGAAAGGTGCAGCCTGAGTCAGTCAAAGACGAGGGGGTGGGGTGGCTGTCAGAGTTGGGGAAGGTCCCTGTGGCTTTCCCTCCCTGAATCTCTCTAGGCTGAGTTCAGGAGAGCCATCAGCCCACAGACCAACTATCCAAGTGGTCTTGATTATGTGGCAGCCACAAAGGGCACCAGATATAATTTTCGTTATTATTATAATTTGGCCTCTTCTGGTGCCTGATCTTCCCTAGATGCTCTGCCTGCGTTCCTTCCTTCTGGGAAGGAGGCCTCGAGGCAATTGGTCTGGCCCCGTTTCAGGTCCCTCCGCACCCCCATCCCGCCCGCCCCTGGTCTCTGGGCAGAGCAACAGGCTTCCCCTCAATGTCCACCTCCCTGGTTTACAGGCCCCCCCCACCCAGGTGCATCAGCCCAGGCTGCGCAGCACGACCCCATTCCTGGCACCTTCTGACCCTCTTGCTCTGGGTCTCTCTTTTTTCTTTTTTTCCAGAGGAATTGTGAGAGTGACACAGAGGAGGACATCGCCAAAAGGAAAGCCCTGCACCCCCGGAGGAGGAGCAGTACCTCCTAACTGGCCAGGCTCGAGGTGGCCACCAGGGAGGCCCGGGCCCAGCACGGTGCCTTGCTATGCAGACTCTTGGACCCCGCTTGTCACCAGCACCCAGGCATTCTGCATCCCTGAGCACTTGGCAAGAGAGATGGGCATGCAGGATTCAGAAGAATTTGTGGGAGACCCTGGGAGCTGGGGCTGTCTGCTACAGAGGAGACACCAGCGTTCCCAAAGCCCTCCGTTCTCCACAAAATGGGCTTTCACCTGTCTGCCAACCTCAGAACCTGGGATGGGGATGTGGAAATGATGTAAACGACCATCGTCATCATGGGTGAAGGTCAGATTCAGGCAGCTTTCCTCACAGGATGGGGGAGTTCAGAACCAGCCTGGTCAAAAATTACGCTGGGAAGACAGAGGCCTCCCCCACGGGAACAAGATAAGGAGTGACGTGAATCCTGGTGTGTGAGGGGCCAGTCCTGGGGCCTCCCAGAATCCACATGGCGTCCGCGTGTCATGCTGGCCAACACATCAAACTTCCTAAAGCAGCCCATGGTCAGCCACTGTGTTGTAATTTTTTTCACTTTTATTAAAATTCTGGTTTTCCTGATGCTCGGCTTCTTTTAGGCCTATCCGGATCTTTTTTGTTGTTTGTTTGAATTCAATGGGAATTATTTTTATTTTTATTTTTATTTTTTAAGAACCTTTATTGAGGTACAGTTAGGCCTTTCCCGATCTTACGTTCTTTAGCTCAGGTGCCTGTGACTGTGGGGGAGTACCCACGGTAGGGGTGCTGAGTGGATAGCACCTCAGAAGGTCATACTGAACCACCCCCACTGGACTGCAGGGTGCTTGCCTCTACATCCTTCCCCAAAGGTGTGCAGCCCAAGAAAATCAGCCCGGATACCAGCATGTCGTGCCTGTGCTCCCCCTGCCACGGTGACCATCAGCCCTGCCGGTATGGGCTGAGCTGTGTCTCCCAACCTCCCATACCACAGGATATTTGGAGACAGGTCTTTAAAGAGGTAATTAAGGGAAAATGAGGTCATTGAGGTGGACCCTAATCCAATATGACTGGTGTCCGTATAAGAAGAGAGATCAGGACACACAGGACCATGTGAAGAGACAGCAGGAAGGCGGGCTAAAGAGAGAGGCCCCCGAAGAAGCCAGCCCTGCCAAGGCGCAGTCTCAGACTTCTGGCCTCCAGGACAGTGAGAAAATTCACTTCTGTTGTTTAAGCCACTCAAACTGTGCTGCTTTGTTGAGCAGCTCTAGAGAACTAATATACCTGCCAGTGATGGCCGAGATAGGGGCAGGGGGCTTTTTGAAGACGTGGATGAAGAAGGTCAAAGAAGGACTCACAGGGAGAAAGGACAGGAAAAAGATGGATTACCTGGACCCTCGGGTGAATGTGGCAAGAGAACCTTAACAACATAGAGATCTGGGCCCTGCCTGCCAGGCCAGAAGAATGGTGGTACTGATCGGAAACCCAAGAGAAGACCCTTGGAAGCCAGAAGTTAGACGTGTCAGGGTGAGGCACCAAGGCTGAGAAAGTACATGGGAAGAGATGGGGAGAAAGGGAGAGAAGTTTTGGAAGGTGAGTGAGGGACAGTGTGCCAGGAAGGAGAGAGGGGAAGAAAATAAGGGTGGAAAGGAAAGGGCATGGGGAGAAGGGGAGACATCCTTTCCCTTTGTCAGCAGCAAGTTTTAAGCACACTGTGTGAGAGAGTGGGCTGAGCAGCCCTCATCCACTGGGTGATCCCGGGCAAACTGGCCCCACAAGAACAGAAAGGCAGTCCAGTTTCAGAAACGCTTCCAGCCAGAAATGGAGTGGCCCACAAGCGTGTCGAAGAAACTCTGCCACTGCCCTATAGTTCTTGGACATCCCAGTTCTCAGGAGGATCCAGCTCTGTGCCTCCCTCAGCCTCTGGAGGATAGCCGGGGCTGAGCACTGCTAACTGTGTTCAGGGCCACTGGGTCCTGGCTGTGGCTGGACACATAAATCAGCAGGGAATGTTCTAAAACAAGGGCTCCTGGGAGCTCCCAGGAAGTCAAGTGTGGTAGCGGGTAGAGGGCTGCCCTCCTGCTAGGAAGGAGCAGTGAATGCCTTTGGCACATCCAGCCTGGAGGTTCCAATCATGACCAAAGGGTAAGCCTTTTGGCACTTGTCTGGTGCAACCACTGTATTTTACTGAAGAAGAAATTCAAGCCGAGAGAGAGGAAGTGACTAGTTCTGCTTCACACAGCAACTTTTGTGCAAATGTCTGATGAAAGCCCAGACTTCCTGGCTCCTAGTACAGTGCTCATTTCTACAATTTGATAAACGGTGGGAGACCTTTCAGGAAGTGGATGGACCCTTTGCTTTGCGTCATTTTAAACATGCTCTCATCTATGCTCTTCTGTTGCCTGCCTTGTCCTCCACTTCTGGAAACGGAAGAAATGGTCACCCTTGCTGCTTTCCGTTTTTTCGAAGGGCGCTGTCCCTGAGTGGGGATGGCTCGGCAGCCAACCTCCATGGGCTGCAAGTCAGTCAGTGAACCGATATTTATTGAGCTCCCACTGTACGCCTAGGACTGTTCTAGATACCAGGGTTAGAACAATGAACAGGACAGACACAGCTCCACCCTCACAGGGGTCTACATTCTGCACGTCCTGGGAATCCAGGATTCCATCCTCCCCCTAGGCTGCTCCTCCTGCCTCCTTCTCACCCAGGTTAACTAAAGCCCTGTTGACTGGGTCCCCCCAGCCCAGCTCTCTGCTGCGTTTCCTGAATTCCTCAGGAAGCACAGGGCCGTGGGCAGAGGGGGGCCTTTGAGGATGACTTTGACACGAAGCCAAGCACCTGTGCCAATCCCACACAGGGCCCTGGTCCCTGGGACCTCTTGGCTGGCGGGTGGCTGGGGCCCTCCGGGTGTGAGGAGGGGTGGAGCAGCTGGCCCAGGGGAACCAGGTGTGCTGGGTTAGTTCTGAAGAAGGCTGCGTAGACCAGCTGACACTTCAAGAGACCACAGTGTGCCCTGAGGCAAGTGGAACATTTCTAGTGACGAAAGCTGTGCTCCGTTAAAAGGCAGTCTTCAACGAGTCTGACGGTGTCCTGTCCCCGAGTGTTTGCAGGATGCTGCATTAATATTTCACAAATGTACATATAAATATTTCAGTGCTCTGCCTTTTAATATCAATCCCACCAGTTTTCCTGACTCCAGATCTTAGATTTCATTTGCCTTTTCCACTAGCCTATTTATTTGCCGAAAACCTTATTTTGGAAGCAGACAAAGGCCATACCATAAGAGATGAACCACAAAATCTCTATGAAAGGAAAGTAGGTACATGTGAAAAGATCTAAATTGAGGACTGGGATATTGCAAGGAATTTCATCTGGCACAGGCTTATAGAACTTTCCATCTGGTCCCCAGCTTGATGTCATCCTGACATTGTTCTGTTCACTGTTGCTGCACCCCAAAGAATAATTGTTCCTTGGTGGTCTGCTGAGAGGACCCCATTCTAAGCAGACCTTAATAGGCTTAGGGATTGGAGCAGTTGAAGAGCTGTAAACAATGGTTAATTCACATTTCAAAAAGCAGAAACACAGTTGGTGTCCTCTCATTAATAGTTTCTATTTTTCCCTTTCTCCCACTAGTTCCCTTTTTCTCTCCCCCTCCATCCCTTAGCAAGTCATAATATATAGCTGAAGTACATATTTTAGTGGTCTTTACTTACTGAATAAAATTCATGTTCCCAGTTCTTAATCTAAAAAACAGTTGGTTATATTATCTAGGGAGGAATAATTTTGTAAGCATTCCCCACCCTGTGGATCAGTGATCCTCCACACCGAGCTAGAAGAAAATGAAAGAAAAAAAAGAAGCTCACAATAATTTTTAAAAACCTGTTCTGCAATAAGAACATTTATATACAATGTTTTATTTAATCCTCTTTGTAACCTTGTAAGGGAAAGGTGCGCTCCATTTCTATAGACGAGGAAGCTGAGACTCAGTGGAGTTAAGAAATTTCCATGCAATCACACAGCTGGAGCACTTGAAATATGGATTTCAGCCCAGTTTTGCTGACCCCCAAATCCACATTCTTCTCTACTTTTCATGGAGAGGCAGCGTTGCATGAACAAAGCATCCCAAAGAACTAGAGACAGCATGATACTGTTTTTATAAAGCTCAAAAAACTTTGTACTTTGTTTGGGACTACATGCCAATATGATAAAACAGTCTTTTAAAAGCAAGGCAGTAATTACACTCAAGCTGAAGCTTACCTTTGGCAAGCAGAGATGGGGAAGAGGACATGCGTGGGTGCTAGGCTGTTGGCAGGGGTCTGGACAAGTTCAGAATGGGCTCACTGGAGATCATTTTATTATTATGCTTTCTCACTTACATAGGAATTATCTATGTTTTTCATCTATCAAATATTATATTAAAATAATAAAGGGAGAAAGTGAGGTGAAAAATATCAGCCCTAATGGTCATGAGATGCCACCGTGGACAGGGCTTGGAGGCTGTGTGGTGACGATCCCTGAGTGTGCCTTTCCCCTCACGACCTGATGGCGAGCTTTGTTCTGTGTTCTTTCACCTTGATCAGAGGTCATCATACCACCTCATGAGAATGCCTTTGTTGAATTATTATTCCCATTTTAAAGAGAAGGGGTAGAAAATCCCCCCCTGCCTCCCAGCTCACCTCCCCAGTCATCACCTCCTCTTGGAGTTTGCCTAAGGACACTGGTCTGAGGACATCTTCCGAGCCCAACTACACTGAGTTTGCCTGCTCACACTCTGGTGCCTTCCTGTCTCTGAGCTTAATCCCAGAGCCTGGACAGGGTTTGAAAAGCCATCTGGGGACTTCCCTGGTTGTCCAATGGTTAAGGCTCCAGGCTTCCACTGCAGGGGGCTTGGGTTCCATCCCTGGTTGGGGAGGTTCCACATGCCATGTGGTGCGGCCAAAAAAAAAAAAAGAGCTATCTGGGCCATTCCCATGCTCATTTTGAATTGAGATGAGGCGGTCCTGTGTCTTCCCTCAATTCCCTTTCCTAGTTCTTAACAGTCCTTGGTATATTTCATTGCTTCACCAAAAGGCCTGGGCTAATTACCAGCACTATTCGGCTGTTGGATCTTGGCCTTGTCATTCATCCTTTCTGGTCCTCGATTTTCCCATCTGTGCAATGGTGGTAATAATATCAATGTTATCTGTCATGAGTGCCTCATTGAGACCCATTTTGTAAGGGAGGTTTGTCAACTTTGAAGAAGTTGGCAAACAGAAGAGATCTGTTATTTACATAACTTAGTAGAACTCAGAGACCATAGGCATAAAGAACAACTCTGAGAAAAGTAAAAGAACGATGATGGCGATAGTGGCACTCAACACTGGTGCCCTGGACTCTGGGCGGAGGGCTCCTGGGGCCCGGGCATGCCTGCTACTCACCTCTTCTGCCCCAACACGCCTCTATGATGCCTGATTCTGCACAGACACTCAGCAATGGTTTATTAAATAGAAGAGAAGGCAGGACTGGCCTTCCTCCCACATGCGTGCCAGAGGCTCTCAGCTGGCTGTCTTCTTCCCACCGCTTCCCCTGCTGGGGAGGCAGGAGTCAGGAACAGAGCCCTGCTGGAGGCGGGGTGCTGAGGGAGGTTTACTGATGCTTTGCCTTTTCGTTCAGGATTTGTGAAGCTCACTCAAGGGGGTAACAACTCTTTAAAGAAATAAATGCAGGGGACTTCCCTGGTGATCCAGTGGTTAAGACTCCATGCTCCCAGCGTAGGGGACCCGGGTTCAATCACTGGTCAGGGAACTAGATCCCACATGCCACAACTAAGCACCTGCATGCCATAACTAAAAATCCTGTGTGCCGCAGCTAAGACCCAACACAGCCGGATAGATGATGGATGGATGGATAGATAGATAGATAGATAGATAGATAGATAGATAGATAGATGATAGATAGATAGATAGACAAATAGTTAAAAAAAAAAAAAGAAAAAGTAAATGCAGGACTCAGACTATCTGGCCCCCATCTTGTTTCCTTGTTTTGTTGTTTTCGATGCCACTTTACTTTGCTGGGACGGCCATAACAAAATACCACAGACTGGGTGGCTTAAACAGCAGAAGTTTATTTTCTCACAGCTCTAGAGGCTGGAAGTCCAAGATCAAGGTGCCAGTAAGGTTGGTTTCCTCTGGGACACCTCTCCTTGGCTTGCAGACAGCCGTCCTCTTGCTGCCTCTTCACATGGTTACTCCTCTGGGCACAGCCTCCCTGGTGTCTCTTTGTGTGTGTGTATTTCCTCTTCTTACAAGGACACCAGTCATACGGGATTAGGGCCCACACTTCTTTAAAGGCCATATCTCCAAATACAGTCCCATTCTGAGGTACTGGGGATGAGGACTTCAACATATGAGTTTGTGGGGGAGGTAGAAGACGCAGTTCAGCCTGTAACAGATATTTCCTTTAAGAATTATCTGAGTTTTTGATGTCTGCCTCCTCTTGGGGGCATAAGGTCTGTGAGAGCAGGCCTGGGTCTCTCTGTTTGCTGTTCTGTGTACAGTGCCTGTGGGCGTTCAGTAAGTATTTATGAATTAATGAGTGGCTCACTTTTCCTTGGTGGATCCAAAACAGTGAGGAAAGGTGCGGGACCTCACACTGGCAAGAAGTCGAAACAGAGCCCTCAGGGCCAGGCGCCCGGCAGCCACCCTCTTCCAGCATTCCTGTCCCCCGGGGCGTACTCGGTTTAATACAATTGGTGCGAATAGGCCAAAGATGGGTCAGACTTTCGTCTGGCCTCGCGGGATGAGTAAGCTTCTGGTGAGAGAAGGGGGAAGAAAGTATGGGTTAGTGTTCTGTTTGCTTGTCCTTCTGCCGTCCCATGGCTGAACTTACGAAAGTCACCACATGAAAGAGTAAAACTTCTTCTCTGGGTGTTGAATGAGTAGTGTGATGGATTCAGAGTTTACCATTTTCCCCCATCTCTAGCCATTGTGACCCTGATTCCAGGTCAGAGACCCAGAGGGCCCTGCCAGAGAGCCAGCGGCCTTGGGGTTGGAAGAGGTGTTCAAGGTCAGGCAGGGATGACAGGTCAGGCTCTGGCTGAGTCCTTTGGAGGAGTGTGTGTGTGTTTGAAGGTATCTGCATGTGTGCGTCTGTCTCTGTGGGTACGCTTGGATGTGTGGGTGCGCGTGCGTGCGCGCATCACAGGTGTATCTGAGTTTTCTCTCTGTTTCTGTGTGCTCATCTGACTGTGTGTGTGGGTGTCTGAGTGTCGGCTCTGTCTCTGTGTGGGTGTATCTGGGTGTCTGGGTATTGTCCAAAAGGACTCATGGGGACGATGCCTCTGCCCCAGGCTTTGTAGCCTCTGTTCTCATGCTATCAGACCTCCGAGGTTGGTCTATTTGACATTCCAGGGGACGGAGTTGAGGACAGCCGCATCTGCTGAGTCATAAGGATGTGGGATCTATGTGTTCACAGTTGGACATATCTCCTTTCACACACACGGAGGGGAAATTTCAGACGGGCTGGCTGTCCCTGCATTCTTTCAGAAGGTCATGACCTCAGCCAGCCCCAGGAAGAAGTGGAAATGAGAATGCGCTGGAGAGCTGGAGGTTGGCAGGAGGCAAGCTGAGACCTGGGTGTTCCCCAGCTGGGTGCCTCGGGTCACGACTCTCTCAGGCCGTTCCAATAACCAAGCTGCTAGCTTTGAAACTGATGGACGGACACTTCCTGGTGGAGGAGGAAGCCAGGGCAGATGGTCTTGAGTGATACAACCTGCAGACCTCACCAAACTCTTCGTGCTGACCCTGGGAGGCCCCACCAGGCCATGAGTCTGGACTCTGGAAAATCCTTCTCTTCCCTCCCTGATTCAACCGAGCAACAAATAAACAGAAACCACCGCAACAGTATGCCTAGCCGCAAGGCAGTCAAATGAGTCTTCCAAGCTTGTCTGATAGAAACAGTAAAAGTTCCCCCAGGGTTGGCAGGGGCAGGAAGCCTCAGTCATGGGCGTCTTGACTGGAATGGATTTCACAGGTTCTTTTCCAAGAGCAGATGACGGAGGGCAAGAGGGCATTTGTGGTGTGGACCTGGCAGGGCAGGGGAGGTAAACACACCTTCCGAGAATTTACACGTGTCTGGAGTGCAGCTGGGCACTTGTTCCCAAGGAGCCCAGGCTGGGGGGATGAACCCACAGGTATTTAGCTTACCCAGAAATCGGCTGCTTTCTGTAGCCCATGAGGCTGGAGGCACAGGTGTGGATGACGTGAGGGAAAAGGGTGTGGGTGCATCCAGGAGAGGCTGGTCCTTCTGAGGAGGCGGTGTTCAAAGGAGGGAGAGGGCTGGCCCAGAGCAGGGGCCTCACCACCGGTCACTTCTTGTTTTTAGACAGTGAAGGCCACTGACAAAAATTCATGCCTGTCTACCATCACTGGCCTTTGGCAAGGTACAGCCAGCCCGTGGGTCTGGACTGCAGGGCAGTGGGTTTGGTGGGGATCGGGTTTGGTGGGGATCAGGTTCTCCTGGGGAGAGAGGGGCCTGAGAAGGAGGTGGCGTGGTCAGCACCTGCCTAACCAGGGACTTCGGCAACTTTGTAGATGCCCATCCAATGCCACTGAAGATGCCCAGAGGTGACAAGGAGCTCATGATCTCCTGGCAGGACCCTCAAGAGTTGGTGTCAAACTGTTCACGTCGTTACAAGGTTTTCTCAGGTTGAGTTCAAATCTGCCTCCCTGAAGATCCGGCTGTTGTCCTGGTTCTGTCTTCTGGGGTCACATCCATTTACCAAATATGTAGACAAAGATGAAAAAGACAGTCTGTGTACTCAAGGAATCCACAGACCAGTGACAAGGACAGCTATTACACAGGGCAGGATGAAATAGGGGCTAAGCTGCAAGCTGAGGGAGGGGCCCTTTGTCCTGACTGATGATGGGGCCCCAGGAGGCATCCGGAGGAGGTGGCATTTGAAACAGGCTTAAAGGATAAGAGGATTGGTGTATGTGGAGGGGCCGTGGAGTCCAGGCCAGGAAAAGCTTGAGTGAAGACACAGAGGCAGGAGGGAGCAGAGGCTCTCCTGAGGATGTGGAGTCACCTGGCAGGATGCGGGGTAGCCTGGCAAGGTGGGGACCTGGTGTGGAGGGGAGCTGTGGGGGAGATGGGGGCTGAATCACAGAGGGGCTTGAACCCGGGCCCCGGCTTTTATTTAGTGAACCACCGGGAAGGCTTGGCGAGACTTTATCAGAGCTGTGGTTGACATCCGTGACTCCCCAAGTGTGTTCCCCGCCCAGCAGCATCAGCATCACTTGGGACTTTTTAGAAATGCAGATTCTCAAGCTCCACCCCAGACCTGCTGAATCAGAAGCTCTGGGGCTGGGGCCCAACTGCTCTAACAAAGGCCTCCAGGTGATTCTGATGCACTGCTTTAGAAACCCAACCCTGAAAGCCCAGGGAGAGACAGGTGAGGTGGGTGGAGTCTGGAGGAGGGAGAGCAGTTAGGGGCTGTTAGAATCACCTAAGTGAGGCAGGAAGGAGCCTGCCCCGGGGAGGGGGCGGCAGGCAGAGGTAGATGGATTTGGGCTCCATTGCCAGCCCCTCACCTCTAGCTTCATGAATGTCGGCAAGCTTCCCTTTCCTGGGCCTTAGTTTCTGCATCTTCAGAGAGGAGTCACAGCTGGAGGAAGGTAGGAGATCGTCAACAACTGTTTCAGCTTGCCCAGGACGGAGGGGTTTCGCGGGACGCGGGACTTTCAGCGCTAAAACCGGGAGCATCCAGGGCAAACGGGGAGGGTTGGTCACCCGGCCCCGGACAGGGTGCCCAGAAAGAAGCACTGCTCAGGATCTTCACAGAGCGGAGGCTGAGGGTGGGTTGCTGAGCGGCCCAAAGCCAGCTCTTGAGCACTTTGGTGGCAGCTAAAGCTGCCAGTGCCTCTTGCTACCGTTTCTGGTGCCCATGGGCATAAGCCCATCCCCCAGGCCTCTGCCCCCGTCCGGCTCTGGGGAGCAGCCAAAAGGGAGACGGGCACCAGGGCACAAGGCCGGCACCCCACGGCCATGGGGCCTGGTGCCGGGGTCACGTGGAACACAGTATGGCTGAGGCCTCCCAGCCCCTGCATATGCTGCTGGAGGCTGAAAATACCCAGTGCCCTGGCCTGGTTGCCTGGCTGACTCTTCCGGGTCAGGAGTCGGGGGAGCGGCTGTGGTGTCTGTTACTCCACTAGTCTGGTCTCCACTGGGTTCTCGCCACTTTGGCCAGAGGCCACTGGGTGGGGGTGGGGAACTGCAGACCCTGTGACCTTCTAATTTTCCTACAGTTGCGTTTTTTTTTAATTGAAAAATAGTTGATTTATAATACAGTGTTTTGTCAATTTTTGTTGTGCAGCAAAGTGATTCAGTTATGCATATATACATTCTTTTTTTATATTCTTTTCCATTGTGGCTTATCATAGGATTTTTTTTTTTTTTTACACTTTAAATATATGCAGTTTACTGCATAGGATATTGAGTATAGTTTCCTGTGCCACACAGGAGAACCTTGTTTATCCATTCTCTACACAATAGTTTGCATCTGCTAACCCCAAACTCACAATGTATCCCTCCCCCATCTCCCTTCCCCTTGGCAACCACAAGTCTGTTCTTTGTGTCTACGAGTCTGTTTCTGTTTCATAGATAGGTTCATTTGTGTCATATTTTAGATTCCACATATAAGCAATATCATATGGTATTTGTCTTTCTCTTTCTGACCTATTTCACTTAGTTTAATAATCTCTAAGGCCATCCATGTTGCTGCAAATGGCATTATTTCATTCTCTTTTATGGCTGAGTAATATGCCATTGTATATATGTACCACATCTTCTTTATCCATCCTCTGTGTTGATAGACGCTGAGGTTGCTTCCATATCCTGGCTATTGTACATAGGGCTGCAATGAATATTGGGGTGCATGCATCTTTTTGAATTATGGTTTTCTCCAGATATATGCCCAGGAGTGGGATTGCTGCATCATATAGTAGTTCTATTTTTAGCTTTCTGAGGATGCTTCATACTGTTTTCCATAGTGGCTGCACCAATTTACATTCCCATCAACAGTGTAAGAGGGTTCCCTTTTCTCCATACCCTCTCCAGCATTTGTTATTTGCAGACTTGTTAATGATGGCCATTCTGACTGGTGTGAGGTGGTACCTCATCGTAGTTGTTTTTTTTTAAATAAATTTATTTATTTATTTATTTATTTATTTATTGGCTGTGTAGGGTCTTCGTTGCTGCACACGGGCTTTCTCTAGTTGCGGCGAGCAGGGGCTACTCCTCATTGTGGTGTGTGGGCTCCTCTTGGTAGCTTCTCTTGTTGTGGAACATGGGCTCTAGGCACTTGGGCTTCAGTAGTTGTGGCACATGGGCTCAATAGTTGTGGCTGACAGGCTCCATGGCATGTTGGATATTCCTGGGGCAGGGATTGATCCCGTGTCCCCTGCATTGGCAGGCAGATTCTTAACCACTGTGCCACCTGAGAAGTCTCCTCATTGTAGTTTTGATTTGCATTTCCCTAATAATTAGGAAGGTTGAGCATCTTTTCATGTGCCTGTTGTCCATCTGTATGTCTTCTTTGGAGAAATGTCTATTAGGGTCTTCTGCCCATTTTTCAATTGGGTTGTTTTTTTTGTTGTTGAGTTGTATGAACTGTTTGTATATTTTGAAAATTAAGCCTTTATCAGTGGCATCATTTACAAGTATTTTCTCCCAGTCCATAGGTTGTCTTTTCATTTTGTTTATGGTTTCCTTTGCTGTGCAAAAGCTTGTAAGTTTGATTAGGTCCAATTGTTTATTTTTGCTTTTATTTCTATTGCCTTAGGAGATTGACATTTGTATGATATATGCAGAGAACGTTTTGCCTATGTTTCTTCTAAGAGTTTTATGGTGTCACATCTTATATTTAAGTCTTTAAGCCATTTTGAATTGAATTTTGTGCATGGTGTGAGGGTGCATTCAAACCTCATTGATTTACATGCAGCTGTCCAGCTTTCCCAACACCACTTGCTAAAGAGACTGTCTTTTTCCCATTGTATATTCTTGCCTCCTTTGTTGAAGATTAATTGATGGTAGGTGTGTGGGTTTATTTCTGGGCTCTCTATTTTGTTCCATTGAGCTATATGTTTGCTTTTGAGCCAATACCATGCTGTTTTGATTACTGTAGCTTTGTTGTATTCTCTGAAGTCTAGAAGGGTTATGCCTCTTGCTTTGTTCTTTTTCCTTATGATTGCTTTGGCAATGCTGGGTCTTTTATGTTTCCATATAAATTTTAGGATTATTTGTTCTATTTCTCTGAAAAATGTGATGGGTAATTTGATAAGGGATCACATTAAATTCCTACAGTTGAGCTTTTAAAAACAGGGACCTAAGGTGGAAACACCAGATAGAAAAGTTACTCATGGAAGCTTGCTCAGAAAAGTGGGGCAGCTTCTTTCTGAAGATCCCAAGTAACCTCTCTATGTGTCTTGCTGGTCCACGTGCTCATCTGTGGACCAATAATGGAGACCGGGAGGGATTTCAGAGATTTGTTTAGGCCTCAGAGCTTGGGGCAGAGACAAGTTCCTTCAAAACTGGTAGGGGGAACTGAGGTCATTGCCAAGAGAGGGGGAACAGATGTTGAGAAGGACCAAATGTCTCCCTCATCTCTTCCCCTTGCCTGTTGGGTGGTGCCCTTCACCCAGCTGCTGGGTTCTGCTGCTGGGATGCCCTCCACGTTTTCAGGGTTGCCTCCTGAGTAAACTCTCTGGGATTTAAATGGGGCTCCCCACTCCCAACATGCACCCACACCTGCCCAGGAGCCAGGCCTGCTGTAGCCTCCAAAATCTGCAGGCCCTGCCCATATCTACCCCTCTTCCCTGAAAAGAATTTCACACCCAGGCAGGAGGTACTAGCCTCAGGTCTGGAAATACTGAATTTGTAGTTAGGCTAGGCTTCTGGGTTTGAATTCCAGTTCTGACACCTTCTTGGCCAAGTGACTTCCATCAAGAAATTGAGCCTATTTTGCCTCTTGTAAAATGGGGATAATGTCATGTTCCCTGCAGTGCTGCTGTGAGGATTAAATTGGATGAACTACACATGCAAGCTAATAGGATAGTGCCCAGTACATCACGCTCAGAAAGTGGTTGCTGCTGCAATAGCCATGCCTCTTATTGATGTCATACATTAAAAGAATAAGAACAAATACATAAATGAGGAAACTGGAGTAAAAGGGAGAGAGAGAGAGAAACTCTTTGGAGTATATCTGCCTCGGGCACCTGCTCTGGTGACTACAAAGCCCGTGGTTGGCAGGTACCTTAAAGTGAATGAGAGGCTACACCTCTTAAATACTAAGAGGCCACTCCTCCTGGGCCTCTCCACCCTGTGAGCTAGGGGTGGACCCTGGACCTGCACCCTCCGCAAGCCAGGGTTAGTTAGGAAGCCTCTCTGCCTGGCCACAGGGTACATTCTGCTTTCCACACATCTGGCCCCACCAACCAGAACGTAATGCCCTCATGTAACTATCACAAGCACAGAGAAATCTTACTGCCACAGCTTGCCCTCTTCCTACCTGTCCATGCTGGGGGCAGTTTGGGTTGGAGAAGTAATGATAATAGTGGTCCTGCTTGTCATATGCCTGCTCTGTGCCAGATGATTTACATATATTATCTTCAGTTTTCACAACAATCCTGAAAAAGAGCTATTGTCTCCATTTTACAGATGAGGAAAACCAAGGCTCAGGGAAGCTAATGACTTTTCTAAGACCACATAGCTAGCTATAAACTAAAGGGAGAGTTTAAGTCCAAATCAAGTTCTATCTGGCTTTGTAACTCTAACTCAACTGTAGGCCAAGTGCTTTCCGCCACACAGAGGGCAGAAAAAGGCTCAAGCTCCAGGTCATTAACTCCCATGAGATGGGGCCAACCACCTCCCCTTGCTGGTCCTCAGTTTCCTCACCTATGAATCAGATGATGCCTAAGGTCAGGATTCTGTTCTCCTGGCATCTGACTTCTTGGAGGCCCGCTGCTGCCGTGGGTACAGAGCACAGCAGAATTGTGACACAGGTGACCTCAGTATTTCCCCATTTCTCTTCTGCTTTGCCCTGTTCTCTAGACATTGCTGCCCACAGCCTCAAACAGGACATTTTCAGTCCAGTGTCTCCTCTCCGCTGGGTTCTGCCATCTTTGAGAAGACCAAGCAGGGAAGCTAAGATGTGTATCTGAAATACAGGGTGACAGGTTAATGGGCTCTTTAGTTGCATTTTATCAGGAGCTTCTGCAAAGTGTCATAACCCAAAAGAGCAAGTGGCCACCTTAGTAACTTCTTCAGTGCCTGTCTGAGTGCCCTCCACCCCTGGCACATTCACTGTAAATTTTGCTGTATTTAGCTCTCCTCCTAGCCTATGCACTTTCTGAGGGCAGGGGCTGGGCCTTGCTCCTTGGCTAGAGGAAGTGCTTGATGGAGCACCCAGGCCACCATACCCTAGGGGGTCACTGGACCTGGATCTGACCTTGCTTGTGGAAACAGTAGCCACTTCCTGAGCTCCCTCCCCACCTCAGCCAGGCCTGGAATTTATTCCTTAAAGAAGAAGCAAGAAGGTCAAAAGAGGGAGGCAGAGTGTTTAGAAATATTAGAAGCATACAGATTTCTCAGTCATTCCAATGCTGAACCTTTCCAGCACTGTGGCCACAGAAAATTCCCAGAAGCCAGGCTACTCTCTTTTGGGCAGGGGAGTAAACTCATCAAAAAGTAACTGAAGGGAAGAGAATTAACATTTATCAAGTTCCTGCTATACGCAGGCATTGTTCTACATTTGTGTGAAGACTTTATCTGACTTCTACATGTACCCATTTGGTAGATGAAAAAACTGAGGACCTGAGAGATTAAGCCATATGAGATAACAAGGGTAGTGGAACGCCCTGGCAGTCCAGTGGTTATGACTCCGCACTTCCACTGCAGGGGGCACAGTTTCCATCCCTGGTCAGGGACCTGAGATCCCACATACCATGCGGTGCAACTTAAAAACAGAGAGAGAGAGAGATAACAAGGCTAGTAGATGGTGGAGCCAGGGTTTGAACCGAGGTCTAACTTTAAAGTTCATGTGCTCTGTGCTCCTGCAGGCTGCGTCTGGGTGGCTCCTTGGGACACAGAGTTTGCGGAACTCTGGAAGCTGTGCTTTGTTCCAACCAGGACCCAGACAAGCAGCCCTGAAGGCCGGCTGTGTGTCCACCAGCGTCACTCCCACCCAGCCTGTGGGCGCAGGACCCTGCTACCCTGCGTCCTCATCTGCATCTGCGGGGCATCCCCACAGATTTTTCTGAGGGATGCTTGGAATCGTGTCTTAATAAGACCGCCAGGTGGCGCAGTGTAGGCCATGGGACCTTGACTCCTGGATCTAAGGCTCAGTCAGTTCTCAGAATCTTCTGTGACACACCAGGATTCCCCTAAGAGGTTCTTGGGGAACTCTAAAAATATAGGCCCAATCCCTGAAAGTATGATTTGATATTCTGGATTGGGTTTCTGGAATCTGCCATTGCTTTAAAATTGTATTTTTTTGATTTTCTGAATTGATAAATTTGAATTCTCATGGTTCAAAAATTTTAAAGTATAAAAAGATATATAGAGAAAAACCCTCTACTCCCCAGCAAGTATTCACCATTGTTAGTTACTTGTGAATGCATCTAGAGATTATATATGTGTGTATAATATTATGTATGTAATCATCTATATATAAGATTATATGTAAGAGTACACATATATCATAAGACATAAGGATATATATTCTTTCCCCTTTTTACACAATGGTTGCATATCTTTTTACTAAATGATTTTTATTTTCAGAATTACATGTGTAATTATAAATTTTGTAAGAGAAAAAGACACATTGTGGTCTTCTTTGAATAAGATGGGTTGCCATTTAAAGCAATAACGTGACTGATCTGAGCCATATTTTATTTTATCACATGCAGGTAAGATATGCCATGTATATATTCAACAAAAGAAGCAGAATGAATAGGTTTTAATTAAAGTAACAAAATAAACCATATATTCTTTTGTAGTCTAGCAAAATCACAAGAAAATATTAATAAGCAATAGCTATTGATTTGATAGGAATATGAGTATATCAACCATGAGCCTCATTGTACAAAGTCACTTGATTTTTGATCACCAGTCTCCAATTGTGACTTTACAACTGTTTCATAGTCTGGGTCACCGGGTTTGTGAGCAATACTCATTCAGCCTTTCTTCAGTGTTAATGAAGGATGCATGGCATCCTTTGTTCTTGTTTGCACAAGTCCGTTGAAAAACTTCTGGTCATTATTGCCAGTCCCACTCAACTTTCAAGTGATTTTGCTCATTTGACTTAACGGAAGCTAAGATAATGTGATGCTTCTGAGGGCTGTGTTGGATTCTTTCCAGATGTTGCTCAGCCCCTTGTCTTGGGGGAGACGTGGCTCTCATAATCTCAGCTTTGGGAGTTGGGTCCTTAACCTGCCTCTGTATGATGATGCCAAACCACTGGCTGTAGATTTTTAAGTACCCTTGGGATGGGGTGGCATGTGCCCAGTTGCCAAGCCACAGCAACCTGTGGGATCTGCTTTCATAACACAGAGGTTGGGTTGCCTCTTGGGGTGAGAGTGTTGCTATTACATGTGCTGTCCTGCACCTTGCTTTTTTCACATAACAATTTAGAGATTTCTTTCCCATATCAGCTTATAAAAAGCTTTTGCATGCTTTGTTACAGTTATATGGTAGTCTACTGTGTGAATGAAACACATTTTTATCAGTTCCCTGATGATGGATATTTAGGTTGTTCCTCTGCTGTTGCAAACAAGACTGTAATGAATAATCTCATGCATATGTCATTTCATACGTGTGCAATATCTGAGGATAAAATGCTAGAAGTACAATTGCTGGATCAAATGGTATGCACATTTAAAATTTTCACAAATACTGCAAAATTGCCCTCAATAAGGATTGTACCAAGTTATACTTCTCCCAGGAAAGTATAAGCGTACTTGTTCCTCATCAGCTTCCCCAATATAACGTGTAATCAAGCTTTAGGATTTTTGCTTATCTGATAATGTAAAAAATGACATCTCAGCATTTCTTTTATTCTCAGGGAATTTGTGGGATTTTTTCCCCTGTTTTAAGATCTATTCATATTTACTTTTCTGTGATTTGTCTGGGGAATCTGTCATTTATGAAATGTTTCTCACTTATAACCTTAGGCAAGTCCCCAAAACACAAAACCTTGGAGGAGAGGATGGACATATTTAACTATTTTCAAATCACAAACTTCTATATAATAAACAAGATTATAAAAAGTTAAAAGATATGAGGAAAAAAATATTTGCAACATGTATTCTCAATATAACTTGCAGATGAAATGTCAAAGGAGAGGAAAAGGCCAGAGTTCTAACTAGCCACCACCCTTCATCATCTTTATAGCTTTCGAAGGAAGTGCTCATACCACGTGACTCCTCAAAACACAACAGCAGCAACAGCAAAACCCCACTGAAATGGGCATTAGCATTTCACAGATGAAGACTCGAGGCTCAGAGAGGTTAAGTGACCTGCCCAAGGTCACTCAGCTGGTGAGGAGATGAAGTGTTGTTTTTCTACCACTCACAGCTGCCCCAACCACATGGAGACCCGAGCTCTGCTTTGGCTTTGCCACTACACCTAGGTGACCTCAAGCTGGTCTCTCTTCTCTCCACCTTAGTCTTCCTGTCTGTAAAATGGCTGGATTTTTAAGCTCCCTGCTAGCTCTCGACTTCTTTGTGTGGTGGGGATGGTGGAGGAGGGTAGGAGTGAAGTGGGGGGATGCAGAACGGAAAGGGGGCTGGCGAGAGAGAATGAGAAAGAGAGGGAGGAGGTAGGGGTGGGGTTGGGAGGAAAAGGGAGAGAGAGAGGAAAAGAAGGAAAAAAGCAATGACTTAATGAACTTTCAAAGTTCAAATCTGAAACAAATATAATAACAAATTAAGCTGATGTCTATAAATACAACATAACATTCCAGAGCTGTAAGCAGGCTTAGAAGGTCTCTGCTGTTGGCATTAGTCCCGGGTTCTGTGCATGTATGAGTGTGTGTGGGGCTCCATCTCCTGGGGCCTCTGCGGACAGGGGAAGGGTCAGAGGAAGGCCTGCAGGGACCTGCCCCAGATTCTGATTCATTTCTTGGTGATAAGAGCTGACCCTAGAACAGGACCTGACACTGGCTTTGCCCAGAGGCTTTATCCCCTCAACCCTGTGCTCAGACAAACCTCAAAGCAGAATGCCCAGGCTGGCCCCAGCGTCATGGAAAACAGCTGGGGGCAGCTCTCCCAGGCCCCCTGCCCAGGGCCTGGCCCTCAGAGGAGGTGCTGACAGAGGGTCAACAAGGCCTGGCCTGAGAGGGAGGAAGTCCCCCAAAAGAAGGAAGTGGAGCAGGGGTCAAAAGAGAGAGAAAAGGGGAAATGCATCTTTTCGGAAACCACAGTGACTGGGGTCAGGTGTGCTGGGGGGTTGCCTTGCCTTTGAATAAAGACTTGTTTTTCTCAGCATGGGGTTGGGGCCCAGAAAACAGTCATCAGCTTGGACCTCCTGCCTTCTCTGTCCACTTAATCATAGGAGTGGCACTGAGAGTCACAAGGGAAACGAGGTCCCACCCCTGCCTCTGGGAGCCCACAGGACAGACTGTCACAGATCAAACAGAGGCTTGGAAATGTGCTCTGGAAGCTGGAAATGGGGGAGGCTCCTGAAAAGTGAGGGTAACGTGGTGTAAGATGGCATTTATATAAAGCAGACCACCCTCATCTGTGGTGTCAGGACAGTGGTCACCCTCGGTCAGAGGAAAGGGAGGAGGCGGTAGTGACCAGAAGGAACGTGAGGGGACTTTGGGGGCTTAATCTGGTTACACAGCTGTGTTCTGGTTTTGAAAATCACATCAAACCATATACTTATGATTTGGGTACATTTATGCATGTGTATTTCAATAAAAGGATTAAAAAAAAAAAAAAAAAGACAAGTTAGATGTTTCCTCAGAGGAGCCCACATTTGACAGGGGAAGAACTGAAACCACTGAATACCTACCAGTTCGAGCACCTTGCCTATGTCCGCTCTAACGCTTAGTACAACCCGTGTGAAGTAGCTCCTGGTAGCTCCGCTTCACAGATGAGGACACTGGGATGAAGATAAATTTCAAAATTTGTCTGAGGTTTCAGCCACTAAATGACCAGGTCAGGAATCAAACCGAGGCCCTCCCACCTTCTCCTGGGCCAAGCTTCCTCCCCACCTGGTGGGTCTCCAGCAAGCCGCAGGGAGGGAGGGAAGGGCCCTGCGGGCAGGGGAGCAGCCTGAGCAGAGGGGAAGCACCTCCCTGACTGAAAGGTGGTGGGAGACCTGATACAAAGCTAGAATGGGCTGAGGACTCCCTGCCGCCCGGAAAATTTTAAAACCAGGCCGAGAACTGGAGGTCAGTCCTGTAGTCAACAGTGAGCCATTCAAGGTTGTGGGGCAGGAGGTCACTAGCTCCTTGGACACTGAAGACCCTCTTCCTGGCAGATCCTGTGTGGATCTGAACTGCCCCCCTGCCCATTCGCTGTCACGGCCCACAGAGGACAGCAAAAGCGAAGCTCTAGAGCAACTGCCCCAAGTCCCAGAGGAGAAACGATGGGGGTTTGGGTGCTTAGCACTGTCCTAGGCACCGGGTTGGGGGCTGGAGAAAAGCAACACGAAAGGTGGCCCTGACCTCAGGGTGTTTATAGTGTAGCTGGAGAAAGAAGACGTGCCCACATGCGTAAAAGAGATTCTCACAACGTGGGTGAACGTGGAAACATGATGCTCAGTGAAAAAACCCAGACACAAAAGACCACGTGTTACATGATTCCATTTATATGAAATGTCCAGAATAGATAAATCTATAGAGACAGAAAAGTGATTGCTTAGGGTTTGGGGGGGGAGGGGGGGGATGGGGGAGTGATAGCTCAAGTGTGAAGTGTTTCTTCTTGTGGCGGCAAAAGGGTTGTAAAATTGACTGTGGTGATGGTTACGCATATCATTGAATATACTGAAACCCACCGAATTGCACATGTTAAATGAGTGAATGGTGGGGTATGTAAATTGCATTTCATAACGCTGTTAGAGAGAGGAAGAGAGGTTTCTGTGGAGGCTAAGTATCAGTAGCAGAAGCCTGAGCGGGCCCTACTGGGGGCATGGGGGAGAGGTAGAGAAGGTCTCATGGGGGCAGGGAAGGCTGAAGGAAGGAGGCGGACTTGAATTGGGTCAAGAGGATGGGCAGGATGTCCAATGCCTTCCCAAGAGGAAGCAGAAGGCTCCTTCTTCCCCCTACTCCCCCCAGTGCAACGAGTACACTGCCCCTTTCAGGGGATGACCCTGGCAAGGGAGGGAATCTGGATGTGATTGGCAGCCCTCTAGCTGATGGCCTCATAGGCAGGTCCTCATGAGCCCAAGTGCTTGACAACAGACTCCCATCAAATGTTCACTGAACATCCACCATCCTCTGCCCATCAAACACGAGATACAGGAAGTCACAGGCCGTAGCCACAACGGACTTTAAAGTCGAGCCTGCCGCGAGGCCTGAAATTTTCCTCAAAGTTTACCTTTTGGAGAGGTCAAGGATGCTGATAGATTCATATAATCTTAGATGTTGAGTACAGTCTCTATTTTCTGTGAAAATTAAATTCAAATTCTACCAGCCAACCTTGAGCCTGTCATGGGACCTGTCTGACCCTCGATAAAATGTGTTAAGGAAGTCTACTCTGCCTTCATCAAATTATCTCATGTAAATACATATGCTTTGTAAATTGGAAAGCGCTATGCACACATCGGATATAAAACTAGTGACGACAGAGCCTTATTCACAATAGCCGAAAAGTGGAACAACCCAAATGTTCAACAACAGATCAATGGATAAACACAATGTGATATACACATACAATGGAATATGATTCAGCCTAAAAAAAGGAATGGCATTCTGATGCATGAATGAAGCTTGAAAATGTTATGCTAAGTGAAATAAGACAGACACAAAAAGACAAATGTATGATTCCACCTATCTGAGGTTCCTAGGATAGCCCACTGATAGAGACAAAGTGAAACAGTGGTTACCAGGGGGAATGGGAGTCCTGTTTAATGGGTACAAAGTTTCAGACCAGGGCCCTTGGCACTGCTGACCATTCCACTCCCCTCCCCTCCACCACTGAGAGCGGAAGTGCAGCCTAGTAGCCCTTCGCTTCCATTTTCCCTTTCTTTTTTTTCTTTAATACATATTTACTGGAGTGTAATTGCTTTACAATGTTGTGTTAGTTTCTGCTGTACGACAAAGTGAGTCAGCTGTATTTATATATATATCCCTATGTACTCTCCCCCTTGAGCCTCCCTCCTTCCCCATCCCACCCATCTAGGTCGTCACAAATCACCAAGCTGATCTCCCCGTACTATACAGCAGCTTCCCACTAGCTATCTATTTTATAATTGGTAGTGTATATATGCCAGTGCTACTCTCTCACTATGTCCCAACCTCCCCATGCCCACACCCTGTCCTCAAGTCGGTTCTCCACATCTGCATCTTTGTTCCTGCCCTGTCACTAGGTTCATCAGTACCATATTTCTAGATTCCATACATATGCATTAGTATATGGTATTTGTTTTTCTCTTTCTGACTTACTTCACTCTGTATGACAGACCCTAGGTCCATCCACCTCACTATCCATTTTCCATTTCAACTGGGAAGAGTTGTGGGGATGGATAGTGGTGACAGATGCAGTATGAATGTACTTAATGCCGCTGAACTGTGGACTCAAAAATGGTTAAAATGGTAAATTTCCTGTATACTGTCCCACGATTTAAAAAAAATAATGAGCTAAGACCTCAAAGAGATTAGGATGATACATCCTAGCTTGTGGCCTTGGTAGGATCACAAGAATAATAGCAAATGTTTATTTATCCCTATTGTGTGCTATGCATTTTGCATTGTTATTTCATTTAACCCCCAACAAACCCACACAGTAGGCTTCATTATCATTCCCATTTTACAAATGATTAAACTGAGGCTCAGTGTGTTTAGATGTCTGTATCCTTTAGGCCTTGCTTTGGGCAGCATGTAGGAGATTTAATTCAAAAGATCTGAAACAATAAGAGGACTTGTTATCTGTCTTAAGAAGTTAAGTTAAAATGGGGCATGGAATTCCCTGGTGGTCCAGTGGTTAGGACTTGGTGCTTTCACTGCCGCTGGCCTGGGTTCCATCCCTGATGGGGGAACTGCGATCCTGCAAGCTGAGTGGCACGGTTCACAGTGGGTTAATTCCTCATCTCTCAATGAGGACTCTGTTTCTTCCTTTTTATAAATTGTTTATTTTTTATTATTAAATGTGCTAAACACTCACATAAAAAAAGGAAATAGAATGAAGTTATATCGTCACCACCCAATTCAATCACAGCTTAATATTATCATATTTGCTCCAGATGCTTTCCTCTTCCATTAAAAAAAAAAATTACAGGGAATTCCCTGGCAGTCCAGTGGTTAGAACTCAGTGCTTTCACTGCCAAGGGCTCAGGTTCAATCACTGGTCAGGGAACTACGATTCCACAAGCTGTGCAACATGCCCCCCCCCAAAAAAAATTACAGATAGAGTTACCGCCTCCTTTGGACCCTACCACAGCCCCCTCCTCACCCTCCCACCTTCCCCACAGGAACCACTGTCATGAATATGGTGTGTATCAAACTATACATAGCTGTATGCTTTTGCCAACATAGTTAGGTATCCATAAAGATGATGTAACATTGTTTTTCAGATTTCTAAAATTTTTGGTGCACTGTCATATGGTATACTTGCTTTTGCAATTTGCTTTTTTTAAAATTCAATCTTATATTTTGGGATTAATTCATGTGGATATACGTGGCTCTAGTTCATTGATATCAATGGCTCTATAGTGTTCCATGACCTGAACTTAACCACAATTCAGCCCCTCTCCTGCCGGTGGCTGTTTTTTATTATTACAAACACTGATAACTGTACGTTCTGGGTCACGCCTCCCTGTGCCCATGTACGAACGTGTCTCTAGTGTGTGCTCTCAGACATGGAACTTGTAGGCCCAAGGATGTGAACATCTTCAGCTTCCCAGACATTGCTTCATTGCTCTCCCAACCAGTTTTGTCATTTTAAGCTCATAGCAAGCAGTCCTGACCAGTCATTAACACCCTGGTGTGAATTAGTACATCTAATCAATCTCCTTTGGTTGGTCTGCTGGGAGCTTGAACAGTTTTATCTGCCTCTGAAATACTTTTCTCCTGCAGCATTTTGTAGGACAAAAGCTCTGATCAGTGCCCTGGGGACCTGGGCACAGCTGCCCATTCCACCCCTTCCCTATCACACCGAGAACAAAACAGCAGCCCGGTAGCCCTTCATTCCCAGTTTCCATTTTCATTCAGCAAACATTTATTGCTGTTTATTGCGCCTGCTGTGAGCAAGTACTGGGAAAACTCAGTGCCAAACAAGACTCACGTCTGATTCTTGAGGGGATTACAGTCTAGTGAGTAAGAGAGATCCAAGTATGTAAACCATTATCCAAACTGCAGGAAATCGTCCATGAGTTACAAACAAGGCCCTGCGGGTGCTTCACAGCAGACGTGAGTATTTTCTTGTAAATGAAGATTTTTGTTTTGATCCTAAAAGTGAAGAGTCTTTTGACAAGAGAAAACTGGCCATCCTAACCCCCAGAGGCAACAGATACATGTGGTGTCCGTGCTGGGGTGACTTGTCGTGATGGGTAGTGTGGTCAGGAGGCAGCACGTGGCCGTGAGGAGAAGGAAGGCTGGGCCTCTCACCTAAATCTGACACCCTTGAGATAACAGCCCCTTCCTTCCTGGAGTGGAAACTACAATGTATGGGGAGTGGAGACACCTGTGCTTAAGCCCTGGTCTGGCAAGTCATCAGCCCTGTCACCCCTGCGGGTCTTAGTTTCTCCATCTGAGAATGAGAACCTCAGGGTTTATGTTCAGTTTTCCGCTTGGATGGTCTGGCCTACAGCTCACACACTCCATTTGTTTGTTCAAAGTCACATTGTTCTGTGATGTTTTCTTTAATAGCACATGGTGTTCACATCTCTCTCCTAGGAGTGAGCATCTGATTGGCCAAGCTTGGGTCAGACCCCAGCCTTGGCCATGGGGCGCTGAGATGGACAGTTTCTCCTGGACATGTGAAATGGGGAAGAAGCAGTTCCCCAAAGGGAAGCAGACAGAAGAGAAGCTGGCTGGTAAAAACAGCAGGTATTAGACCCAACAGATGGAATTTCCAACACAGATGAAGACCAATTGTAGAATGTTCTTTGAATTTAAGGCAGAAGCAGAACTTCAGCACTGGAAAGGCCAAGAGAAAACCAGCGATAGTCATGTATCCCAAGGCATGGGTGGAGTAGTGAGAGAGCAAAGCAACTAGATGGCTGCTGGATGTGGAGTCAGGAAGTTTAGGCTGAAATCCCAGCTCTGCTACTTACTAAACGGGATTGGGCAGGTCAGTTTACCTTTTTGGATCTCACTTTTTTCATCTGTAAAATGTGACTGATCCTCACAGGGTTGAGGCTTAAATGAAAGCATGTGTAACATGTGTTTTGCAAACTGTACTCAGCAAAATAGATGTAGTAGTAAAGGTTTATTATTTGTGAAAAAAATATACACACACAAAAAAAACTCTAACTCTGAAACCTGGAACTTGACCTGCATTTGCAGTGTCTTGAATTACATCATTATTGCTGATTTTACTTACAGTTAAGAATGCAGTCATCTGGGAATTAGGGATGCTCACCTTTAGTCTGGGCTATTTGGGAAAATATTTTATAGGGGTTCAAGGTGAATGGGTAGCAATCACAGTGTTGTATTGGAACTATTAGAAGCCTAGCTGCCCTTGCATGCCAGCGGGGGAGCAGGAAAGTCTCCCTTCCCTCTGTCTCAAAGCCCTGGGCTTATAGCAGGGGTTCTTCACCTTTTTTGTGGCATGGCCCTTTTGGGAGTCTAGTGAAGATTATGGTCTCGTCTCAGAATGATGTTTTTAAATACGTAAACTAAAATACAAAGGATTATAAAGGAAATCAATTATACCAAGATATGGTTATAAAAATATTTTCTAAAGAGTGTGTAATATAATCAATGTGTTTCCTTATTCATATTTTCAATAACAAAATCTAGCATAACAACTGCCAGAATTTTGAAATGATGCTGCATATAAATCATATTTTGAGATACTTTCAAGGAATTGTGATGTGCTAAGAAAATATCTATGATCTGTATTAATGACAAAGTCACAGAGACTGCTAATATTGTGGAGGTTTATTGCCTGTACTCAGAATCAAAGGAAATGCTAGATTTCAGACAGAGTTTAGCAATAATGAAGATGTAATTTTAAAAAATCTCATTCAAATTCAAACCCTAATTTCTTCCACAGATCCAGTTAAAGAATTCCTGGGCTTACAGAGACTTAAAATGAATCAGAAACTAGCCCCTCACCTGCCAGCAGGTTCTGACCACAGGGCTGGTTCTCTTTCAGGGTGTACAGTGAGGCCAGTGCCTGCTCTTCCCAGAGGCTTGTCTTCTCCAGCTCTCCAAGCTCTTGTGACTGAGCTCTGAAGACCCTCTGGGGTGAGGAGGGCCTTGACCAGTCTTGGGCTGACCCCAGTTTCCAGCCCAGGACTCTAAGCACTGTTGAGTAATATGTGCTGTTTCATCCTGAAGGGTAGGAGTGTGAGAGGCTGGGAAGAGGACTTTTTCTTAAAATTGTTCTTTTAATTATTTTTCCCAACCCCACCTCAGGTTCACCAACCTCAAACTCAAACCCCACAGGGCAAAGATAATTCTGCTGATGATATCAATGTTCAAGTCAGCCCCAGGTGCATGTCCACCCACAGGCCACTCTGCAACAAGTGTGGTCAAGGTCAGTCCCAGATAACCCACTTGGAGCCCAGTTCCAGGCTCCACTTTTAGTATTATCCAGGACATTCAGAACTCTGCTGGAGGCTCTCAGTGCACTGGCTTTGCCCTGGAGCAGCTAGGATACGGGCACCGTCCTCTGCCTGAGGCCTTGTGAGCAAGGAAGGCAGGCAGGCAAACACAATGACTGAGCACCTGCTGCATGCCAGGCATCTTGACTCAGGTGTCTCTACCCATGGTCTCAGCAACCTTGGACGTATTAAGCCCCCCCACCCCCCACTTTGGGGATGAGGAAACTGAGACTCTGAGAGACAGGTTATTATCCCAATTTATTTGCTGGTAAGTTGAAACCCCGGTTTAAATCTACATTCTGTTTGAGACTCCTGGATTGGTACCTTAAGGCCTCAAGGCTTAAGCTCTCTCCTTAGCTTCTGGGAAAATGCATGGGGGGGGGGGGGCTCTTTTATACTAGAGTGCAAATGACTGATATAGGTTAACAATATCCTCTTTCCCAAGTGGGCTCCAAGATCTGGGCCCATGTCTGACCTCTCTTTGTCTCACCCATAGCTGCTCTTGGCCTGGGATGTCTCTGAAGAGAGTTGGTTTAATTGAAGTCTTTCTCTGGGAAATTTCCCCTAAAGCTGAGGCATTTCCCTCTAGGTGTCACTGGAAAGTTCCCAAGAGGCTGCTTCCCTAACCTCTCTGATTAATTGGCCCCAGGCCAGGCAAGAGGTGAAGATAAAGACTCGGCAGCTCTGGGACTAGGTCTGGCCCTCCCATCCCCAGAGTGTCTGGGGTCTCTGCACAGCTTCCTGATCCTCCAGGGTGGGGGAAGGGCACAGTGGGGCTGGGGATGGGGCGACTCCTTGGCAGCCTCATTGTGAGGAGCATGACTTCAAGGTGCCTGACTCCTCAGGCCTGGGGTTAACTGAGGGGTACAGCACTGGAAAGAAGGGGGTCTTGCCAAAGCACTGGGGAACTCCCAGGGGCCACTGCGATGGGAATTGTCCCTCTGGAAGTCTCCAGGCTGGAGGAGAGTTGGGGGGATCCCGGCTTGGATTCGGACAGACTGATTTGAATCCTGGCTCTGTACTTTTACCCCTGAGTGCCTTGGGGGAAGTGACTCAGTCCCTGCGAGCCTTGACTTCCTCATGGGAACACCAAAAGAATAAAGGGCTGTTGTGAGCGCTGAAAGAGGCAGGGCATTGAAAGAGTCTAGCAACTCAGGTGGCAGCTTCGATAACTGGCTCCCCTAAGAGGGTCAGTTGGAAAGTGTGCTGGGATCAACCAGCAGCATCTGCAGGTGAGATGCAAGGGCAGCAGGTGGGTGGGGCTGCAGCTGGTGCACAGTCGGTGTTAAATAAACCACTAGGAACTCCCTTCCCCGCTTTCTGGGCGGTCACCTTCCCCACTTGTCACTCCCTTACCTGTAAGTGCCTGGGTGTCCCCTGTCCTTCTCTGCCCCCAGCCACATACCCATGGAGCTGCTATAGGTCTGATGTTCACATCCCAAAGGAGGCTGGATTCCTAACTGCAGGAATCTCCCTCCTGTGTTTGCCTCAGGAGGCACTCACGAAGAGCCTCCGGTGGCTGACCGAGAACTGGCTTCAGATTGGGGAATGTGTCTAAATGTACAGTTTTGAGGGAAAAAAACCCCAAAACTCTGCTTAGCAAATGACTGCAAATCTGCACGCTGAAATATTAACAGTGGTACTGCATGCGTATTATGCCTCAGTGACAATTGTCTGTACACATTATATACGTATGTATACTGTATACAAGCAGAACCTCGTTTCCTTTTTATATATTAATATATTTTCCATTGAACATGTATTATATTTATAATGAGAAACAAAACCCTGTTGAATAATACATTTTCCCTTGAATAATTGTATCAATGTTGCTTTTTCTTTAAAGTACTGAAATCTATATTGGCAGGTGGATCAAAGCATAGATCCAACAGATCAAATGTCTCGGAACCTCTCCTTGCCCATTTTGGTCCTCACACATCTGGGCACCTTTGAGAACCCCCAAAGAATCCAACTCAATATTTCTCCCCTCGACTCAACACCCATTTTCTGAACTGCATGCATCCCAGCTCTGTACCAGGGGCTGGGGGCTTATGCTGAAGAGGGGTGATCTCCATCCTCACGTGGTTGGGCAAATGAAGGAAGGAGATAAATGCCTTTCAGTGGCGGCCATTTAGAGACAAAAGAATTATACACAGGAGGGAGAGGGAGAAGGAGGCTTCCCAGCTGGGCAGTGGGTCACCCCAGCTGTAACTTGGACCCCCTCCGTGTCCTCTCAATCTTGGCTGAGGCTTGGAGTCCCCACCTGTGCTGTGGAGCTCTCCGAAAAGGGCCCCTCTTCCCTGCTGATTCTGAGGGCAGAGCTGTTGAGAGCTGGGTCCCTGGGGCAGCTGTTCTGGGGAGCAGCACTAGGCTAGGCTTCTGTCGGCATATTCCCGACAGCTTCCCTGGGGCCTAGTGGGAGCGCTGCCCCCGGGAGCCCTCCCCTGCCTGTAGAGAGCTGCTCTCAGCCCAGGGGAAGGGTGAAGCCACTGTGTTCAGGCCTCAGGGAGAGGCAGGCTTGGTGACCTGACTCCTGAGGGTGGGAGAGTGTGCCTGGCAGTTTCCCTGTGGACT